>NC_089491.1:116636221-116942134 GCF_036850765.1 Saccopteryx bilineata
ACGGCCCATTGAGACCGAGAGAGTGCAAGTGCTCATGAGGCCTGACTGGTGACCATGCACCCCCTACCCCCAAAAAAGAAGCAGTGTCAGTAAGTGGAGGAGTACTGAACAGGGAGAAGAGAACAGGGGCTGGAGCTCAAATCTCAGGCTCGGACTCCTCATCTGTAACTTGGGGGGTAGATTATCCTTCCTACTGGGATATGCTGTTCCACTTTGGGCCTTGTCACTTGATCCCTTAAATGGCTGTCACTCTGGAAACACAGGGCATCACTTCTTGTGGATCTAGGTCCCCACTGTTACCCCGCTGTGACAGAGGTGTCCCAGTTCTCCTGATGTATCTGCCCGATGCTCAGGGGCCGCTCCCCTCCCCACTCAGGGTTGTGGAGTCCCTGATCGTGCAGGCACGCAGGGGCCTGATTGGGGAGTACAGAGAGAAGTGTGTAGGTTTTCAGGACTGCTGATGCTCCTATCAGAGCCTGGCACAGTGGGAGGGCCCCAAGCTGGGCGTCAGGAGAGTTGGGTTCCAGCCCTGGCATTGCTCATAAACTCACTTCATTTTTCTAGATCATGGTGTCTTTGTTCATAGAACAGAAGCAAAAATACCCATGCCACATAGAGCCCTCCACTTGCCCGCCATTACAACAGAGGTAAACACCATGTAGGAGAAGAAGAAACCATCATAACCGCATGTAACTCACTACAGGAGCCCCAGGGTCCCCATCATGTGGTACTAGGCCTTGCCAAGGGGGCACCCCATCCCAGCAGCAGGCTGGGCATGCCGGTGCGGCAGCAGAGTGGGAGACAGCCAGTCTCCGGCAGAGGGCTTCACACATCCCCCTTCGAAGATTCCGCATATTCCCTGGGCTCGCTGTCTGCCGACACTGCGTGGTTGCTCTGTCCATCTTCAGGCAGCTAACTGCAGCTCAGGGAAAGTCTATGACTGTCTCCATTGCAACCACAGTTGATGGTTACAAAGAACCTTTTTTGACTTGTCTGCTGCTCACCGAGCAGGTGCCCATGGAGTGCACGGGACAAGCAGCCCAGAATTCCCATGCTGATGCCACTGCCCCCACGATGGGCCTGTGGGGTGTCCTACTGCCCCTGCCAGCACAGAGCTCTGAGGGTTCTGTCACCTCAACCTGAAGCCAGACTGTGCAAGTGACTGATTGTTCCCTCGTGGTCAAACAAACCACCAAACATACAGCCAGAATCCAAACCCTGGTCAGAGGGTCCTGCTTTTTGCATGCTGTCATAAACTGTCACATTACCTCTTTACCTTGCGGTCAGGCAAAAGCCTGTGTACCCAAAGTCCTAGTAGCATGGCAAAGCACATTCTAACAGTTTCCATGTTTATGCAAAAACCATAAATCTAAGCACTGAGCCTGAAAGGCGTTTGGTATTAAGAAGGGAGAAGCAGGGAGCAGCAGGGGGTAGCCAGGTGAGGTGTAGGGTGGTTGGGTCACCTTCTGAGATATTAATTTGTCCTTGAATGTTTTCCTCCGACCTCTTCCCAGTCTCAAACCCCATGTGTCGGTCTACCTTTTGCTTCTGGAAGCATGCAAGCCCTTTTCTTTAGCTGGGACCTTTGATCTGTGGCTGTCACAGACCAGGCAGAGGGCACACGCTCCAGAGTGCAGCCCCTCTGTGCAGCAGATCACTTGGGTAAGGGCAGTGACTCTTCTACTGTGGGGGTGGGGGCTGCGGTTCTCAGAAGACTACTTCAGGGTCTGCAGGTGAGGGCCGTGTGAGTGCTGTCAGCTGTATTCACTCTGCGGAAGGCTGGGGGGCAGCCAGCTGGTTTAAAACTCCGAAACAGAATGTGGGGTGGGGGTGGGGGGGGGTCTGGAAATACTGACAAGTCTCCAGAGGGCTCCAGGTGAAGAACATGACTGGCTTTTCTGGAAGGCATCCAGTCTCCCTCTCTGTTGGAATGACTTTTGTGATAATAAATGAAGCTGTATACAATTAACAAGTGATGCAAACCAACCTGCATTAAGTGGGAGAGAAAGGAGGCTGTGCTGACAGCGAGGCTCAGTGCTGAGTGGCCGGGGACACTGTGGTCTCTGTGCTGTGCTCCCCAAAATATATATGCTGGTGTTCAGCCCCCAAGGTGCGGCCTTTGGGAGGTGATTAGCACTCTTATAAGAGACTGGAGAGCCTGCTGCCCCACTGGCCACATGGGGATACAAATAGTTGGCAGTCTGCAGCCCAGAAGAGGACTCTCACCACAACCTGACCATCTGATGCCCTGATCTTAGACCTCCAGGATGGTGAGAAATGAATGTTTGTTGTTTGTAAGCCAACCAGCTTATGGTATTTTTGTAATAGCAGCCCAAACTAAAACAAGAGGCCACTGTTCAAGGTCAAAGGCTTTTCTGCTGAGAACCCAAGTGTATAATCCAAAAATGGATCATAGAGAGTTTCCTGTGGCTTGGTTTCATGAATACAGATCTGCTTAGCTTAGCTTGGCAAAGGGGATGATTTTACCAGTTCTGACCACTTAACATAAACAGCGAGGCCTAGTAGGAGGCTAAGTGCCAGGCTAGGAATAGGAAATGTCGGTTTTAAATTTTCTCCCATGGTAGCTGAAAGAGGTGGGATTTGATTTGTCTTGGGTATTAAATTTTCTAGGTGTCTAAGGGGAAAGGGTGGGATATATCAGCTCTAAGGATGGCCCCTTAGGGAGTGGAAGGGGCTGGTGCATTTGGGTGGGCCTACTGTATGGGTCTAGAGACCAGTCAGCGACGGATCCAGTCTTTTCACTGGTAAAGCATGCACTTTTATCCTTTTGTTCATTTGTCCATTCACTGTTTCATTCAATCAGTCAATGAACAACTGAGTACCTACCATGTTCTGGGCATGATCAAGGTGCTGAGGATACATTAGTAAGTAAAAGTCAAAGACTCCTGCTCTTATGGAGCTGACATTTTAGTAGAAGACAGACCACAAACAATAACAATAAACAAGTACATTATATGCTATGTTTGACATGACAAATGCCTTGAAATAAGTCAGTCAAGAAGAGAAAGAGGGAGTCGGTAGTGCCATGGGGGAAGCACTGCACTGGGGAGACAGAGAGGGCGAGATGAACCGGCCCACAGAGCTGAGCCCTGGGAGGAGACTCTTACTTTCAGGAGAAACTGCTCCTTCTCACTTTTGATTTGCTGTTCCATCTCCTCATAAAGATGCTGAATTTCTTCATCATAAGCAGCGATTTTCCTGCAGAGATGGCAAAAGGAGAGTCTGACGAGGTCTACACTGAAATTCCTTTATCCCACAGAAGCACATCCTGCAGTTACGGCACCAGAACCCCACCTGGAGTTGTGGGTGGTAGGGTGACACTGTGTAAGTCAGGTCAGCCAGAGCTGCAGGATCAGGTCCTCAGGGTCAGCTGACCACAGAGGCCACAGGACCCTGTCCTCCTCCAGGCTCCCAGCCAGCACTCCCGGCCATGCACGTGTTCCTTCCTGGTTCCCTCTTCCTTCCCGCCAGTGTATTTCAACACCAAGGGCCCTGGTCTCTGCTACACTCACCCTCCCGCCCGCCCACTGACCCTATACCTGGAAACCCTTTAAAGTCGTGTGGGCGTCTCTCCTGTTTGGCTTCTTGGTCTATCGCATTCTCACTTTGGACACATTCTGTCTACCTGACTACATCAGCACAAGCAGAAAGGGCTCTCCTAACATCGTGTGCCAGTTTGTGTGATACACATTTCTCATAAGATCTAAAAAGACTGCATGATAATGACCACTACCACCACTACACCCCCTGCAAAGGAAAGGCATACCTGTCTAAGTGCTCATGCCCTCTAGGCACAGGGCCACAGGCAGACAGTATGAGACGGGGGAGGCTGGTTAAAGGCTAGAGTTATCCATATAATGAGATGGCCTCATCCTCACTATCTGCATCCTCTCCCTACTCAGAAGAGCCCCACAAGACAGGATATTCCTGGTACCTGGCTCCTACACAGAGATAAAGACAAAAGGGACTGTGGGACAGTATTTGTGGGTCACCCTGGGGTTGTTTCCTTATTCTCTCCCAGTAATAGAGCCTTCCTCAAATGCCCCCCCAAATTCAAACCGAAAGGATAAGGTATTAGCATTTGAACTGAGACTGGAGTTATCACACCAAGGACTAACATTCCCAGGGGCCTGCATTTTCATACCTTTCCTCTGATCCGCAGTGAATGGCCCCCTCTCTGCCCCTCACTCTCTGCCCTCTTTCTCTCCTATTAAAGGAACTCCAGGCTCCAATGAACAGGCTTATGTCATGGATTTCAAGGTCTGTTTTGAGCATGTAATACACACATCCTGTAAATTTTGGCACTTGTCATGGATAGATACATGAACTTACCAGAAATTCCAACTGCCCTTTGGTTGTTCCACCTGGCTGCCTGACCTCACCCTTACTTACTGGAAAATCGCCCCTGAGGCAGAAAAGTTCCAGGAAGCTGGTCAACCACCCCAAGGTGGAGCATTCCAGGAAGCCAAAACCGTAAAACTGCAGAAGGGAACATACCAGAACTTCTGACTCAGTATCTCCTCAGGCTCTCCCTGTAAAATCCGCCCCTTAGTCTGTACCAGTGCCCTTCTCCCAGAAAAGTGTCCTGGCAGGTCTTTCTCCTTAATAAAGCCTGCACACCTGGCGTTCGAGTGCCGTCTCATTCTTACAGTTATTCCAAACTCAAATGACGGCAAGCCCACTGTGCCCTTGGTTCAAGTAAGGAGACTTTAATAATTGAAGAAACAGCCCTGGTTCACTATTGCCCTGAACCTTCCATCATTTTAACCCCTACTTCCTTATGTCCACTTGGGACTTTAATTTAGTGCCGGCTGTCCCAGCTGCCCATGGCTGCACCACAGCCACGTGCTACATGTCTGGGAACATTTACACCACATGCACGGACTGAGCAATGACTAAGGAGCCGTTTTGATTGGCATCCTTCCAATTCTACAGAAACCACAAAACTGACTCAGACAAAGAAACTGGTGTGAGTCTCCATGGTCAAGGTCACTCATATCCAGCACCAGCCTCTGAGTTCCCTTTCTTACCTGTCCCTCCAAGACCAGAAGTCTGACTTTGAGTGACTACGGCAAAGCCCCAGGATGTGCTCAGCAAAACGTGACAGCTCTCCAAGCCTTCCATGAGCTGGAGCCCTGTGCTTACCATTGTATTTGACATCCTGGGTGTAACAAATATCTTTTTGGATAAGAGTAAGAAATCTGTTCTTGGTAAATGACAGATGTTTTGGATCGTTACTTTTGTTCTTAGCTAGCCCATAACAATTACAAGAAAATCTTAGCAATACGGAGCAAAGGTACCTGCTGTTTAACAGAAACATCTCAGGGACAGAAATAAATACAGTTTGAAAGAACTTGCAGGAAGAAGAATGGTTTTCTTGTGGTCCGTGGAATTATCTTTCTGTGCCTGTGTCAAGGAAAAGTTTAGACAGCAATTCCAACTATGTAAATCCTGGAGAACTAATAAAGGAAGATGAGAGGAAGTAAAAAATTGATTTGACTCTGTTTAAGCAATACTAATTACAGTCATTCATATAAACTATTACCATTTATGCCTAAAAACCATGCAGAGCACTAATTCTATACTATCATTAAATGTGTTACATTAACTTTGCTCTAAGCTTTATTTAATTAAATTAATAACCTCTGTGTTTTTTATGCTCACATGTCAGTGAGCTAGTCATGAAGGAATGTTGTACAGTGCTAAAAAAACAACTGGAGGGAAGGCAGACAGAACCTCTGATAGGTGTGTGCTCCCAGCCCTCACTCACAAGGGCTGAGTCCACCGCAAAGAAGCACTGGGAATCCAGGTGGGCATCAGTGATCCTGGGCCCAAACAGACTTATACAGGGAACCAAGCCTTTGGAAATGCATTGGAATAAAGCTGGCCTCCCGGGAGACTGCCCAGGCCTGAATGACTTTCCAGGATGAGCCCTGACTCATGATCAGCCTGGACCAGCTCAGGACTCAGAGCCCTGGGGGCTGATCCCAGAGCCAATTCATTTCCTCCCTGTGACCTTGGGCAAGGGCTCTGACCTTAGATCCCAGGGTAGCACCTGCCTTGCTTTCCTCTCAGTATTGTCGTGATGAATGACAAACAAGTGAGAAGGCTTTAGAACTACAAAGCCCTAAAGAAAGGTAGGGATTATTTATTATGGTAATTATGATCTGAGGCTGGACCAGCATTTCCCCCAAGGGAAAGATGGTCTTAGTTTCAAGGACAAAAGGATTGTTGGGTTTGAAAAGGGTCAGAGGCAATCAGGAAGATGAAGAACAGAAAGCTCAGTCAATAAAAACTGCTGTCAGCCCAGTCCCTTAGAGACAAGGCTGTGTGTGTGTGTGTGTGTGTGTGTGTGTGTGAGAGAGAGAGAGAGAGAGAGAGAGAGAGAGAGAGAGAGAGAGAGCGCCCAAGCGTGCATCTGCAGGGAGCCGCAGGGACAACAGTGGTGAGGGACATCTAAAAAGATGTGTGCTCACGGTGTAGTGTCTCAGCCAGGCACACCATATTCTGCCACCAAAGGAAAAGGTAACCATTTATGTTTGCTTATTATATACATTTTTGTTGTCACAATTTCTTTTTTATTGTTTTTTTCTAAGGTTTTCAATTTATTCATTTTAGAGAGGAGAGAGAAAGGGGGAGAGAGAGACAGAGACAGAGAGAGAAGGTGGGGAGGAGCAGGAAGCATCAACTCCCATATGTGCCTTGACCAGGTAAGCCCAGGGTTTTGAACCGGCAACCTCAGCATCTCCAGGTTGATGCTTTATCCACTGTGCCACCACAGGTCAGGCTGTCACAATTTCTAAAACCACTCTTCTTGCTTGATACACACACAGACTTGGGAGGTCTTCTCCATGAGGATTTCCCCATCTATTCCAACCCTCACTGACACTTTCTCTGAACTCTTGAGACACCATGTATCCTTATTTGACATTTAATTTTAAAGTACTGAACAACTGTTTATGTTTGGGTTTGTGCTGTCTTGATGAGGTTATAAACTCTCAGACATTTAATTTTAAAGTACTGACCATTTGGGGGGAACACTGGATTCCAGGGGAACTGAGGAATTTCAGGGTTCGAAGGCTGCCTGATCCAACCACTTATTTTTCCAGTGTTAAAATCCTTGCCACAATAACCCTACCATATATTTACTCAAGCTAGGTTAGACTACCTCTAGTGATAGGGAACTTGCTGGATCTCTAAGCAACGCTTTCATCTTTGGAATATTCTGGCTCATAGAATTATGTCTTTCTATGACTGTATCCTTCCTCCCTGTAAAAACCTTTTATATATTTGAAACAGCATTAAGACTTTAAGGAGTAGCTCTGGGTTCAGGCTATACTGCTTCTTCTAACCTTGCTTCACATGGAGTATCTTTCCTTCCTTCCTTCCTTCCTTCCTTCCTTCCTTCCTTCCTTCCTTCCTTCCTTCCTTCCTTCCTTCCTCCTTTCTTTCTTTCCCTCTCTCTCTCTCTCTCTCTCTCTCTCTTTCTTTCTTTCTTTCTTTCTTTCTTTCTTTCTTTCTTTCTTTCTTTCTTTCTTTCTTTCTTTCTTTCTTTCTTTCTTTGCAAGTCATGGAGCCCCAAACTGAATGTCCTGTGTATGAAGTCTGATCAATGTAGATCAGAGATGGACTATTGCTTCTCTTATTCTAGATACCGCCTATCTATTCATGCAACCTAACATCACATGACTTTTAGGTGGCCATATCATAGTCGAATGCTGAACCCATCTGTCAACTAAGAACTCTAAGCTTTATGGCTCTGTGATTGTTTTTGTTTTAAAGATGGTGCTACTGAATCACATCTCTCTCACTTTGTGCTTCTGCTGTGGGCTTTGTGGATTTTGGGAAAATCTCAAGTGTAATTTGATGTCATGTTTCTTAGATTCAGTTCATATTTCTAGCCTGTCACTGTCTTAATGCACCCCAAGAGGTTGTTCAATGTACTCAGTGACCTCCAAGTTTTGTTGATATCAAAAAGTTTCAATACTAATGTAAACTAAATAATCTATAATGTTTTGATTAATTCTTTTATCTGAGAGTTATTTAGAGGGATGGTTTTTTTTTTTTTTCATTTTTCTGAAGCTGGAAACAGGGAGAGACAGTCAGACAGACTCCCGCATGCGCCCGACCGGGATCCACCCGGCACGCCCACCAGGGGCGGTGCTCTGCCCCCCAGGGGGTGATGCTCTGCCCATCCTGGGCGTCGCCATATTGCGACCAGAGCCACTCTAGCGCCTGAGGCAGAGGCCACAGAGCCATGCCCAGCGCCCGGGCCATCTTTGCTCCAATGGAGCCTTGGCTGCGGGAGGGGAAGAGAGAGACAGAGAGGAAAGCGCGGCAGAGGGGTGGAGAAGCAAATGAGCGCTTCTCCTATGTGCCCTGGCCGGGAATCGAACCCTGGTCCTCCGCACGCTAGGCCGACGCTCTACCGCTGAGCCAACCGGCCAGGGCAAGAGGGCTGTTTTTTTGTTTTGTTTTGTTTTGTTTTTGTATTTTTCTGAAGCCGGAAACGGGGAGAGACAGTCAGACAGATTCCCGCATGAGCCCGACCGGGATCCACCTGGCACGCCCACCAGGGGGC
The DNA here is from genome assembly GCF_036850765.1 of Saccopteryx bilineata. Taxonomy (NCBI): domain Eukaryota; kingdom Metazoa; phylum Chordata; class Mammalia; order Chiroptera; family Emballonuridae; genus Saccopteryx; species Saccopteryx bilineata. The sequence continues at coordinate 116,644,824 of NC_089491.1, forward strand.
GATGCTCTGCCCACCAGGGGGCGTCGCTCTGCCGTGACCAGAGCCACTCTAGCGCCTGGGGCAGAGGCCAAGGAGCCATCCCCAGCGCCCGGGCCATCTTTGCTCCAATGGAGCCTTGGCTGCGGGAGGGGAAGAGAGAGACAGAGAGGAAGGAAGGGGGGGGGTGGAGAAGCAAATGGGCGCTTCTCCTATGTGCCCTGGCCAGGAATCAACCCGGGTCCCCCGCACGCCAGGCCGACGCTCTACCGCTGAGCCAACCGGCCAGGGAGAGGGCTATTTTTTAAAAAACATATAAACTATTGGCTTCCAGTTTTATTGTATTACAATAAAATATACTGGTAAGGAATTTACTTTTTGGAATCTATTAACTTTTCCCTTGTAACTAAAAATGGTATCAATTTTATATAAGTTCTATGAGAAGAATGTATTTTATTATAGGGCACACACTCTACATTCATCTTTTAAATTAAGCCTGCTGGTTGATGGTTTCAAATACTATATATGTTCAAAGTACTTTTTGCCTGTCTAATGTGTCAAATTTGAGATGTTTGCTAAAGTTTTCTAAAATTCTTCTTACATATTATTTTTAATCAGATTTCCTTTGTTTTTCTAAAAGTGTCTGATCTATATTTTTGCTGCTATGTTGTTTGGTGCATAAAGGTTTACATCTGTTGAATTTTCTTTATGGATGGAACTTTACACTACAAAATATTCCCCTTTATCTTCCTTTATTTATGCCATTGGTAAAAATTTTGAAGAAGACAAGGGTAATAATACAGCTCTATGAGCTACTAATTAATAAATGTGGGCATTAATATCAAATCTGTCTTCTATTAGCTATTCTCAAACATCCCTGCCCACATCCAGGGCAGTGTTTAATTATTTCATTGTTTGCTATCTATGCCTAGTTATTTTGAGCTATAAGTAGAGGAGGAGATAGAGAATAGATGGGGGGGGGGGGGAAGGAAAGAAAAAAATACATGATTCCTGAGAGGGATAGAGGGACAAGTTTGTGAAGAAGCCAGCCAGAGTAAATAATAGTCATAAGTACTAATATGTATCCTCTCCTTCCACTGTGATGCCTGGACGGCTCCTCTAGCATATTCCAGGATGATCTAGGTCATAACCACCCTGCTGACAGCTATGGTTGGGTCAGAGCTCATTAGACCCAGAGTTAAAAGGCCTCAGTCCAAATCTTGGTTCTGGCATTTATAAACTTTTGAGTCTTGGATAAGTCATATTACCTCAGTGAGCCTGAGGTTATCTGTATCTGAAAAATCAGATAGTAAGATCTACTTTAGAAATGGGTTGTGAAGATTAAATAGGAATATACATGTGGGAGTGCCTAACATGAAGGGTAGCAGGAGACTACATTTAATCAGTTCTAATTAAATGAGTTCTCTGATTCTCCAGGGGCCTGTGGACCCCATTTTCAGAGTTGGTACTCTATAATTCCTTCAGAGTTCATCCAAGGAGCAAGTAGAAGCTACAGGGAAACAGTGCAGCAATATGGTATATGGGTGTGAAGACGTGTGCAGGAATGGGGAGGCATTAGGGAACAGAAGACGAGGGGAATGGGGGCTCAGGAGAGAAGAGTAGATGTAGAAAGAGGTCTATAACATCATTAACAACATTAAAAAGTATTGACTAGGTCTTCCCCAAAGCAACAATTTAGGTAAAATACTTTAGACGTATGGAATGGTCTCTGCACACCAGGGATGTAGCTCCTACAAATCCCAAGTCCAATGCCAAAGTGGCACCGGGGGGGGGGGGGAACAGGCAGGCGCCCCCCACCACACTGGGCTCCAGCTGACTGTGGTTCTGTGGCCACAGAGCCCCACACGGAGGGAGGTGGAGAAAGCTGCCTGCTCTGGTGGTAGGAAGGATAGCAGGGTTGTCAGGGGAAACAGTTAAAAAGGCTGAGTCCAAGAAAGGGAGATGCTTAACAGTGAAGGGAAAGAGCAACAATTATGAACAGACGATGCCTCAGGGACAGTGAGGAATCTGAAAGAAGGAGTCCTCCTGAAGTCCAGTACGAAAAGCTCAGGTCCAGCTCAGAGAATGAAATATCACCCAGTGTGTCTATGGCAGGTGCCCCACCCTTTAAAGGGGGAGCATAAGTGTCTGTGCTTGTATGTGTGCGTGTGTGTATGCACACACGTGCGGTGGTGGAGACTGAAGGCTGGGATTTGTGGGAAAAGGGTAGGTGTTGGGAAAACAGCTGTGTTAGGCTTGCTCGCTTGTACTTTGCCTGATTAGTATATGAGCAAATGGCAGCGCCATGTGTCTCTAGCCTATGTAAGACTATGGGTGCTTCTCCTTAGCGCGGATTGCGGATTGCCTGCCCGCCACCAGGAGGGGCCACTTTTTAAAAAAACTTATGTTTTACTTTTTTTTTTAAAGTTTATTGTACTAATATGGATTCAAGTGTCTCACTCAATATAACACCTTCACCCTGAGGGGCCATTTCTGCTGTTTGTTTGCATGAGAAGCAGTTTCCCCCTGCCTGTTTACTCATCTGCCATTGCAAGACGCATTCAATGGGAATGGTCCACCGCTTTCTGGCTCTGCAGTTCCTCTATCGTCTGCCCAAATCCAATGTGAACCTGCCTGGCCTCAATCACCAGCATTACATCGGGCATAGTGGGCAGGATTCAGATCAGATTGGTATATGGAGCTGCCAACATATTTGAAGGGTGGGATAGAGGAGTGGTCATTTTTCTCCAGTGAATGATTTCCCATGGCTGTCCTTTTGGGGGTCACAGGCTGGATGTTATTTACAGCCCTGCGAGAAGAAACCAAGAGCTCTGGGCAAGAGGCTACCCGAGGTCAAAGGCTCCACGATGAGCTGCAACAATGATATGAGCTGGAATGGTCATTGGAAAAAGAGTTGTAGATTTGAGAACTTCAGGTCAGGTTACAGGTTGAGAACCAGCCACAGTGTGAACTGGAATGAGCTCTGGAGAAGGAGGCCAAGTGGGTTTGAGAGCTTCAGTGTGAGATGCAGGCTGAGCACCAACAGTGCCTGGAACTAAAATGGTCTCTGGAGAAGGAATGACAGGTTCGTGAGCTGCAATTTTCCCTAGAAGCTGAATGTTGACAATGACAGTTGTTAGAGAAACAACTGTGGGTTCAAGACCTCAAGCTTCAGCTTCAGGCTGAGAGCCGGCAGCTACAGGAGCCAAAGTGGGCGCTAAAGAAGGAGCAGCATCCGTGCCAGCAAAGTGGCTCTGAGTCAGTGGTTGTAGTCATTTCCAACTCCTCTGAGGAGGAGGTTTGGGCTGAAACTGCCATTGGCAGTCTCAGAGCCAGTGGTCACCCAGAAGGTTAAAAACCCAGCAGCCAAGAGTGCCTCAGGGGCGGCACAACTGCCTCCATGGGTAGAGGGGCACTCTGTGGTCCAGCCCTACACCCAGGGAGAGCTGATAGAGTTGGGGGAAAACTCAGGTAGAAACCCACAAAGTGCCTGGCAGCTTGGTTGCTGTGGCTGTGGGACCTAGGGGGTGGATGGCATCATACTCTCTGGAAGAGAGGTGGAGAAATTGGCCACCATCACCCTGCACTCGTCCTTGAGGAAGTGTCTTCAGAACTGCCATGACAATCCAGGAAACCATACCCTATTAGAATGGGTGATGGCTGCCATTCATACAGTCTGGCAGAATGCTGGGGACTTGCTGGAGGCAGTGGGTCAATGGTAATCCTATAGTGAGCTGCCCCAGGTCCTTCGGGATCTAGGTATGAAGAATGCTGCTTTCAACTTGAGGTCCTGTGGGCCAGGTGAGGAAGTGTTTATGGCAGGGATGAGGAACCTTATTCTCTGTAGCACCCTGTCAGCCTTTTTTTGGTCATTGAGCCTCTATGTGGGGCAGCCCATCAATGTGGTTACACAGACAGTGGCATATTTGGGGGAGGGAGGCAGCACAGAATCATACGGCTGTGAGGGCTGCTGCCCATGTTACCCTCCAACTACCAAGAGGAAAGGGCCCGTGAAGGTTACCCAGACACAGATATGGGTAGATTTGATTGTGGCCAAGGCAGATAGAGAGAAATTAGATGGCAAGCCTAATAAAGTCGTATTGGAGCTTTGGTGGCAGCTTGAGTTAGAAAAAAGATTTCAGCCGCTGAAAAAGCCAGGGAAGCGGGTGGCCCAGGCATCTGCCAGGAAAATGGCTGGTGTTCAGGTTATAAGGTCCCCAAGACCCACTGTTCCAGTTTGAACGGGGGAAGGGCGAGGGACCCATTGACAGGGAGGGGTGGGGGCCAGAGGCCACATGTGAAATTGGCAATCCATTGGTCCCCTTCTAATGTGCAGCAGGTGTTGGCATTATAAGGCAATAGGTGCTTTTTTTTTTTTTTTTTTTTTTTTAACAGCAGTAGCAGCTAAGAGAACTATTAAGGTGACACAGACCTTCAATGTATTTGACCCCGCCAGGCCCTGTGAGCTAGTTAAGGGGTTTGAATGGGGCTTGTGGCAATAGATAACATGCTGTGGAAAGGTGCTGAGGTCTGTTAATAAACAGCTGTATGGCTAGTTGCCTGTAATGGACCTTGACCTTGGTGATTTGCACCGACAGCTGGGCTGTCTATCATGGACTGACTCTTGGGCTGTGACCAGAAGGGGGGCACTGGCTCCCTTGAGGGATGGACATCACCTGTGGACAGTACTATGAGAGACCCTGATGGGGGGCTGGCCTGGCACTGGTGGAGGCCCTGCTGCGCTGGCTCTCATCCAGTTGCAGAGGTGCACCAAGGACACTTTACAGTTTCCATGGACACAGCCCTGGACTATACAGGCCCTCCTACATACCATGGGGTAGGGAGTTAGAGATGGGCCTCCAGGTAACACCCTGGCCAAAGTGCTCAGGGAGACATTGTGAAGGGCACCTTTGTAATTACTGTAATTATTGTATACTTTTTGCTGTTGCTGTAATCTCTGTTCCCTGTCATGTAGATTGTGAAGCAAGCAACCTGAAAGGGGTGTAATGTAGGGCAGCTGTGTTAGGCTTGCTTGCTGGTTTACCGGCTGCAAGCCCTTTGCCTGATTAGAGCACGAGCACATGGCAGCCCCACGTGTATGTGGCCTATATAAGTCTATGGGTGCTTGCACTCAGGGGAGTGTGGGTGCACGGATTGCCCGCCCACCACTGTGAGGGGCCATCTTGCTGTTTGTTGGCCTGAGAGGCAGTTTCCCCTGCCTGTGTGCTTGTCCACCATTGTGAGGCTTGATTAAACGGAATGGCCCAACCTTTCTGGCTCCGCAGTTTCTCTACCGTCTGCCCAAATCCAATGTGAGCCTGCCTGGCCTCAGCCACCGGCATTACATGCACCAAGGACACTTTCTTCAGTGGACATAGCCCCGGACTATAGGCCCTTCCACCGACTGTGGGGTAGGGGGCTGGAGGTGGGAGTCTAGTTAACACCTTGGGCGGTGCTCAAGGAGACATTGTGAATTATTTTACAATTACTGTGATTATTGTACAACTTGTGCTGTTGCTGTAGTCTTTGTTTAGGTAATGTACCTCACTCCTTTCACAGGGGCCATTACGGAAGGTACCTGCTGCATAGATTGAGAGGAAAGCAGTCTACGGCCATACCACCCTGAACGCGCCCGATCTCGTCTGATCTCGGAAGCTAAGCAGGGTCGGGCCTGGTTAGTACTTGGATGGGAGAGGAAAGCAACCCTAAAGGGGCGGAATGTGGGGGAAACAGCTGTGTTAGGCTTGCTCGCTTGTACTTTGCCTGATTAGTGTGTGAGCCCGCGGCACTGCCACATGCATATAGTCTGTGTAAGGCTATGAGTGTTTGCCCTCTGCATGGACTGTGGATTGTGAATTGCCACCGTGAGGGGCCATTTTCCTGTTCTTTTGCCTGAGAAGCAATTTTCCCCTGCCTGTTTGCTTGTCCACCGTTGTGAGAATGTATTAAACAGGACTGACTGAGCGCTTTCCGGCTCCGCAGTTCTTCTACCGTCTGCCCGAATCCAAAGGGGCCTGCCTGGCCTTGGTCACCGGCAGTACAGTGGGGGTGGGGAACAGGGAGCCTCATGAAGTGTAAGATTGGGTTCTGAGAGGCCTTTACAGTTTATAGGGAATTAACTGGAAGGTGAGACATAGTTAGCAATAACTTACCCTGCCAGCCTCCCATGGGGGTTGTGAAAACTAATTAACCTTCACAAAGCGCTCTGCACACTGAGAGTTAAGGTACCACACTAGAGTAAAGCATTAATTCTCAGTACCACTGGGGTGCCAGTTAATAACACACAGGCCAAGACCTTCCTGCTGTAGATTACTGGTCAAAATATTTTATTCTCGTTCCCTCTCTCCTTTGCCTTCACTCAGGAACAAAATCCGTTCAGATCTCAAAGGGTCTCAGAAAGTTGTACGGTTTACCTTCCAGGTTCTAGGAAGGGATGTGCTGAAATCATTCCAGGAGAAGAGGACCTTCTCTCTTCTCTAAATGAAGGTGTAGTCTTGACTGTGGACAGAATAAATGACATTTCTCTATGTTTTCAATACATTTCAGACGCTTGAACTTAAAGCAGTGCTTCAGAAATGGCCATCAGCCTTGAAGAGTCAACATCCTTGCTTCACGTGCTTCTACACATGCAGGCAATGGCCTGATTGATCAATGTCTCCTCGCTACCAAAGTCTGGTGAAAAGTAGATGCAAAGGAGGAAGGACCCATTTCCTCCCCATCATCGACTGTGAGCTTAAAAAGCTCATGTATTCCACCTCATTTGTTTCACATGGGAAGGAAATGAGGGTCAAGCAGTGAAGTGAGCAGCCTGTGGGCACCCAGACTCGCTGGCCAGAGTAGGGGGAGGACCCAGGCCTCAAATCCCAGCCCATGTTCCATCCACAACAGCAGACTGTCCTTCCAAGCACACTCAGTATTAGAACTGACAACTCACTACATTTGCATTTAGGATTGTCTACGATCCACACTCCATCTGGAGCTTGTCTATTGTGGAATGAGCAGAAACGAGCAAGGAATGGGACCGACAGCCTGCACTACAGGGCTGGGGAGGGCCGCGGTCACGGCCTGACTCCCTTTTCCACGTCCCCCCCACCCCCTGCCCCACATGCACTGATCCCAGAGTGAAGACTCTGGACTGGAAAAGTCTTAATTCGTCTGCTATTTGTCAGAGAGCAAAACGGAAGCCAGTTCAGCCTCAGCCAGCTTGAGTGGGTGAGCTGAGATGGTGAGAGACTCAGGCTTGCCACTGCCCCCTGACACCTTCTCCGGCAGTTGCAGTCTCTGGACAGCAAGAGGAAAAACTCTTTACTGAAAATTCTTATTTAAGGTTTTTTGTTTGCCTGAAAACAGTCTCTCTTGGACTCTCTAATTCTCTCTCTCTCTCTCATGCGCACACATGCACACATGATTAGAGCACAGCTTAATAAAAGGAAAACAAGAATGTGTAGAAAATTCTGTAAGGCTGTGAAATCGCCAATTGAATTTTCAAGATGGATGGTTTCTGTCTAATTAGATTCTGCTGTCTTGTATAAACCAACTTTGCAGCTTTATCCCATCCTATAAAGCAAACCATTCTTCATTAGCTAGGTTTACAAATGCTGTCCACGGAGCGCGCAGAGCACAAATGGTCCTCACCTTTCCCCTCGCTCTCGGCGATGTTCACAGTGTGCTGTGCCTTAGATAGTAACACACCAATAAAACACAGGAACCTGATTAAGCCAGAGCTTTATCACCTCGAGCCCTCCCTGAGAGCTTACCTTTACTCTCTGAGCAAGAGCAAAATTACAGACCAGAAGGGTACCCTGGGTGTACCTTTTGCAGGCTAAGTATATTCTAGAAGGACGAGCTGCAGCAGCGTCTCTCCAAGTGTGATCTGTGGCCTGCCCGCATCAGGACCACTGAGTGTGCGTGCTAAGGTGCACATGCCTGGGCCCCTCCCCCAGACACACTTATTTAGACTCTCTGGGGGAGGGACCTAGGAATCTACCTTTTAATCAAGATTTGCTGGTCATTCTGGTGCAAGCTAGCATTCAAGACCCATGCCGCGAAGGCCCTCCACAGGTCGTACATCAGGGCCACCTGCCATGTATGTACCGTAGATGATGCTTTGTTTGCCCCACCTGGAGGCAAGGCCAAGGAAACCAGGACCCTGCTCCCCCAGAGGCCCTCAGGCCCCTGAAGCTCCATGTCACAGAACAGCAATTCTCAGGCCGGTGTCGGGCTACCGGGTATTAGAGTTGGGGCTGCCTGCCAGGCTCTAAGACACATTCTCTCCTGGCCTGGGCACGGTCCCAGAGCCCAGGGAAGTAACTCTAGACAGAAGGGGCCTGGATAGTGACTGGGCAGGGCCTGCAAGTTGAGGGCCTGCGCATTTCCAAGAAACGGCCTGAGGCCTGACTCACTTGGACGAGGAAAGACTGTGTAGAACTGATTCCAATGAGGGCATGGGGCATGTCTACGCTGCCAAGGCCAACTGTGATTTACTGTGATGAGGGGTAGGAGGCCTCAGTGACATTCTCAGGCCATGGCGCTGCAACTAGGGCAGGCAGAGCATAGCCTGTGGCCGGACTTTGATCTAGAAATCCCTTATTTTTTCTCCCTGTAATGCCGGTGGCTGAGGCCAGGCAGGTCCAGATTGGATTCAGGCAGACAGTAGAGAAACTGCGGAGCCGGAAAGCGTGGGGCCTTTACTGTTTAATAGAATCTCGCAGTGGTGAACGAGCAGCCAGGCAGGGGAAAACCTCTTCTCTGGCAAGGAAACAGTAAGTGTCCCCTCACAGTGGCAGGCATGCAATCCGCACATCCACCATCCCCCTGAGCATAAGTACCTACCCATAGCCTCACACAGGCCACACACACCTGGCTCTGCCATGTGCTCATGCACTAATCAGGCAGAGGGCTTGCAGCCGGTAAACCAGCAAGCAAGCTTAGCACAGCTGCTCCACACTCCCCAAAGCCCAAAGCACTCTCCAGACACAGCCAATTCATCCTTACCCCTAGCTTGGGGTTTAAATTTTGGTAAGAAACCCAACCAGACCAATTATCCAACCTCCAAAGTCAGAATGCCTCAGAATATTTTGTAAATACAGACTTGGCATCCCCACCCTAGACCAAGTGAACTGGGCACTCCAGGGGCATGAACTTGGCTGCCCCAGGGACTCTGGTGAAAGGCCCAGATCTGCTCCTGTCTCCAGACAGCATCATTCCATGTCCAGAGAGTTCCAGTCGCTCTTCCAAGGAAAGGTAAATGGGGAGGATGCATCCATAGCAAAGAAATTCCTAATTCTAATGGCTAGAAGTTCTTCCTTGGTCTAAACTATATCCCTCGTGGTAAACGCAAAGTTCTCCGTGCCTCTGCACAGTGGACACAGCAGAGTGGCGAGGAGGCAACCTAACCCGCTTCCTTGGAGAGAAGTAGAGGAACTGGGCTTTAGGTTCCTGCGTTTGACCTTGTCCCCCACCTCACCCCATAAGACTGTGGCTACTTCCCAGTGGACATGAAATAGTGTCAAACATTGTACCCAGGCTTCCAACTGAGATCTGAGATTTCCTCAACCTCTGCCTCGAAGGACAAGGGCCTAGGAGATCGAATGCTCCCAGACTTGCCTCTTTCCCTCTTCCCAATAGGCAGATTAAAAGAATGCATGGCAGTGAAGTAAGGAAGGCTCAGGGTGTTTCTGACAATGCCTCAGATGTTGGGTCTCCTGACGTCAGCTTTCAAGAGCTTTCCCCAAGCACTCAATGTAGTTGCATCCTCCTGCCTCCCAGAACCTGGAGATGAACCGGAAGAGGAAACTGGGAAACCTGTTTCACTCACCACAGCAGAACTGTACCCCTGAGGGGCGTGGTCCAGCCTGGGGAGCTGGGGCAGGAAGTCCGTGTTCTGCTTGACCTGGTTAAGGCCAGATTTCCCTCAAGGCCAGCCCATCTCCTCTGTGCCCAGTGGGAGAAAGAAACAAGGTGTGTGGTTTGGAAAAGCAGGGATAAGCAGAGGCGGCTGCTGCCAGTGGCAATGCTGTCTTGTGTTTCAACAGCATGGGAATTTTCTGGCCAGCTTTGTGGCAGAATTTTTACGGTATAAGCCCTGCCTCATCAGTGTGATCATAAACTTCAAAGATAGGGACTCTGTGTTCTGTTTGCTTACTCAGAGCCTGGCATGGATATGTGCTCATTACACATGGGCTACTAGAAATGTGTGGATCGTGTACGTGGTTCCTAGCCCTGAATGGTAATGACTGGAGCACCCATCACCATCTCCGGGACATTTCCAGGTGTCCATTTCCCAGGTGGAACTGAAATGTTACTCCCTGCCCTGAAAAGCGAGCTGTGAGGGGCCTGGGAGGTGCACTGACACTTCTCAGGACTCCCCAACTCCAGGCTGAATAAGGCCATTTCCTAGTGCTTCCTTTCTCTGCCTTCACCAACACCCAGACATGGCCCTCCCACAAACAAGCCCAAACTTCCAAGCTCATCTCCTAGAAGATGCCCCAGAATCACTTCCCTTCAGTCTGAGTCATTTGTAAAGAATCCCATTTAAATGTTCTATATGCTCTTGGGCAGGGGTCCCCAAATACGGCCCGTAGGCCACATGCGGCCCCCTGAGGCCATTTATCTGGCCCCCGCCACACTTCCAGAAGGGGCACCTCTTTCATTGGTGGTCAGTGAGAGGAGCATAGTTCCCATTGAAATACTGGTCAGTTTGTCGATTTAAATTTACTTGTTCTTTATTTTAAATATTGTATTTGTTCCCGGTTTTTTTACTTTAAAATAAGATATGTGCAGTGTGCATAGGGATTTGTTCATAGTTTTTTTTATAGTCCGGCCCTCCAACGGTCTGAGGGACAGTGAACTGGCCCCCTGTGTAAAAAGTTTGGGGACCCCTGCTCTTGGGGATTCTGGTTTTCTGTTTGACTTCTGGATTATCACAGCGATTATACATTATCTTGTCCAATCATAACCCAGAAAAGTTGGGATGTGACCAGCTTTATTTTTCTTGTCTTGAAGAGAAGAGAATAAAAGAGACTCTAATGGAAATGGTCAAAGCATGTTACATATAATAAGTGTGAGCACTATTTCATGAAACTTTTGTTTCAGTTAAACACACGTTTAGGTGTATGGAAGTTTCAAAGTCAAGTGCCTTTCTTCTAGTGGTGAGTCACAACCACAAAAAGTTTGAAGAATACCAATCCCATCTTCATTCAACACCAATAAGGAAACTAATGCGCACGGAGGTAAAGCAAGATGCCTACGCTCACATAGCTGGTCAGTGGCAATGCCTAGGCAAGAACTCGGGTTTCTCCTTGCCTGTTGTAGTGCTCTGCTCACTGCAGCCTGAAGTTCTCTGGTTCTGCACCCAGAACACACCCCTGGAATGGGACTGGCCCGAGAGCTCAATGAATCCCCAACCCCACCAGAGCTCCCAGCAAGGAGTGGGCCTTCCTCCACTGATCCCAGGGTGGGTATAGCTGGCAGGGATGTCAACAGTGGGCACTGAGGACTAGAACCTTTGGCTGAGCTAGTTTTGCACATGCAGCCAAGACTGACCTTGACATTCACCTAAAAAAGTTTTATGCAATCACTAAATTAGAGCAAAGGCACTAATAAAGGCCCTTTAAGATGGATATGAGGGCTAAGAGGCTCTGCAGCGAGTCAGAGCACTGGTCTCTCTCTGCAGGAGTGTGGGCCAGCAGAGCAGCGTCCTGCAGGTGGGATTCCAGGCCAGGGCTGGCTCACTGCCTCCCATTCAGACTGCAATCACCCTCACCCCCTAGAGAACAGGAGCACCCTCCTCTCTGGAGAGTGCTGCCTGACTTTTGCTGTGGCTCTTGGGGTGATCAGCACTGTGGTCAGAGAGGAACAGAGGTGCGGTGAGGGTCAGAAACTAATCCAGCCCCCTCATTTTACAGGTGGGAAAACCAAGCGCAGAGACTTGAGCAAGGTCACAGAGCTAGCTGGTTGGAGAGCCACACGTGACTCCAACCCAGAGCTCCCGATTCCCACACACGAAGCACCTGGACATGTTAAAGTGCAGATTCTGTAGGTTTGGAGCAAGGCCTGGAATTCTGCATTCCTAAGAAATTTCCAGGTGATGCCGATGCTGCTGGGTGCATGAACCCCACCTTGAGCAGCAAGGTTCTATGCCAGGCTGCCTGGAAGGGGAAAGGTATTCTTACATTTTCTTTCTGATTATATGAAGGCCTAAACTTTCCACCTCAATCCAGCAAATCTTCTAAGACCCTCAAACATTTAAAACAATAAGCAGTCTTATTTTAACATTCATCAAATACTTATGGACCTGCACTGTCCTAAATGTTTACATATGTTATCACATTTAATCCTCAGAACTGGATACTATTATCATGCCAATTTTACAGATAAGGAAGCTGAGACTCAGAGAAGTTAAGTAACCTGGCCTAAGTCACACAGCATGTAAGTGGCAGAGCCAATATTCTAACTCAGATCTGTCTGGCTCACAGATTTATCAGCTAAAGACTACAATGGAAGTGGATGCTCAACTCCTTCTTTCTCCGAGGCACAGGGGGCCTCTCCCCAGAAGGCTGGTAACACTGCTCCAGCCAAACTGTGTTTTCTCCAGCACTACATGGTCACAACTTCCTCATAACTCAGGGTCCTAAAAGTATTGTTTCTCAGACCTGTGTGTACCTCGTGGACCTCCACAAGTTATCTTTACAGTTAATGTGGGGAAGGCAGCAAAGGAGATTGAGGTAATGTGTGGATAGCTGACCTACACAGGAAAACACATGGAGATCTCTTTTTAAATTAGGGGCTTGCTTGCTGTCATCCAGGCCATGCCCACACAGACTGGAAACATCGCCCCCTGGAGGCGGCGCTGGGAACCAGGAAGCTTGATGGAGAAGCACCTGCATAGAGGGGTGTGTGGTCTGGGTTGGGATTGCTGAGGATTCCTATGGCATTATGAGCCCATCTCCAGGCGGGTGAGAGTGCGGAGCTGAGGACGGGCAGGACCAGCTTGGCCTGCTTCCCAGCTCATCCCAAACCCAGCCCTGCGTTGTGGCTGCATGTTAAAGATTATGTATCATCCTTAGTGACACCATGTTTCCCAGCACACAAAATCACTGCACAGAGTTCCCATGCACACTCTCTCCCTTCCCACGGGCGAATGGGCGTCACCAGGCCTGTCTTGCACCTGTGGCCCAGAGGTGCCTGGCTGACTCCCATTAGATTCCTAAGCAGCCTCTTCAGATGTCGGTGTTCACCTGGCCTGGTCCGGCCTCCTCCAGGTGGGAGAGGGAACCTAGAAATCACTAGTTATCTGGAGAGGCCTGGGGGCAACGAGGGTAGCTGGAGAGGTATGAGACCACAATGGCAGAGAGTGATCAGGAGGGGGAAAGTCAGTGACCCATCGGCCGGTCCAGAGTTGGGAGGGTAGGTCCAGTGTGCTGGAGCCTCCTGTCTAGAGGCAGGTGGAGTGGTTTTCCCACTGGTCTTGGGTGCCAGGCTGTCTCCCTCTGAAACCTGGCTCTGCCACTTACAAGGTGTGTACTCTGGAGCTTGTTACTTAACCTTTCAGTCCCTTTATTGCCTCATCTGTAATGTGGATAATAATAAATCCAAATGAGCTAGTGTATATAAAGTATTTAGAATATGCCTAGCATATGGGGAGGGCCTAATAAGTGTGAACAAGGGCTTAAACATATACATATGTGTATACACATACACATGTTATAATAACTATAGGGCTGGTCCCCCACTCTGGAGTTACAGAATATAAGACAAGGCACCCTTCACATTCCTGTTTCCCACACAGGTGCACAGAGAGCAGATGAAGGTACCTACTTCTTTAGGGCACATTCCAGTTCATTCTTTTCTTCGTGGGCTTCTTGGAGCTGGGAGAAAATTCTGGCCAAGAAATCCTCGAAGTTGGACAGTAAATGAGGCTCATCCTTCTTCAGCTGCAGCCAGAGTTCCTTGACATCACTTTCACTGCAAGGGGAAAAGGGACATTAATGGAGGACGATGGAAATGAGGCTTTAAGGGAACACAGAAGTCCCCAGATGTGAAGTGGACAGGCATAACGATGACAGTGGCGAACATTTATCGCGTGCTTGCTGTGTGCATGTTAGCTCATTCTAGCTCCCGGCAACCTCGGAGACAGTGCTGCCATCTCCCGTCTACAGATGAGGAGGCAGATGAGGAGAGGAGAGGTGAAGTGAGGTGTCTCAGACCACTCAGCCAGTAAATGATGAAGCCAGGAGGCAAGCTCAGGGCGGTGGTGGCCCCGTGGTGGCCTCCTTACCTGCCTCGCGTGGCTGCCTCTGCACCTCCATCTTTCTCAATGGGTTGGTGGTGCTGAGCACGTACAGCCACGTGCTGGCACATCTGGGATGCCCAGAAGACGAAAGGAGGGTGGGAGTCTAGGGCATGTGAGGACAAACTCCTGTGGTACTACATGAGAGAGCTTGTCACCCTAGGAAGGAAGGTCCTCACAGCTGAGAAGGAAAGATGTACCATCTGATGGATGGCAGCAAGCAGTTGTCACTGTGGGAAATGGAAGAGAATAGACAACACCCCACTGGGCACCAGGAATGACTGACAGGTGGAAGGAAGGGAAGCAGCAAGCCTGAAAGATGTGAGCACACATGTGGGAAGCCAAAGTCGGGAGGGACAGAGCAGACAGAGAGACAAAGACATAGGGGGACAGGGCCAGGAACCACCCCCATCCCTCCAAACAGGCACACTGGCATGTACGTGTGAGCACACACAACAACAGAGACACCTAGGGGTATGCTGACGCGCAGGGAAGAATAGGAAGGTGGCGTATATCATGGACACTATTCCCCTCTCTGGAGTATCTCAGTAATTGACAGCCCATGATCCCCTGAACCCAGAGTGCAATCTAATTTGCACCTCAGCAAATTATAAAACCACTATGTTGTGATGTGTAGCTATGACAAGAAACCCTCAGGATAAAGAATAAAATCTTTTGTGCTTGTATAACAAGCACCGTATTTGAGAAACTTTCCTCAGAATTGATATTTGATAATGCCATGCCTGCAATGTGCCTAGAACATAGATATTATTCTGAGAAGAGGCCAACTGAGAAAGAGACCTACCTCTCATTAGTTATCACATCATCTATCCAACTGTTCTTCCTCTTTCTCTCACTCCATCTCATCCAAACATCCACCAACTCATCTAGACCTTCCATCCATCCATCCATCCATCCATTCATACATCATCCATCCATCATCCATCCATCCATCCATCATCCATCCATCCATCCATCATCCATCCATCCATCCATCATCCATCCATCCATCCATCCATCCATCCACCATCCATCCATCCATCCATCATCCATCCATCCATCCATCCATCCATACATCATCCATCCATCCATCCATCCATCCATCCATCCACCATCCATCCATCCATCCATCATCCATCCATCCATCCATCCAACCATCCATCATCCATCCATCCATCCATCCACCAACCCACTCATCTGTTCACCTAACAAGTATTTATTAGCTGTTGAAAACCTAGCACAGAACTGGATGACACGAGGGCATCTGGGAAGCAACTGAAGGGGAGAGGAGAAAGGAGCCTCCTTGTTCCCCATGAGTTCCGTTTTCCCCACACAGAACACGTGGTGGCTATCTACTTTATTATATAGGCACACTGGAGATGGCACACACGTTTCAGATTTAAGAGGTTTCTGGGGGATACCACAGTGGCCTCCTGTCACTGTGACAGGTTGCTCCCCTCATGAAGGAAATGTATTATAAAAATCAAGATCCATCTTGCTAGCCTAGATCTGTCTCTTCACATCTGCCAAGTTCCTAATGGAGCCTGGCAGAACCAACAACTCGGCTAAAGCCTCCGGTGAGATTTGCAGACCCACCTGACCCTCTTCCAAAGCGCTTTGAACCACTTAGTCATGACCATGTCACCTCCCCAAGATTTCTGGAGAAAGTATTTCAACCCTTGATAAAAAAAATAAAAAAATAAAAATCCAGGTCCATAAGCAGCAAAATCATCAGTGAATCAGACCATTTAAAAAGTTAGGAGTGCAGATGTCCAGTCTAGCACCAGGGTACTTCTCCTGGAAAGACTCAGGTGTACGAAGCTAGAAGAAATTCTGGGAGGCCAATCTGTCTGTCTCCCTGCTTCCAGGACAGCACAAAAACCATCTTGGTGAGGAAATCTTAAAGTCTTCACAGCCTCCTCTATTTCCTGTCCTGGAGTCCTGTGGTCCTGACCCTCACGCTGCAATGTAAGCCCACTTCCTTCTTGTTCAACTTCAGTGAGGATGGAAATTGCTTTTCACCACCTTCTGCATATCAAATTTTGTAGAGCACTCTTGAAACTTTTCCTAGAGCCTCCTCTTCTCCAGGATATCTCATGTGGACTCAGCTCTGCCCTTGATATAAGTCTCCAGAATAACATCTGGGGAACTCTGTTCTGAGGGCCCTGCCAGGAAGGTGGCTGTTACGGAAGTGATGGGGGGCAGAGGGGTGGGTAGCGAGGCACCTCTCTCATTACAGTACCATGGCTCGCCCGCACTGCCCTCTCCCTTTCCCTCCTTCAGGAGCAGGCTTCATGGGGTCACCGGCAGTGGTCACTGTGCTCTGGCTTCTTGTCCTTGGAGAGGGTGAGTCACGTGTCTGACTAATGAGCTCCCACATCCCTGCATGCCCAGCGCATGCGCCTGCCTGACTCCAGCCTCAGATCTGCACCTGCCGCAGCCCCTCTAGGCCCAGCAGGGCTGCTGCTGCTGCCACTGCATTGATTCACTTCCTGGCCCAAGCCTCCCACAGGGCAATCTCTCTCCTAGGCCTCCGCCTGTCCCTCTCTTGCCTGGCACAGGCTTCCCCCAGCTTTCTCAACTCTGACACAGTCTATCACATCATTTGCACAGAGCAGCAGACATCGTCCTTGGCCTGCATGTTGTTCCAGGTTCCTTCTTTCCCGTCCCCTCTTTATCATCTTTCACCAGAGTCCCTCTTCCCAGGCTCAGGACACATCAGCTCCAATCGTCAGGCTGTTCCCATCCCTCATGAAACACACACCCAACCCAAGAACTAGAGACTCTAAAATGAGAAGGCAACAGCCACCAGAAGAGGGAGCAGAATGGAGTCCGTGTTTTCCAGGCCACTGTCTGGTTTCCATTAGCTATGCCATCCATTTTTTATTTTATTTTATTTTATTTTTATTTATATCTTATTTTATTTTATGTCATTTCATTTCATTCCATTTTAAATGTCAGGGCTCAGATTTATGCATCTCTTTATTCTAAAACACTTTTGGCAACAAAAGACAAATAGGGTAGTACGTTTTGTTTGAAGTTCCAACCATCTAAAATTTTCAGCTGAGCTACTGATTATGCAAGTGGCAGGCTGGTAAGAATTGGTTAATTTCCTGCCTTGGCTTCCTGACAGGTTTGGTTGGCTCAGATCAACGCACAGACACTTCCACGAAGGGTGCCTTTGCCAGGAGCACTCCACGGAGGGCTGGGAGGCACTGCGACCCCAAAGACCCGGGGGGCGGCTCCAGTGGAGGCAACAATGCTGATGTGCCTGAAAACCCCTCAGCCCGGCACTGACCTCCTCATGCGTGAATGCGCCTCACTGAGCCACAGACTGCGCTGACAACGAACAGCAGAAAACGAGGAGAGTGCACGAGTAGGGAGATGACACGCATGAAAAAAAGTGGGAAATGCAGAGACAGAGCCCCTAGACCATTACACAGAGACAGGTCACCGCAAAGGGCAGGCTGATGGAGCAAGTCCTGGAGCTGGCAGCACGGAGCTGGAGCTCGCCGAACATCAGTGGTGGAACGGGGCAGGTAAGAGGAGGCTCCGAGACTGGGCCCCATCCCCCAAATCGCTGTCATCACTTACTCTTCCAGAACGTCTTGGGCTCCAAGTCTGTCCATCAGCATCTGGAACTGGGCTTCCTCATCTTCACCCATGTCACCCAGATCCTCTTCCGCTCTGGACTGATACACCTTCTCTTCCTGGAGCCGGGCCACCTGTCCACCTGCCTCATCCTCACTTGGCTGGTTCTGGCTGAAGAAGAAGTGACCTGGGGACACATGGCACAGCGTCTGATATAGGCAATACTCACCCAGGAAGACCTTCACTGTCTCAGTTGCCAGGAATCACTTGAGGTTCATCTGAGAGAAGAGAAAGGGAAACCCTTTCTACAGCAAAGATCCTTGGGTACCGTGTTCTGGGTTGTGTGTCTTTCCTACTTCCAAGAGATTCTGCCAGAGATGCTAGAACCTGGGAGAGGCAGCCTGCATGACAGGCACTCCTGCACTTTGGTGGTTCTTAATCCTTTAAAGTGTGGCTTAGAACGCGTCTCTTCATTGATTTCCTCTCTAAACAAGACCTCTCTGTCCACCGCATCCCAGAGACCTGACTGCCTGGGCTCCGAGTTCTCATCGAGTCACCCCTACCACCAGCACCGCTGTACTTTACATTCACAGTTGCTACTCTATAGCTTTGGGTGCACTTTTTCCATCCTCATATGGGCTATCAATACAGCAATCTGTCTGTCTTCCTAAGTCGATTACAAGCTGCTGGAGGTCAGGAAAGGCAGCAAATGCTTCACAGTGAACTTTGTATATGAGTCAGATGTGTGGTCAGACTTGCCTGTTGATTTATCCAATCAGTAACTGCCGCAATCAATATCAGGTCAGTCTAATTTGATGGCATAGGTGGGTTTTTGTCTTCTTCATGGGTCGCCCATCTCCAGATGACTGGTCTATTTAAACCTAGAAATTCCTCTGATAGCTGGCAACCCCTTAACCTGGATGACAGAGCCAGGCTCGGGTTGGAGTGAGCCTTGTAAGTTACCCCACTTTGCTGTCCTCCAGTATCAAGGCAGAAAGGAGAGGCTGGACATTTCATCTCAGCTCCCCCTTTCATGCCAGGCCTTCTTCCAGAGCTTCCCTGCATTCCTCTTGCCAGTCCTGGGTGTCGGGAAGTTGGCAGCGACAGTGTGGTGAGCATGAGAGAGCAGTGGTGTGAGCAGCCAAGGACGACATGTGAAGAAAGGCCCCCAAATCCAGAGCCTGAAAACTTCAGGAGGGGAGGAAGCTTGTACTCCCAGTCCCCTCAGCTCTGGTGGGGCAGGGGTGCCCATGATGTAGACTTAGGTGGACCCACTCACGGGACCTCGGTGCCCTTCAGAACTTACTAAAGCCAGTGGTGAACTCCTCTGGAGTCAGAAAGCCATTGCCGTCAGCGTCCAGGGCATCGAA
Source organism: Saccopteryx bilineata (assembly GCF_036850765.1). Taxonomy (NCBI): domain Eukaryota; kingdom Metazoa; phylum Chordata; class Mammalia; order Chiroptera; family Emballonuridae; genus Saccopteryx; species Saccopteryx bilineata. The sequence goes on from NC_089491.1 coordinate 116,664,051, forward strand.
CACATCTTCCAGCTCCTCCAGGCTGAGTGGCAACTCTTTGTGGAGCCTCTGAAAACAACCCAGACCACACTGGTTAACACTCTGATGACCATGGAGGGCTGCCTGGGGCCTCCTGCTGAAACAAGGCTAGGGTTGGCCCTGTCCTATGAAAACCAGCAGCAAGCTTCTGAAGACCCCTACCATCCTTCTCCCCCTTTGAATATTAGCATGTTGACCATTTACCAGGCGCCTACCAATGTGCTAGGCAATTTGCTAAGTAAGATATACATCAATCTATAAATACACACACACACACACACACACACACACACATATATATATATATTTATCAATATATTTCTATCTCTTTTATATTTACAAATATATATTTGCATTGAACTCTCATGACAATCTTTGGAGGTGGGCACTATTATCTCCATTCTGTAGATGAGGCGTGAAATGAAAGCACCTGTCCCAAGGCTGCCTAGACAATAAATGACATTGCCAGGTGTCAAGTTCAGGTCTGACTCTAAAGCTGGAACGTCTCACAACTGTAGTGGGTGGACTGTCCTGAAGCTGCAGGACCGAATCCTGCTGTGGGTGACACCCACACGCCATGGTGCTGTCAAGTCAAATGAGTGTGGCACAGTGCCTGGCAGCGAGAGAGAGAGAGGGAGGGAGGGGGGGAGAGAGAGGGAGGGGGCGAGAGAGAGAGAGAGAGAGGGATCCTGACCCACCTAGGCCACCCTGTAAGTGAGCGGCAGAGCCAGGTTCTGTGCTGTTCTTTCCACTCTGCCCAAGCCCCCTTTCTCTGCCACCCCCCCCCAATTGAGACACAGCTATGGGTCACACTCTCAGAACCTCTCCTGATAAAGGCCACTCACGTCCCAGGGCTCCAGTCCCGCATTTGTAAGTTCTCTGGACACACATGTTGGTCCTTCAGCTCCGAGCAGGGTCCTTACTCCCTCTCAGTGCCTGCGCTCATCACACCGGTCTGGGCCCCACTCCTGCTCCCCACTGGCTCTCAGCTAGATCCTGATAAGATGTTAACTGCCACCGGCTTAAGGTATCAATTCCCAGAGAGTATTTGGTTTTTAAAGGGAACTTGGAAAGACGGTGTATACGGAGGTCATAAATCAACACTGGCCTCCGTCCCAGGCTGATTAGGGTCACACCAGGATGGAAGGGCAGGGACCGAACAGGACGAGGAGCAACCTGGCTGAGCCGCTGGTGCTGCTCTGACCTTCTGCCTGATGTGCAGTGGCCCCAAGTCAAGGCTAGTTTGCATGATTGAAACAAGTGTCCTCTTGCTAATAATCTAAGTCTCCAAATGAGGACTCCCAAGGAGTTTGTTATCTATCCCGGCTGACCTTCCCCCTCCCTTCCAGTCACCCAAAGGACAACTGCACAGAATTGCCTGCTGGTGTCAAAGTGACTGGCAGCTGAAGACAATGAACACAGGGATACAGGAAGGAAGTATACACTCATCTGGACAAAAAAAAAAAAAGCCAGCAGGTGTAAGAGCCCATACATAACATGACGTGTGAGAATAACTGGCTTGGTCCTATGGTAATCTGCTAGCTGTAAGTCGTACAGTTGAATCTGGCAGGTATGTGCATTAAGAGAGACTGTATGCACTACAAAGTGGGGAGACAGAATAATGTAACGTCATCTAGAACTGAATTAAGCATAAATGAGCTTTTTTTCTTTTCTTTTTTTAAAGGAAGGGGAGTATGGGTATATACAAAAATTCTAGAAGTGCATCTGCTTAGCATATAGCAAAATCTTTGGCTTACGAACAATCCAGAAACCAGCTGTCTCCAAGCCACAGGAAGAGAATGGGGAGAGAGGAGACAATTTTGCAAGCAGAAAATTTATTAGCTCCACTGAAATAAAGGGCAGCATGGTGGTGGTGGGGTGAAGACCCAAGCTCCTGCTCCACGCCAATACCAGTCCTTCTTGGGAACTACCCTTTGTCCCTCCTGACCCTCAGCCTAGGACTGCTGGACCTGATGTGAAGTGTGACATCTCACACTGGGCGGAGCAAGACACGGGCTGGAGGGAAACAGCAGAGATCGGTGGGATCCTCACCTTGGCTTTCACCCAAACCACCCGTATGTGGTACCTTTTCTCTTGTGAGGGTGGACCAGGAAAAGCTATGTCACACCCCACCACAGGCACTATTCCTGAATCTAACAACATCTCCCACCACAAATCCTTCCCACCATCTAATCCCAATCCTCTGTCTGCATCTCAAACCCAGTTTCCTCTTCCTGTTGCCAGTGAAGATGGGGACTAGTGTTACATCCTCCAAGTGAGTCCTACTCCTCACATCCTGGCAAACTGAGCCGAGTGCTTCTTTAGCCTCGTCCGCGAGCCGCACCTTGCCAGGTTCTGTAACCCCTCTTTATTGACCCTACTTGGAAAATCCTTTAGTCTTAATAACTATAATTATCTCTTATTTACCTTTCCTCTCAGGGCCTGCAGAGCCATGTAAAATCAGCTAATTCTGGTCCTGTCCCCTGGGCACCTAGCATGCTGTCCAGGGACAAGATTATTCACTCTGTCATGCAAATAACCTGTGGGGCCCCAAGATCTGCCTAAAGTCACAGCGGAGATCAGTGTTGTGAGCGAGGCCCAGCGCCCCACTCAGGGCTCCTGCTCTTGTCCAAAGGCCCTCCAATGCAATCATTGTCTACCTCCCTATCTGCTTACCATCCCTCACCTGCCCACCTGCCCACCTGCCGCTGTCATCTGTTTGGCCGGCACTACAATGCACCGGCCTTGCAGAGAGCCTGTTTAACTCCCACCGCCTGGACAGGCAGGCAGGGCAGAGGAGAGGCACGAAAAGACGTCAGCTCACCCTGTGCCCGTGGCCACAGCCCCACCAGCTCTTCAGGATTCCGTGACCTGTCTACGCTGGCCTCCCTCCCCCACTTCAAGTTAACTCTGAACTTCTGCCTCACTCTCAGCTCCGGCCTCACTTCCTCGGCAAGCCTCTGTGGCCCCGTAGTTAGGCTAGATACACGGGGCCCCCCAGACCCCATTTCTCTCATTCTTAAGTCTTATCGCCGTCTGTTTTAGGATATGACTCATTGATGAATGTCTGCTCTTTCAGTGGACTGGGAGCTCTGAGAACAAACCCCATTCATTTTTCCTCACTATTGTGTCCCCAGGATCTAGCCCAGCGCTGGCAAACACAAGTATTTGGATATTTGTTGAATAAATAAATGAGTGACCGAGTGGCCCCAGGGGACCCTGAACAGGAGCGTGGGCCCCAACTCCAGCCCAGCATTCCGGCAGGTCCCGGGCAAGGTCTGAGGAATCGGGCCTGGCATGCGGCCCTGCAGCAGCAGCACCCGGGCCCAGGCCCGCAGAGCCATGGAGAAAGCTATCTTCTGCAGCACTCCAGCCAGACCCCGTACCTTCCTGGTCAGTAACATGCCTTGTGCAGCTAAAGCCAACGTTTGTACTGCTTTAAACATGTCTAAGGGAACACTCTCTAAGCAGAAAACCAGAAGAGCTCCAGCGTTACAGCCAGATGAAAGCCGCCCTCCTTTGGGGGTTTTCATACCATCCTACTCAGGCTTCTGTCCCTGCACCAGCCACTCTCTTCCTTGTGGGGGAGCTGAGCTTCCAGAACCAAATGTCTTCAGGGTGAGACTGTGAGGTTTGGGAGGCAGGATTGGCCTTTCTTCTGCTTTTGGTTTGACGCACTTGGTTCTGGATGGTTACTTGGTGTAGACTAGGGTTTCTCAACCTCTGCGCTACTGGCATCTTGGAATGGGGAATTCTCTGTTGGATGGGGGGGGGGGGCTGTCCTGTGCATTATAGGATATTTAGCAACATCCCTAAACGTTACCTAGTATGTGCCAGTAGCACCTTCCTCTCCAGTTGTTTTGATCAAAAATGTCTGCAGATATAGCCAGAATGTCCTATAAGAGGCAGACTGCCCTCACTCATGTAAACAGGACACAAGAAAGAGCAGCACGGGCAAGGTACAAAGCGAAGGTGCCTTCTTCAGAACGGCCCTCTGTTTATCTCCGAAGACGGACAGGTCACCGCACTTAATCATGACATGATGGTGAGGCCACTGTGGAAAACAGTATGGCAGCTCCTCAAAAAATCAAGTACCTGTATAGAATTACTGTATGACCCAGTAATTCCATTTCTGGGTTATATACCCAAAATAACTGAAAGCAGGAACTTGAAGAATATTTACACACCCATGTTCACAGCACTATTATTCATACTAAAAGGTGTGAAGCAACCCAAGTGTCTACTGACCGGTGAATGGATAAACAGAATAAGGTATGTATAGAAAACAAGAGATTGTTCAGCCTTAAAAAGAAAGGACATTCTGACACATGCTACAATATGGATGAACCTTGAAGACATTCTACTAAGTAAACTAGGCAGTCACAAAAGGGCAAATACTACGTCATTCCACTTATATGAGGTGCTGTGGTAGTAAAATTTATAGACAGAAGGTAGAATGGTGGTTACCAGGAACTGGGGAGAGGGGGAGTGGGAGTTCGTGTTTAATGGGGACAGGGTTTCTATTCTGCAAGGGGAAAGGGCTGTGGAGGTGGGTGGTGCTGATGGCCACACAAGGAAGTGGACATCGTGAATTCCACTGAACTGTACACCTAAAATTTGTCAAAATTGTAGATTTTATGTTAGGTACAGATTACCACAATTTTTAAAAATCACAGTGTGGAGGACACTAAGGTCTGGGTAAGACACAGGTACAAGTCCCCCTACCCACCCTGCACCAAAAACACACAAGGGTGTGTATGGAGGGGTTTCCAGGCCCCAGTTTCAGGGCAGAGTGCTCCACCTGCATCTGGTCATTTATTTTAACACTGAAAGGTGCTGTAATAATTCACAGGGAGGAACTAGGGACAGAGCATGTGACGAGACAGACTAACTCACGTTTCTAGTAAGTTGCAGATCCAGGATTAAAACTCGGGTCAATTTACAAAAAACAAAAAACAAAACAAAAACAAACAACTTTATAAGTCTTCTTCTAAGTCAGCAGTCAGCTAACATTTTTCCTAGAGGCTCGGACAGTATACTACAGGCTTTGCAGGCCCGTGGGTCTTTGTCACAAACTGCTCGACTCTGCCGTCGGAGGGAGAAAGCTGCTGTGGACAGTCTGTCGATGAGCAAGCACACTGAGTTCCAATATGACCTCACCCGCAAGAACAGGCGCGGCCCAGATTTCAGGCGCGGCCCAGATTTGGTTGGTCTGCCAGTTCCGATGTGACTCTTAAAGGTCTGGCTAAGCCAGAGGGGTTCCAGGCAGTGTTGGGAGGTAGAGAAACCTCTTGCTCCTCTAAGAGATCAGAGACACAGGGTTTCCAAGGCTCTAGATCTCTTCAGAGAGAACCTCCCCTCCATCCTGTCCTCCATACTACCCCCCCGCCCCTCGGTACAGGAGTCCCTTCACGCACTCTCCAGCCTGGCCCTTTTACATCCCTCTGTCCCTGCGAGGCAGGACTGGCCCTCGCTCGGGGGCCCCAGCCCTCTCGGGCCCTCTGCTTCTCTAGGGGGCTGCACCAACCCCACCGCATCTGCCTGGAGTGACCCCTTGGAACACGGAGGGGTTCCGTGTGGAGGCAGCGAAGGCTCTGCTAGGAGCTGATGGTGAGATAGGTGGTGGCCGCCAGGTCCAAGGGCCAAAGGGGTGATGACCACCCTGCAAAGATGCCGCATGCGGGAGCGACAGGCGACAGGCAGATGTCTGTAGATTTTGCCCAGGAGAACCAGGGGCATGTGGGCTTTACACAGACAGCCTCGGGCCAACTCTGTGAGTGCCTGTTCTTCACTATCTCCATCCAGCCTGAATCTCTCCAGTCAAGACTAGTGAGAGCAGTGGAGAGAGAGGGGGTGCTTACATGACACTCTTTGTTCTCTCTCTTGATAGAACTTTCTTATTCTGAAAAAAGTGGAAAACTTCAAATACTTCATTGTCCACAGTTACACAAAAATTCCAGACAGCTAAGGTGCTGTCGGAAATAAGGGCCATGGGTGTACAAGCACCTGCTAGGCAGGGTGTCCATCCCCTTTCCTCCGGCCTGGGTCAGAAGCCAGGACTGAGGAGGAAGACGGAGGAGGGATGCAGCTGAGCTGGTGTCTCTGGGACTCACTTCTGACTTCGTTCCAAGTCCAATACGAATGATTTCTCTAACAGTTTACACGGGGCAGCTCAGGTTCCCTGCGCCTCTCACTCCCTTCATTAAGGAGTGGGCTTCAGTGAAGGTTAATTGGGATCTATACAATGAGTTGCACCATGTGTGTGGCTCAAAATGACCCTCAATAAATGTGAATTCCCTTTTCTTTCTTCCTATAGGGGATAAGCAAAAGTTAAGGATGCCAGTGAAGCTATGCCCACCAAGCACCACGACCACAGACTGGTGACTGAAGTCCACAGAAGGCAGTTTGTCACTGGTTTCCACAAATTACACTACATCTGTCCTTCCACGTGAAGTTATACTTCGGGAATAAGTTTCAGTGACATAAATGTATTGGGGGATCTACTGCTGAAAACAAGGGTGGTCTGAGCTCACTTGTGGGCTTAGCTGGCCCTGTTTCCCAGGCCTTTTCCCTCAATTTGTGTGGATGGTGGGAGGGTGCTGGGGGCAGCCCAGATCCACCATCCTCTGGGTGTTGCCAGGAGAGGAAGACTCGGCTCACTCTTGGCCTCCATGCCTTGCAGCTCACACACGGGAGCAGCAGTGAGACTGATACTAATGAGGTCTACATTTTACTGTCCAACTTTCGTGTACTCGGAAATTCTAGACTTAACAAAAGAAAACCTGGCCATTGTAGGTCTTTCTCCTAATAGTGTAGCTAGGTTTCCCTCCAAAAATGCCTTTGACAGAGAAAGTGGTGACAAGATGTGGAAAAGAGATACTTTCACAGAGCTCTTGTGGAGCCTGTGTTTTGTTTACTCACATCAGGGTGAAATCCTGAATACAGCAGAAGAGATTCTAAGAAGAACCGTCTGACACTAAAGGTGGAAAGGTACCAGATGAGGGGTGGGTAAACCAGAAATTGGACCTATCCCATTTCTGTATGACCAGTGAGCTAAGAATGGCCTTTACTTTTTAAGTGATTGAACAAAATATCAAAAAATAATAATACTAGGTGATGCATGAAAATAATAGTGTCCATAAAGTTTTACTGGAACAAAGCCACTGTCACTCATTTACAAATGCCTACGGTGGCTCACACTACAGTGCAGAGTTGAGTAGTAAGGATAGAGACTGCATGGCTATAAAGCCTAGATATTTATTCTCTGGCCCTTTACGGAGTTTGCTGAGCCCCATGCCAGACAGTGGAGTGCACTGAGGATCTGCACCCTCTCTCTGGAGACACTTACACAGGGGGTTAAACGTGGTTGAGTTTCAGGGTGAGCTTCCTCTCAGGCGCTGCACCCAACATACATGGCACTTCGCAGAAAGGATTTGGGCAGAGCTCAGAGCTTTGTTGTGAAGCAACAAGTTAGTACCTTTCCACTATTGTTTCAGGAAGTTCTTCACCATCTCTAACTTAAGTCCCGTATGCTGCTATCACCCTCTCCCCAACCCTGGGGAGCTACTGAGTCAGAGAGGGGAAGTAACCCCCAAGTGTGACAGCTTCAGACGCAGCATCAAAGAGCTGAAGGCCAGCAACAAGGAAACCAGGAGAGTTTGGACTGACACCTCCTCCAGGGCAGAGCTTATGGGCATCTTTTCTGTGAAAGATGTCACCTCCAGTGGAGCAAGTCCTAACCTGTTCGGCAGTCTAGCTGGACAGACCCAGCTGGGCCCCTCTTACCTGCATGTCCCTCCTGGCGATGAAGCCCTTGCCTTCGACATCGCAGGTCTGGAAGAATTCCTGCGCCTTCCTCAGCATGGCCAGCTCTGCCGGTCCCAGCTCCTGGCTCTCCTTCCCCTCTGCGTTGTCCAGGGGACCCTGGCAGGCCCCACTCTCCTTCAGTCCCCGGGCAGGCCTCTGGGGTCTAGAGACACCTCTCTGGTCAGGGGTGGCCATCCAGGTTTGTTAATTCCTTCAATCTTTTCAGACTCTGAGAATGGAAGATAAGAGAGGGGTGGGTGTGGTGGGTACAAAGTGAGGCTGAGCAGGAATGACAGGGGACGAGCGGGAAGCACAGAACTGCTCCCCACAGTGCCCCCACATCTCTTAGCAACCACCTCTTAATTAGCCAGAGCTCAGGACAAGGGACGTGTGCCATGATCACTAATACATCAGTCGGCCCATCAAAGAGAACAGAGAAGAGGGGGAGGAAGAAAACAGACACTTGCAGATCGAAAGGAAGTAGGTAGAGGAAGCCTGAAAATAATCTCTCCCAATTTAAACAAGAAACAAAACACCCTGATAGTCCAGTGACCGTTCATTGACTGTTTACTTGTAGCAGGCACCAGGCAATGGTCTCTATACACATTTCCTCATTTATTCATCTTGTCTCTCTGAAACAGATATTATCATCTCCATTTTATTGAGGTTCAGAGAGGTTGAGTGACTTGACCAAGGCCACACAGCATGTTTGTACAAATTTGTGATTTAAATGCAAGGTCAGCTGACTTGTAGTTGATATTAATCCCACACTGTCCTGACGCAGCATGGCCAAGGTGGAGAGGACTCCCTTCACTCAGACGCACTCTCTCCTACACCATTCACAGTCAACAAGCTCTCGCTGAGCTCTTAGCCTCTGCCACAGACCTGTGGGGACAAATGAGAAAGTGTACCTTGTCCTCGAGGGCTTCCTGTTGCACTGGGCTTCTTCCCAGGCCTGGTTTGGTGACACCCAAGGCTGTCTTCAGCCACTACAGAATCACAGATTATACACCTTGTTCAGGTTCTGAGAGCCCCTGAAGGGTTTTCTCAGAGGGTGCACTGCAATGATGTGATTGATGTCATGGAAGAAGGCATGCAAAACCAGCTTCCAGCCTGGATTCCACTGCTACTCAAGAGACCTTGAATAAGTGACCTGTCTGGGTCTCAGTTTCCTCATCTGTAATGAGAAGACTGGGCCTGTTTGTCTCTAAGGGCCCTTCTCGCTCTGACAGTCCAGAAGCCTGCCATTTCAAAATAACAAAATATTATTAATGAAAACTTGGGTTTATGTGATAAAAGGAAATATCAACATCTTTGGATTTTTTCCATCTGAAGACTTTTGGGAAGTAAACTAGGTCCAAATATTCAAATTTATGATAATATTTGAACTTAAAAAACACAGATATGCACTGGAATGCATTTTATGGGAAACTGGAGAAAGTGAAGTCCTCAATCATATCTTCTGGGTCCACAGTCACAATAAAGGCTGAAAATCTCTGTTTCACCAGCTGGGTTTCCCTATTAGAGCCAGGGCCTCTGGCTCAGCTACACCATGACTCCAAAGTCATCCATTATTTCAGTCAACACCTTCCATCTGCCAGATCTGTCCAGAGCTCTGAGCCTGAAGATAGGGGACTGCCGCCAGCCTCAGGACTGGACTCCGGGAAACAGAGCCTGGACAAGGCAGAGCAGGCTCACCTTGTCACTCGCTTGGGCTGAACAAGGAATCCCACTCCAATGCCTTTGACCAGCCTTTCATCAGGAAATGGTCTTCATCTTCACACCTACATGGTGTGAGCTTGCCGTCACCTGAATGAAGGCAGATTTAACATGTCCGTTCTGTCTTTCCCAGAGGGAACCACTTTGGATATAAGTCCCCAGGGAGCAGGGCTGTGTCTGTATGGTTTATGTGCACTGCCTGACACAGCTTTGTGCAATGCTGAGCTTCGGGAAGATTCTGGGGTAAGGACAGTGGTAATACCTGAGCTTCTGTAAATACACAGTATAAGCAGTACAGCTGTGGTCTTCCTGCTGTCTGCAAGGTGTCGGCCATCTAATAAGCCCTACCTCTTCCCACCTGCTGTTCCCAGAACCCTAGCCTAGTATGTACCTGCCATTCCTTGAGGGTTTTGTCTTGTCAGGCCCCTAACTTACTTCATCCTATTGAAACATGACATCCTTCCATAAGATAAGCAAAATTAGGATTCCTGTCATACGGACGAAGACTGAGTTTTGAATAGCTTCAGTAACTCGGACCAAGGTCTGGTACAGTTAGAGACCTCCTATGTTTGCTATACTGCACTGCCTTCTTATCATAGGTCCCAGATGTGGGCCTGCTCTTCACTGTCTACTCATCCCCAACTGATAATAGCTTAAGTCACCTCCTAGAGGCAAGCTCATCATTTTAACATTTATATTTTTTGTGTGTGTGACAGAGACAGAGAGAGACAGAAAGAGGGACAGATAGGGACAGATAGGGAGGGAGAGAGATGAGAAGCATCAATTCTTCATTGCGGCACCTTAGTTGTTCATTGATTGCTTTCTCATATGTGCCTTGATTGAGGGGCTTCAGCAGACCAAGTGACCCCTTGCTCAAGCCAGCAACCTTGGGCTCAAGCTGGTGAGCTTTGCTCAAACCAGATGATACCATGCTCAAGCAGGCGACCTCAGGTTTCAAACCTGGGTCCTCCGAGTCCCAGTCCAACACTCTATCCAATGCGCCACTGCCTGGTCAGGATTAACATTTATCTTTCATTAATTCATTAATTCATTCATATCCATTGATTACCATGTAGCAGGCTCTGAGCTAACACTGAGAAATGCAAACATGAATAAAACATGGTCTCTGCCCTTAATGAATAAGCCTCCAATGGTGGGGTTTAAGTCATGGTGACTGTCAGTGAAGGAAGGTATTTCAGGTTGGGTCCTTCCTCCATATCCTTCAAAATAGAACCATACAACAATCATTTATTACTGACAAGGTATGTCATTTAAATGAGTCCCTGAACTACCCTGGGCATGGGAATTAGTAGAGATGATCTCTCAGCTCTAGGTATGACTTTCTCTGGCTCTTTGCCTTCCCTGGCCCATGTCACAGGTGATGCATGGTATGAAAGAGCCAATCTAATAGTTCTAAAGATTTCATTTTAATCCCAGCTTCTAGTCCTGAATATAGCACAGAATAGGTGCTCACTGATTGCTGAATAAAACCCAATCTTTTGCTAAATTCTTTGCAAGGAGGTCTGAAAACATTTGTATTTTAATCAGGTGGCTTGATATTCAGGATTTTTTAAAAAAACTTTATAACACTAAACAGATACATACTAAAAAAATGAAATTTCTCAAATCAATGACATCAGCTTCTGCTTTAAGAAACTAGAAAAAGAGAGCAAATTAAATCCAAAATAAAAAAATAATAAAGATCAGAGCAGAAATCAATGAAATAGGAAACAATAAAGAAAAACAGAGAAAACTTAAAAAACTAAAAGCTGTTTCTTTAAGAAAATCAGTAAAGATAGAAGACACAAATTACAATATCAGGAATTTGAAAGGCAAAACTATTACAAATTCTACAGGCATTAAAAAGCTAATAAAGAAATATTATGAACAACTTTAAACAAATAAACTTGACAATTTAAATAAAATGAACAAATTCCTTGAAAAACATTAAATATCTAAAAAAGAATTAGGAGATTCCAAGATTGCTGCAGAGTAGGTAGAAGCTACTTTCACCTGCTCCTAGCCCCAAACCAGATTTATAGCTAAATGATAGAGCAATCAAGTTGAATAACCAACTGAAGGATAGCTGAACTGAAATATTATAACCAAGGATATACAGAAGAAGCCACATAAAGACTGGTAAGAAGGACAGAGATGCAGAAAGGGCTAGACCCCACACCCATGTGCAGTGGCTGAGAAGTCAAAGGGATATTGTGGCTATAAAACTCCCTCCCTTCAGGAGTGTGCGGTCTCAGCCCCACACAGAGATCCCCAATCCAGAGCACCAGAGATAGGAAGAGAAGCCCACATAGCATCTGGTGGTGAAAATCAGTGGGGATTCAGTCCACCTGAGAGACCTAGATGCCACCACCCCTGGGACAAAGCACCCCTACTGTTGCAACACCAGTGTGGAGAGTTCACTGCCCTTTCTCTGACTGCTGGCAAGAGCACTCTGCTGTGCTCAGGTCTTGCAGAGGGGTCTGCTGGCTGCACCCAGCAGTGAATTTGGGGGCCCCCTTTTTCTGGGGAGGCCCTTGAAAAGACTCATACACTCACTAAACTGTGTGGCTTTGGAAAAAAGGCCAGTAAACCCCATCTCAAGTGCACAGTCAAAGCCCTTCTCCCCATCTGTTGAATTCTGTCTTACAGGGGGACTAGAGAGCCGCACAGAACTGGGACTTTTGCACTGTGTCTCCTGGGGAAGATTTTGTATGGGAACCAGATAGTTAGGTGCTGGGGTGTTGGTTACATCATGGAAGGGGGCACTCCTATCTCCCCAGAAAGCTCAGCCTGTGTCACCCACAATGGGAGACAGTTTAGATTAACTCTGCCAAGTCCAAGATACCCAACCCTGCTGGGTTCGGTTCCAAAGGGGTGCAAAAGCAGCTCAGAGCTGGGACATTCAAAGTATGAGTCCCTCAGAGGCTACTGTCCGGAAATGGAATGAGGTGCATAGCCCTCTCCTGCAGGATAGATCGACCTCACCCCTAATAGGAGACTCTTGATCTGTCCCCCTGAGCCCAAGGCAGCTAAGCTTGCTCTTGCAGAGGGGACACCTGGCTATACCCAACCAGAACCTACAGCAAGCTCCTCCAGAGGGAATTAGAGTTGGAGACTGAATGATATGGCTCTGGAGTAGGGGGCACTTTCCCCTCACTTAGTGCCTGTACTGCAAGTAGGGAACCCGCTAGTCCTATACTAACGACCCTGGTTACCCTGCCTACCAAGCTCACAACCTGTGGAAGGGGCTATGGTTTGCAATCAGGCTGGGACCACTATACAGTATTTTTTTTTGGAAGGCTCTGGAGGAAGACAAGGCAAACTCAGGGGGAAGTGTAGCTGATAGGTGAAGGCAGTCCTCAGGGAGTCTGTCCCCGGTTCTAAGTTTGAGGAAGTTGACCCTTATACACAGATTGGACCCTCCCATGCATACCCAGGGCCAGTAGACATAGCCATAAACAGTGAGCAGTATGGTAGCTCTAGACAGTTAATGTAAATTCAGTCACACACAACATCTGAAATCAACCTGTACTTGAACCCTGCTGAAGTGGACCTAGAAACAACACAACTAGTGGGGGACTTCAGACCATATCAGAGTTCGATCTAGCTAGCCACACAAGAAATACACCCAAAGGAAGATTCCAGGAGGTACAAGATCCTGCTGGAAATAACTCTGCCTTGGGGGGGGGCAGCCTCTGCATAGTGTCTCATACATGATGATAATGGTTTATCCTTATAGTCAGCCAGACAGAAGGGCTATCTCCACCCATGAGAAGAACCAACAGTATTCCAGACTCAATTACAACAGGAGTATGCACATGACCCACAAGAAATATTCCCAGAGCATGGAGGTCAGGTGATCTGGAAGAGTGTGCCACTGAGCCCAATAAGATACCGGCATCATAAAGCCAACATAACAACTTTGGTAGTAATAGCAGATCTACCTCATACACAGAGACAAAATGAGGAGACAAATGAAAGAGCATGAGAAATCTCCAGAAAAAGAATTAAATGAAATGGAAGCAACCAAAATACCAGATGCAGAGTTTAAAGCAATGGTTAAAAAGACACTCAAAGGGCCCTGGCCACTTGGTTCAGTGGTAGAGTATTATCCTGGCATGTGGAAGTCCCAGGTTCGATTCCCAGCCAGGACACAGAAGAGAGGTGCCTATCTGTTTCTCCATCTTTTCCTCTCTCCTTTCTTTCTGTCTCTCTCTTCCCCTCTCACAGCCAAGGCTCCACTGGAGCAAAGTTAGTTCAGACACTGAGGATGGCTCCATGGCCTCCACCTCAGGCACTAGAATGGCTCCAGTTGCAATGGAGCAATGTCCCAGATGGGCAGAGCATCAATCGCCCCCTAGTGGGCATGCTGGGTGGATCCTGGTCAGGTACATGCAGGCATCTGTCTCTCTGCCTCTCCACTTCTCACTTAAGAAAAATACAAAAAATAAATATATTAAAGACACTTAAGGACCTTAGGGGAAGAATGGATGATCTCATTGAGAACTTAAATAAATAATAAGCATTAAAAAGGACATAGAAAGCATAAAAAAGAACTAATGAAAAATAAAGAATGCAATGTCTGAAATGAAGAATACACTAGAAGAAATCAACAGCAGGTTAGAGGAAGCAGAGGGTCAAACAGCAATTTAAAGGACAAGCTAACAGTAAGAACCAAAGCAGAGCATCAAAAAGAAGAGAGAATTTTTAAAACTGAGGTAAGTCTAAGGGACCTCTGGGACATCAAGCATAACAACATCCACCTCACAGAGGAACAAGAAGAAGAAAAGAGTGAGCAAGGGATAGAGAATCTGTTTGAAGAAATAATGGCTGAAAACTTCCCTAACCTGGTGAAGAAAAAGTCACACAAATCCAGCAAGTACAGAGAGTCCCAATAAAGATGAACCCAAAGAGACCCACACCAAGACACATCACAATTTAAATAACAAAGGTTACAGACAAAGAGAGAATCTTAAAGGCAAGAGAGACAGTTACCTACAGTGAAGTTCCCATAAGGCTGTCAGCTGATTTCTCAAAAGAAACACTTCAGGCTAGAAGGGATTGGACTGAAATATTCAAAGTGATGAAAAACAAAGACTTGCAAACAACACTACTCTGTCTAGCAAGGCTATCATTTAACACTAAAGGCAAAAAAAAAAAAAAAAAAAAAAAAAAAGCATTCGAAACAAGAAAAAGAGTTCATTGCCATCAAATCAGTATTATAAAAAATGTTATAAGCCCGATTTAAGAAGAAGAATCAATAGAGAGAGGAACATAGGTATAAAGAATAAAATGGCAATTAAAAAGTACCTATCAAGGCCCTGGCCAGTTGGCTCAGTGGTAGAGCGTCAGCCTGGCGTGCAGGGGTCCCGGGTTCGATTCCCGGCCAGGGCACACAGGAGAAGCGCCCATCTGCTTCTCCACCCCTCCCCCTCTCCTTCTTCTCTGTCTCTCTTCCCCTCCCGCAGCCGAGGCTCCATTGGAGCAAGGATGGCCCAGGCGCTGGGGATGGCTCCTTGGCCTCTGCCTCAGGCGCTAGAGTGGCTCTGGGCATGGCAGAGCAACGCCCTGGAGGGGCAGAGCATCGCCCCCCGGTGGGCAGAGCGTCGCCCCTTGGTGGGCCTGCCGGGTGGATCCCAGTCGAGCGCATGTGGGAGTCTGTCTGACTGTCTCTCCCCGTTTCCAGCTTCAGAAAGATAAAAAAAAAAAAAAAGTACCTATCAATAATAACCTTAACTGTAAATGGATTAAGTGCTCTGATCAAAAGATGTAGGGTAGCTGAATGGATAAGAAAACATGACCCATATGGAATACAAGAGACCCACTTCAGAACTAAAAATACACACAGACTGAAAGTGAAGGGATGGAAAAAATATTCCATGCAAATGGAAATTTAACAAAGCTGGGGTAGTAATACTTATATCTGACAAAACAGACTTGAAACAAAGACCATAACAAGCGATCAAGAAGGTCACTACATAACACTAAAGGGATCAATCCAACAAGAGGATATAACCTTTGTAAAAACACATATGTGACCCTGGCCAGTTAGCTCAGTCAATTAAGAGCATTGTCCTGAAATGACAAGGTTGTAGGTTCGATCCCCAGCCAGGGCACATATGGGAACAACCAAAGAATGCACAACTGAATGGAACAACAAATGAGTGCTTCCATTCCCCCTTACCTCTCTCTCCCTTCCTCTCTCTGTCTCTCTAAAAATAAATAAAAAAATTAAACCCTGGCCAGATAGCTCAGTTGGTTGGAATGTTGTCCTGGAGCATGGAGGTTGCTGGTTTGACTCCCCAGTCAGGGCACACACAGGAGCAGTTCAATGTTCCTGTATTTTTCTATCCCTGCATCTCTCTCAAAAAACAAAAACAAAAACATATGCACCCAACACAGGAGCACCTAAATATATAAAGAAAATCTTGGTGGACATTAAAGAGAGATCTACAGCAATACAGTCATAATAGGGGATTTTAACACCCAGCTATCATCAACGGATAAATCTTCCAGACAAAAAGTCAATAAGGCATCAGTGACCTTAAATAACACATTGGATTGGATGGATTTAATTGATAGTTACAGAACATTTCATCCCAAAGCAATTGAAAATATATTCATCTCCAGTGTACATAGAACATTCTCAAAGATAGACCACATATCAGAAAACAAAATAAATCTTAACAAAGTCCAGTATATTGAAATCATACGAAGCATCTTCTCCGTATGAAACTAGAAATCAATTATAATAAAATAAAATAAAAACTGGACAAAGACATTACAATTAAAAGAAAATACAGACCAATATACCTCATGAACACAAATGCAAAAATTATTTAGAAAAATCTTAAAATATTGAAACCAACACTATATATGAAACAAATAATAACTCCTGATCAAGTGGGGATTTAGCCTATGAATGCAAGAATACTTTAACATTTGAAAACCAATAACATAATTCATGATATTAACAACTTAAGAAAGACAAGCTTTATGATCATCTCAGTAGATGCAGGAAAAGCATTTGATAAAACCCAACAGATGCTCCAAATGAAAATTCTCAGAAAACTAGGAATGTAAAGGTTTTCCCAATGTGAAAAAGGGCAACTGTCAAAAACTAACAGCTAACATCATACTTGACCATGAAAAATCAAATGTTTTCCCTACGGTCAAGAGAAGGATAAGAATGTCTTTTCTTACCACTTATATTCAACATTATGTTGGAAATTCTAGCCAGTTGAGTGAGATATGGGAAATAAAAAAATATCTGAATTGGAAAAGAAGAAGTAAACTGTCTTTATTACTAGACAACATTACTGTTTAGGTAGAAAACCTGATGAAGTCCACAACAAGCTACTAGAACTAATCTGTGACTTGGACAAATTTAAAAGATACAAGTTCTCTCTATAAAAATCAAATGTTGTGAACAATGCTGCTATAAATACAGGGGTGTATTTCTCCTTCTGGAACCATTCTATGGTGTTCTTGGGGTATATTCCTAAAAGTGGGATGGCTGGGTCAAAAGGCAGTTCGATTTTCAATTTTTTGAGGAATCTCCATCCTTTTTTCCTCAGAGGCTGCACCAGTCTGCATTCCCACCAGCAGTGTAGGAGAGTTCCCTTTTCTCCACATCCTCGCCAGCACTTATTCTGTGTTGTTTTGTTGATGAGCGCCATTCTGGCTGGTATGAGGTGATATCTCATTGTGGTTTTAATTTGCATTTCTCTAATGATTAGTGATGTTGAGCATTTTTTCATATGCCTATTGGCCATCTGTATGTCCTCTTTGGAGAAGTGTCTATTCATTTCTTTCGCCCATTTTTTGATTGCATTGTTTGTCTTTCTGGTGTTGATATTTACAAGTTCTTTATAAATTTTGGTTATTAACCCCTTATCAGACGTACTGTCAAATATGTTCTCCCATTGTGTAGTTTGTCTTTTTATTCTGTTCTTATGGAAATAGCCCAAGTGTCCGTCAGAGGATGAGTGGATTAAAAAGCTTTGGTACACATATACTATGGAATACTACTCAGCCATAAGAAATGATGACATTGGATCATTTACAATAACATGGATGGACCTTGATAACATTATATGGAGTGAAATAAGTAAATCAGAAAAAACTAAGAACTATATGAACCCATGCATAGATGGGACATAAAAATGAGACTCAGAGACAGGGACAAGAATGTGATGGTAACAGGGAGTGGGGTGGAGGGGTGGGGAGGGGGCGAGGAAGGAGAGGGAGGGGGTAGGGGGAGAGTAGGAGCACAAAGAAAACCAGATAGAAGGTGACAGAAGACAATTTGACTTTGGGTGAGGGGTATGCAGCATAATCAAAGGTCAAAATAATCTGGAGATGTTTTCTCGAAACATATGTACCCTGACCTATCAATGTCACTGCATTAAAATTAATAAAAAAGAATCAAATGTTTTTCTGTATATCAGCAACAAAAAGTTGAAGTTGAAATAAAAATATTACTTATGATAGCATCAAAAATATATGAAATACTTAGGGATATATCAGACAAAAAACTGTGTAATACCTGTACACTGAAAGCTACAAAATATTGAGAAGAGAATTTAAAGAAGACAGAAGTAAATGGAGATATGCATGTTCATGAATGTTGAGTTCAGGAGAGTTGATTCATCTCAGTCCCAATCAAAATCTCAGCAGGCTTTTTAATTTTTTTGTAGAAATTGATAAGCCAATCTAAACTTTATATGGAAATACAAAGGACTTATCCAAAACACTTCTGAAAAGGAAGAACAAAATCAAAAGACTAACCCTACTTGATTTCAAGACAAAAATCTATAGTATTCAAGATAGTGTGGGATTAGCATAAAGATAGAAAATAGATACATGGAAAAGAATACAGAATAGAGAACCACAAAATAGATCTGTATACATAATTGATTTTTTACAAAGATGCAAACTCAATCCAGCAGAGAAAATATAATCTTTTCAGCAAATGGTACTAGTGTAATTGCAAAAAAATTTTCAATTCATACATTATGCCATATACAAAAATTGGCTCAAAATGGATCTCAGACTTAAATGTAAAATCAAAACAAAACTTTGAGAAGAAAATATCTTTGTGACCCTGATAATTTGGACTTTATAAAAATTAAAAATTTTTGCTCTTTGAAAGATGCCATTTAAGCTGCACTGAATGATGCCCCCAACCCTGGTGCTGACCAATCAGGAGAGACCACAACTCTGAAAGAACATATCAGGAAAGTTGACGAATATGCTATCAGAATTTTTTCCAAAATATTTGCAAAGCATATATCTGATAGAGTATTTTGATCCAGATTACATAAATAACTCTCAAAACTTAATAAGAAAATAACTCCGTTTTCAAAAGGGCAAAAACATTTAAACAGGCACTTTACCAAATAAGATATATGGATATAAAATGTTCAACATCATTAGTCGTAAGGGAAATGCAATTTAAACTACAGTGAAATAACAGCACACAGTTATTGGAATAGCTAAAATGAAATAAAACTGACCATACCAAGTGTTGGCAAGGATGTGGCACAATTGGATGGCACACTCCTACATCACTGGTGAGAATGTAGAATAGTATAATCCCTTTGCAAACATTTGGCAGTTTCTTTAAAAAGTCAAACAAACTTCTACCTCATGATCCAGCCATCCCACTTCTAAATATTTACTCAAGAGAATCCAAAGCATATGTCCCTACAAAGACTTGTACATGACTGTTTATAGAAGCTTTAGCTATAGTAGCCAAAACAACAGAAATGTTCACCAGCAGAATGAGAAACAAACTGTGGTGTATGCAGACAATGGAACTGTGGTAGGCAGTTAGACAGACATGAGCAGAGCAAAGACGACAGTGCAGGGACACAGGTCACCACAGCGGAAAGCCCCAGTGTCTAGCAATGGGCAAATCTGGGAAAACAAGCACCTCGTTCCCAGGATGACCTTTTTGTCCTCTAGCAAGTCTCTGACCATGCAGTTTTTCCTCTGGCATGTCACTAGTCATGGGGTGGACCCACTTGGAGGATGAACAGGGACCAAAGAGCAGCATCATCCAACTCCCATGCAGGCCCTTGCATGACTACCCCCTTAAGCATTAAGCCCTAAGGATAAAATCCAAACCTCAGTTGTGTTTCAGCTGCAGGCCCAGAAGAGCAGCAAAACCAGACAAGTGATGCCATGACTGACCTCAGGACCAGCCGCAGTGACTAATGACCCTGCCCCCACCCCACCCTGGTGCCAACCAATCGGTAGAGACTGCAACCCTGAAAGAACACACCAGGAAAGCTGCTGAATATCCTACTGGTATTCTCCTCTGAGATTTCCACATAAATACCCTCAATTCAAAGGGCTCAGTACCTTCTCTCTGTGCCTTTCCTTACCCCCTTTCCTCCAGGTGTATTTTTCTTGCCTTTCTCTTTCTCCTTCTTTTGCCTCTGTAACTTGTTTCCTAAGCCCATTTCTTCTACGGCTCACTTCTACGTCTTCTGCCTCTGTGACTTCCCAAATAAACTTTCTCCTGTAGTTGGAGTCTTGGCACTGAATTCTTTCTCAGTCAGAACTCAAGTACCAAGGCTGTTAAACTCAAGGTCCGGTCTGACTCCACCGGTCTAACATCTGGAGCATTTTCACTGCCCACAGAATGCTGCTCCCATCAAAGGGAAGGCACTACTTACTGCTCTAAGCAACAAAATCATCATGTGAGTGAAACAAGCCAGACGAGAAAAGAGTAGATACAATACTATTTGATTTTGTTTACATCAAGTTATAAAAAATAAAGACAATCTATAGTGTCAGAAAAGGAATAAGGGAGGAGAAAGGTGAAAAGGAGGGACTGCAAATGAGTAAGAGGAAATTTTCTGTGGGGTGTATGTTCAAAATTTTAATTGTGGTCATAGTTTCATGGACATACGTTCTACACAGATAAACATACATACACGCCTGACCAGGCGGTGGCGCAGTGGATAGAGCGTCGGACTGGGATGCTGAGGACCCAGGTTCAAGACCCCGAGGTCACCAGCTTGAGTGTGGGCTCATCTGGTTTGAGCAAAAGCTCACCAGCTTGGACCCAAGGTCGCTAGCTCAAGCAAGGGGTTACTCGGTCTGCTGAAGGCCCGCGGTCAAGGCACATATGAAAAAGCAATCAATGAACAACTAAGGTGTTGCAATGCGCAACGAAAAACTAATGATTGATGCTTCTCATCTCTCCGTTCCTATCTGTCCCTGTCTGTCACTCACTCTGACTCTCTCTCTGTCTCTGTAAATAAAAAAAAACAAAAAAACATACATACACACACAACACACACACACATATATACAAATATACATCAAAACATCAAATTGTAGACTTTAAATATGTGCATTCCTGTGTGTCAATAGCTCAATAAATCAATTTTAAAAAACAGAATAGGTCCATGCCAGAACCTTCTGACATCTTCCAGGACTAGCAAATCTAGCCCTGCCTGTTGCATTTATTTCATCTTAGGGGCTCGATTTTTCCTTTTACACTCTGGCAAGCAGGAAATGGCTGGAAATGCAGTAATTCCCCATGAGAACCCTCAGTCCCTTTGTGCAGGAAGCTAAATGAACTCTGAGAAAAGGGGAGCAGGCAGAGCCCCTCCTGAAGCCCACTCCCCAACTGGCAGTTCAGCCCGCTTTCTCTTACTCCTCGGCTTGGCATGGCCTGCAATCTTTGCTCAGCACCTGTAGGTTTTCCAAAGGGAACGGAAGACAAAACAACAGAACTGCTTTACTTTCATCTCTAAATAAAATGGAAGCCATGTCAAGGGCTCTGCTGTCTCACATTTGGATGGAGCCCAAGATGTCCTGGGCCCTGCTGGAGACAGCTTTCAGTCTCAGAGAGATTTTAGGCCAACAGCAGACCTACGAAAGGGAGATGGCAGGGTATGGTCCAGGGCTAAAGGAAAAGGCCATCACTGTCTCAAAGGGAACAGAGAAACTATCTCTTACTCAGAGCATGCAGACCGCTCACACAGATGGAAATTATTTGGTCCTCAACCATTTCCGGGAACATTTCCCAGACTTTCAGAGTCATTTTAACAGCTTAGTAACTGCTACATCAGAAAGTTCACAGATTAAGCCTGAACCACTCTTAAAGGTCCTAAGCTAATTTCCCCCTCACCCGGGGCTCAGCAGTGATGGGGAACAGCTGGCAGCCCCCTCCACACCACACCCATTTGCAAACTTGAAAGCAGCTAGGAATCCACCCTGATCTCCCTTGATCTCTCCTGCAGCACACAGTTAGGAAATCAAAACCCCCCAAAGCATCTTCAGGATCCATTCAAATCTCCTTAATTACCCAGCTCCAGTGGAGGAATGCTCCATATGCAGCAGCAGCCTAAGTTTCCACCATGAACTCTGAGTTGGAAGTGTCACACACAGAAAGGCAGGGAGAGGTGCCCTTAGCAAGATGCAGAGGGCGCAGAGGGTTGCTGGGCGAAGGGCTTCAGAGGCAGCCCCAGGAAGAGCCCTGTGAGACACAGGGAGCGGTGGGTGGTGAGCCCCTGGAAAGGCGCAAGTTAAGGAAGAATTAAGGCCTCAGACTGAGGTGTATAAATTCCCTAGGATTGCTGATTTTAAACAGAAATTGACTTGTCTCACAGCTTAGGAGGCTATGGCAGCTGATGTTACTTTAGGCCACTTTAGACAGTGTCCTGACCCTGGAATTACAGGGCAGAGCCCATTTGAATCCATCGTAGTACATGGTGGGGTGGTGGGGGTGGGGGTGGGGAGAGTGTTTTAACCAAACTTCTTTCTTTCTTTCTCTTTCTCTCCCTCTCCCCCC
This sequence comes from Saccopteryx bilineata, assembly GCF_036850765.1. NCBI lineage: Eukaryota > Metazoa > Chordata > Mammalia > Chiroptera > Emballonuridae > Saccopteryx > Saccopteryx bilineata. Next base: position 116,686,408 of record NC_089491.1, read on the forward strand.
CCCTCTCTCAATCTCTCCCCCTCCCTCCCTCCCTCCTCCCTTCCTTTCTTCCTTTCTTCCTTCCTTTATAAGTGACAGAAGGGGAGATAGTGAGACAGATTCCCACATCTCCCGCATGTGCCCCGTCTGGGATCCACCTGGCAACCCCCATCTGGGGCTGATGCTCGAATCAACAGAGAGCCATCTCCGCACTCGGGGTCATGCTGGAACCAATCGAGCTAACGGCTTTGGGGGGTGGGTGGAGGGAGGAACAGATGTTTTTTTTCTCCTGTGTGCCCTGACTGGGAATCGAACCTGGGATGTCCTTATGCCAGGTTGACACTATCCAAGCCACCAGCCAGTGCCAACTCTGTATTTCACAGGTGGCCTGGCTGCCGTTCATGCCTGTGTCCTTTTCCCCTCTCCATGGATCCAGGTAGACCTCTACTGGGACCAGGACAGCCAGACAGTTGCAAGGACCTTCTCAGTGAAGACGGACAGGCGGAGCTGCTTTCTGGAGGTTCCTTTTACCCCCCACTGCGCCATCTTCAGCATCAGTCTGGAGACTCCTTGTTCTGTCTGCATTTGCTATGTGCTTCTTTGACACATGGTGCAGAGGAGCTTTGGACAAACCCCACCCCTTCTCTGATAGGCCTCTCACTATGGTGGAAAAAAGCACAAATTCCAAGGCCAGACCACCCGGGGGCACTAGCCATGTAGCCACAAACAGGTGTCCTCAGCTCCCGGGGCCTTGCTTTCCTTACCTTAAAGTGATGGCTGGAATAGTACCTTAGGAGTGTTAGCTCTTGTCACCATTCTTATTACTGTAGAATTCAAATTCTATATCCCAGATAAAATTCTAACAAAACAAATTAACAAAAAAGCAACAAGCCCTGGCCGGTTGGCTCAGCGGTAGAGCGTCGGCCTAGCGTGTGGAGGACCCGGGTTCGATTCCCGGCCAGGGCACACAGGAGAAGCGCACATTTGCTTCTCCACCCCTCCACCGCGCTTTCCTCTCTGTCTCTCTCTTCCTCTCCCGCAGCCAAGGCTCCATTGGAGCAAAGATGGCCCGGGCGCTGGGGATGGCTCTGTGACCTCTGCCTCAGGCGCTAGAGTGGCTCTGGTCACAACATGGCGACGCCCAGGATGGGCAGAGCATCGCCCCCTGGTGGGCAGAGCTTCCCCCCTGGTGGGCGTGCCGGGTGGATCCCGGTCGGGCGCATGCGGGAGTCTGTCTGACTGTCTCTCCCTGTTTCCAGCTTCAGAAAAATGAAAAAAAAAAAAAAGCAACAGAACAAAAAAAAATACTACATGAGGGTATATAATCAAGAAGCCCATCAATCTACCATTTGACTGCTGCAGCTGGATGGGACTTCGTGTTGTCATGTCCCCCCACAACAGGCCACCAGGAGGGCCAGGCGCCCCATCAGCCCATATATAGGGGCACGAGTATGCAAGTGCCTTTGAGAGGGCCACCTCCTACACTGTGGCCTGCTGTCGCTTATGCAACCACTATATTTTTTGCCTCCTTTTTTCCTCAAATTAGGTCCAATTTCCTTGTGCTAGCCTCAAGGGAGAAAGGGAACAGCTGTCTCCTACCTCTATAAAATAGCTCTTCCAGGTCTGGACAACTATTATTAGACATTCTGCTTCACACTCCTTTCGCTCTATTATAAGGCACATCCAAGGCCCTCGGTAATGGTTGCAGGTCTCCCTGAGATGACTGCTGTTCGCCCTAATTCCTCTGATAATTAGTGGTTGTAAACCACTTTGAAGATAAAAGGCATTTTATAAGAGCTAAGACCTGTGATGATTAGCTCTCCAATATGCTGATGAGCACATCAAAGCCAAACATAACCGCAGCACGGTGTCTGGTGGTTAATTAGATGTAGTTCAGGGCGGCCGATATATATTAAAGAAACTGCTGCAAAATTTATCAACATTTAAAAAGTGCCTGCTTTCTTTCCAATACTAACAACCTCTTTTCAAAGGCCGCCAGGGCTGATGCCTGCGAGACAAGTGCCCGGGAGAGGACCTGGGGCTAGTATAGCCTCAGGGCCTGGAAGAGGAAGCTGCAGTAATAACACCCGGCTTTACACGATGTCCTATTGCTGACAACACGAGTCTAAGCATCCTCCCTCATTTTGTTGTGTCTTCACTATCATCTGGCAATGTGAGCAAGGAACACTGTCCGCCCCTCGCAGAGGAGAAAGCGGGGATTCGCACATCAGGGGAGGACCGCGCGACTCAGTTAGGGGTGCAGTTACCTGGGAGACTCTATCAGTGCCCCTCAGATATTTGCACACCTCTGCACATCCCACGCCCAGCTTCCATGTGCCTTTGCTTCTAACTCTCTACACCTCTCGGGTCTTAGAAGGCTCGCCCTGGGGCTACTGGAGCCCCTCTGTCCACATGGACAGAGCCAGAAGTGCCTGAAGTTTCCCCAGTCACCTCTCAACAGCGCTTAGCCAATGACTGACTGTTATGGATGTATCCACCAGCAGGGACAAACTCTGACTTCTGATCTATACTTTAGAACAGTGGTCCCCAACCCCCGGGCCACGGACTGGTAGCGGTCCGTGGGCCATTTGGTACTGGTCCGCAGAGAAAGAATAAATAACTTACATTATTTCTGTTTTATTTATATTTAAGTCTGAATGATGTTTTATTTTTTAAAAATGACCAGATTCCCTCTGTTACATCCGTCTAAGACTCACTCTTGATGCTTGTCTCGGTCATGTGATACATTTATCCGTCCCACCCTAAAGGCCGGTCCGTGAAAATATTTTCTGACATTAAACTGGTCCGTGGCCCAAAAAAGGTTGGGGACCACGGCTTTAGAACACATGTGTGGGTCCCGGCTCAGGCTGAAACCCACCTGACATCACGCTCTAGCTTCTTCCCCTCTCCTGTTCTGGGTCCTCCTGGGACCCAGAATAAATCACTTGCACATAGACCCCCCTCTCAGGATCTGTTTCTGAGGAAACAATCTAAGACAACTCTTTCAACTCAGCACTGATGAGAACGTTTTGCATGTTTTCCATTAAATATGTTCTCACAGAGCTCCTCAATTCCAAACCTTTCCTGCTAAGTCTCCAACCCTAACATTTATCATTTCCACATCTACCCTCAACCCAACTCTTAGCTCTTCACTCTCAAAGCCCCTGTTTTCCCTGGGACCATGATGTTCCAGTCGCTGCTAAGACGCCCAACCTTAGGGCTCTCCGTGGGCACAGAGAAGGCACTGAGCCAGGCAGGAGCTGGGAGAGACGCAAAGGTATTTTTAAGACCAGCCCTTTCCCCAATGAACTTACAATCTCACAAGGGACAAGAGAAATGTAATGGAGGTGGAGAGTATGAGAAGAGCTGTGTGTGAGCATACAAGGAAAGTGCTGGAGAAACAGCTCAGAACGGCTCCCAGAAGCAAAGCCCTGTCCACACTCTCCACACTGTCCAATTCTGCCTCATTTACTTCATTTTAAGTGTTTAAGAAAATGGAGGGCGGGTCTGGCAAAAACAATTCAAATGAGTGTGTAATACAAAAATAAGCAGCTTGTATTTTTAATTCTGGTTGGCATTTTAAAAAAAAGTAGGACTACCTCAGAAAACAGCATCAGAGAGGGTAAGTAATTTGACTGAGGAAAACAGCTAATTGGTGACAGAATGTGAAATCAATCCTAAATTTGCCTGATTCTTTAAAACCTCAGTTTATTTATCTGTAAAATGTGACCAATAATTCTCACTTTGTACAACTGTTCTAAAGACTATCAAGTATAAAAATATCTGGTTCAATCAGCACTACACAGTAGGTGATCAGTATTATTACTCCCAAAGGTAATCTTATTGAGCCAAAGGCTACTTTATATGCACATTTTAAAGGTTTTTACTAGATACTACCCAACTTCTTTTGAAAAAAAAAATACAGTTCAACAAACAAACAAACAAAAACCTCACAGACAACAGTGTGGTGATGGCCTGAGGGTGGGGTGGGGAAGGGTTTAGGGAGAATAAATAGTGATGGGTAAAGTCATGACTTGGGGGGGAGGGTTGAACACAATAAAATGTACAGAGCTTTGTTTTAGAACTGGGCACCTGAAACCTGTATAATTGCTTTAACGAGTGTCACCCCATTAAGTTCAATTAAAAAAAAAAAGGCCCTGGCTGGTTGGCTCAGCGGTAGAGCATTAGCCCGATGTGTGGAAGTCCCAGGTTCAATTCCCAGTCAGGGCACACAGGAAAAGCACCCATCTGCTTCTCCTCCCTTCCCTCTCTCCTTCCTTTCTATCTGTCTCTTCTCCTCCCACAGCCAAGGCTTCATTGGAGCAAAGTTGGCTCAGGCACTGAGGATGGCTCTATGGCCTCTGCCTCAGGCTCTAGAATGGCTCCGGCCACAATGGAGCAACACCCCAGATGGGCAGAGGTTGGCATGCCAGGTGGATTTCGGTCGGGTGCATGCAGGAGTCTGTCTGACTGTTTCCCTGCTTCTAACTTCAGAAAAATACAAAAATACAAAAATAAATAAATAAATAAATAAATAAGAAAAAAACCCTGAACAAACATTTAAACAAAGCCACGACAGCACTGCCAAGGGGACCTACATAAAATGCAGACCCCTAAAAATGCTTCCGCATGGCTTTCAGGATAATCTTACACATGCAGCACCACCACCACCTCTTCCCATTCATCCTTTCCCACCTCCTCCAGCACTCTCTTCCCTCCAAATGATTTCCTATTCTCTCAGCTCCTTAATGCCTCTGCATCTTCAAACATAAGGTCCACTTGACTGGCATGACCTTTACATTTTCTACATTAAGTCCTATGAACACTTAAGAATTACATTTAAGAGGCATTTTCTCTGAAAAGTCATCCTGACCTCAGCATAGTCTGATTTCCATGCTCTTCCTCTGGGTTTCCATAGCCTCCTGGGCTATAGCTGCTGTGGGAATTATTCATGGTAAAGACTTCATTGTCTGTGTTCCCCCATTCCTCTCTCTCTCTCTCTCTCTCTCTCTCTCTCGCTCTCTCTCTTTCTCACACACACACACCTGCAAATGCCTTGAGAGGAGGAATCATATCTCATTTCCTGTGCTTAGCAAAATATCTGGTTCATTGATAAAACTTAAATAAATGAACATATATAAGAATGAATTTAAAAAATTATGTAAGCTTATGTCATCTTTTCTGATTCAAGTTGAAGCAGAAATGAAGCCCAAGAACCACTGTTTAATGTTTAATGTACAAGGTACTAAGTAGGACAGAGGCCACTCAAAGGGCTCGATTCAAACATTTTTCTCCTGAGTCACAGTCTTATAGGGATCACTCTGAGCTTGCAAGCATATTCTTGCCATACATTTTAGTGGCTGGTAGAGAAGGAAAAGAAAATAAGGACCACAAAGAATCTAGCCTGCAGGGATAACCCTGATTGGCATCTTAGTCAACTGTTCCCAATCTGTTCCTCATCAAATCTTCACCTGATTAGTTCCCTATTCCCCATTCTTGCTCTGTCCCACGCCCCTCCTTCAAGAGGCTGGCAAGAACACTGTAACCAAGAAAGGTTTTGTCCAGGCATCAAAAAATCAGGCTCAAGTGTTAACTTCAGCATTATGTGACCTTGGGGAAGTTGGTCCATTTCTCTGATAAAATGGGGACAAGTGTTTTTTACCTGTCCCATCAGAGAAGGGTCAGATGAAACACTGGATGTGAAAGTGGACAGTGATGCTGTACATGTATGCAACATATCCCCATCATTGCCATGGGAGAGGCAGAGAGAGGTCAGAGAGCAGAGAGAGGAGGGCAGAAGAGACTGAGCATTCTCCACGGGGGAATCGGCTCCTGTGAGAGATAAGTAGCTGTGGATGACAAGTGGCTCCTCATAAAGAAGACAACAAAGATTCTAGGCTCTTTTGCCCACTAGTAAAAGAGCTGCCTTTTCCAGAATCCTTCCTTAAACAAATTTAAGTGATATCCACTTATTTTACCAAATTCCCCAATAGAATGAAGCAGATCTGCCATTTATTAATATTATTAAAGAAACGGTGTCCTCATATCCCTGATGAACATAGATGCAAAAATTCTCAATAAAATACTAGCAAAATACATTCAACAACACATTAAAAGGATCATACACCATGATGAAGTGGAATTTATCCCTGAGATGCAAGGATGGTTGAACATACACAAATCAACAAGTGAGATACATCATCTTAATAGAATAAAAGATAAAAATCATAGATGCAGAATTCAACATCCATTCATGATAAAACACACAAGGAACTGGGTATAGAGGAAACACACCTCAACTTCATAAAGACCACATATGACAAACCCACAGCTAATAACATACCCAGTGGTGAAAAGCTTTCAGCTTTTCTTCCAAAATCAGGAATAAGACAAGGATGCCTACTATCACTACTTCTATTCAACCCAGTACTGGAAGTCTTTGCCAAAATAATTAAACAAAAAATAAATAATAAAAGGAAGTTGAATCAGAAAGAAAGAAATAAAACTGTTTGCAATGACATGGTTTTATATAGAGAAAAATGTTAAAGACTCCACCCAAAACTATTAAATCCAATCAACAAATTCAGTTAAGTTGCAGGATGCAGAATCAATGTATAAAAATCAGTAGCATTTCTATACAATAACAATGAATTATCTAAAAAAAGAAAACAATCTCATTTACACTAGCATCAAAAACAATAAAATTTAACAAAGGAGGTCAAAGATCTGAACACTAAAAACTATAAGACACTAATGAAAGAAACTGACCAGGCAGTGGCACAGTGGATAGAGCATCGGACTGGGATGCGGAGGACCCAGGTTTGAGACCCCGAAGTTGCCATCTTGAGAGCGGGCTCATCTGGTTTGAACAAAGCTCACCAGCTTGGACCCAAGGTCACTGGCTCGAGCAAGGGGTTACTCAGTCTGCTGAAGGCCCACGGTCAAGGCACATATGAGAAAGCAATCAATGAACAACTAAGGTGTCGCAACAATGCTTCTCATCTCTCTCTGTTCCTGTCTGTATATCCCTCTCACTGATTCTCTGTCTCTGTAAACAAAACAAAACAAAACAAAACAAAAACGCCCACTTTAGCCTGACCTGTGGTGGCACAGTGGATCAAGCGTCAACCTGGAATGCTGAGGTCACTGGTTCAAAACCCTGGGCTTACCCGGTCAAGGCACATATGGGAGTTGATGCTTCCTGCTCCTCCCCCCTTCTCTCTCTCTCTCTCTCTCTCTCTCTCTCTCTCTCTCTCTCTTTCGCTCTTCTCTAAAATTAATAAATAAATAAAAATAATTATAAAAAAAAAGAAACTGAAGAAAACACAAGTAAATGGAAAGCTGTTGTGATTAGGGGTTGGAAAAATTAATAGTTAAAATATCCCAAAGCCATTTATAGATTCAATGCAATGGCAGTTTTTACAGAAATAGAAAAGAAAATTCCTAAAATTCATTTGGAACCACAAAGACTCTGAATAGCCAAAGCAATCTTGAGAAAGAAGAACAAAGCTGGGGACATCATACTTCCTGATTTCAAACTATACTACATAGCTTAAAAACAACAACAGTATGATACTGATATAAAAACAGACACATAAACCCAGGAGTAGTCAACCTTTTTATACCCACCACCCACTTTTGTATCTCTGTTAGTAGTAAAATTGTCTAACCGCCCACCAGTTCCACAGTAATGGTGAATTATAAAGTAGGGAAGTAACTTTACTTTATAAAATTTATAAAGCAGAGTTACAGAAAGTTAAAAAATATAATAATAATTACTCACCAAGTATTTTATGTCAGATTTTCACTAAGTTTGGCAGAATAAATCTTTATAAAACAACTTACTATAGTTAAATCTATCTTTTAATTTATATTTTGGTTGCTCCACTACCGCCCACCATGAAAGCTGGAACGTCCACTAGTGGGCAGTAGGGACCAGGTTGACTACCACTGCATAAACCAGTCAACAGAATTAAGAGCCCAGAAAAAAACCCATGCATATGCGGTCAACTAATGTTTGATGAGTGAGCAAGAATATTCAATGGGTAAAATATAGTCTCTTCAGTAAATGGTGCTGGAAAAACTGGATAAACACATGCAGAAACTGAAAGTAGACCCCTTTCTATAACAGGCACAAAAATGAACTCAATATGGATTAAAGATTTAAATGTGAGACCTGAAGCTATAAAACTCCTAGAAAAAACATAAGGAAGAGGCTCCCTGACACGGGTCTTGGCAGTGGTGTTTTGGATCTGACACCTGAAGCACACATAACAAAAGCAAAAATAAACCTGTACAATTACAACAAACTAAAAAGGTTCTGCTTGGCAAAAGAAATGATCAACAAAATGAAAAGGCAACCCAGAATGGGAGAAAATATCTGATCAAGGGGTAAAATATCAAAATAGATAAGGAAATCATACAACTCAATAGCAAAATAATAATAATACTATTCCAATTAAAAATGGGCAAAGAATCTGAATAGACATTTTTCCAAAAAAGTTATACAAATGGCTAACAGATACATGAGAAGGTGCCCACTGTCACTAAGCTTCAGGAAAATGCAAATTAAAACCACAATATCACCTCACACCTGTCAGAATGGTTGTCATCAAAAAGACTAAAGATAACCAATGCTGGTGAGGATGTGAAGGAAAGGGAATCTTTGTTCATTGTTGGCAGAAATGTAAACTAGTACAGCCACTATGAACAATGGTATGGAGGCTCCTGCCAAATTAAAAATAGAACTACCCTATGATCCAGCAATTCCACTTCTGGATATATGGGGAGGGCAAGAATAGGTTTACAGTTGGGAGTTCACAAAATGCAGAATTAATAAAGCTGTTGCAACAATCATAGCCTGCATGCCTCTTTCCATACAACAACTGTAAACTTACTTTTTCCCACCCCTGTATATATCCTAAGGAAATGAAACCACTATCCAAAAGAGATATCTGCACCTTCTATGTTCACTGCAACACCATTCACAGTAACCAAGTAAGACAGAAATAGCCCTAGCATCCATCAATGATGAACAGATAAAGAAGAGGTGGTACATATACACAATGGAATATTATTTAGCCATGAGAAAGAATGAAACCTTGTTATTTATGACCACATGGATGTGTCTTGAGGGCATTACACAAAATTAAATAAGTCAGACAAAATAAAACAAAATACAAACTGAACTTATAGATACCAAATACAAATTGGTGACTGCCAGGGGTGTAGTGTGGAGGAAAGGAAAGAAAAATGGGTGAAGGTGGTGAAAAAGAACAAACTTCCAGTAACAAGATGAGCAAGTCCTGGGGATGTAATGAACAGCATGGTGACCATAGCTAACAATATTGCATTGTGTATTTGAAAGTTGCTGAGGGAGCAAATCCTAAAGGTGCTGGGACAGGCTTTGGGGACAAGAAAAAAATATTGTAACTATGTGTGGTGATGGATATTAGTTAAACTTGCTGTGGTGATCATTTTGCAATATATATAATACATATATCAAATCATTATGTATGCCTTAAACTTACACAATGTCATATGCCAATTATATTTCAACAAAGCTGTGGGGGAGGAACCTGTGTCCTCGAGTAGACTTGGGAGAATAATGGCCAGTCTGATGAACTCAGTTTCTGGAATCTAAGTGCCTGCTGATGATCCTCAGGAATATGAAAGACAGCAGCAAAGGTACCATGCAGATTGGGCGGGAGTGAGGAGCAGGGGCTGTGGGAGGCCCTGTCCGCCTTTTGATGTCTCACTCACCTGGCAGGTCCTGGCTCCTCAGAGCATGGGTAACTCTTCCGGAGAGCACTCTTGCAACCCGTGTTTGAACCCTGCCTATGAAGCACACAGAGATGAAAACACCTTGTTTCTCCCTGGGCCAAAGAGGAAGGGGTTTATGGCAAGTGGGGAAAATGTCCCTCCCACTAGGGCTGCAACGACCTAGAAGAAAACAGACCTAGTGCCATGCTTTTGCAGGTTTTGGAGATGAGGAGAAGTCTGCTTAGTGACCTGAGTCTGGAGACTGGGTCCAGCCGAGCAGGGGCACACTCCATCTAGTGCATGAGAAGGAGTAGCCTCAGGGCTAGCTGGACACCCCCTGTCAGAGCCCAGCTCTCCGCAGGGATCCTACAACTCTTTGCAGCCAATCCACAAATGCTGTCTGTGCCGCTGAAGCTCCCCCTTGGGGACGGAGATGGAGAACTGTGGCCAGGATCGCTGCCCTATCTAAGAAAGAAATGTAGTAGTGTCTATAAAAAAGGCTCAGGAGTCCCATAAGGGGACCAACCTGAAAGGTGCTGGGACAGGCTTTGGGGACAGGGTGAGGATGGGGAAGTTTGGTCATATTAATGAATTCTGTGAACATGGAGGTAGGCTTTGTACAATGCTTTGGCCACGTGCTAAATAACATGGTCTGAGAGCATGCCTACTGGAGGCAGCAGTGCTGATTGCAAAGGGGGTTGGGCTTCTCTCTCACACCCTTGATGAGGTCGAACTTCTAACAATAGCTAGATCTCTGTACAGTTCACCTGCACAACTCATCTGAAGCAAATGATAGCTGTTCTGTATGAGGCAGTACAGTGCTCTGGTGTTCATTCATTCAATGAATGTTTACTAAGCACAGGCACTGTTCTAGGTGCCCAAGAGGCAGCAATAGTGTAAATGCAGCAAGCTCTGGACGTGGTGGAGCTTATATCTCAGCAGAGAGAGACAAACAAGACATGCATAAACCCAGTAGGTACTTCCAGGTAGTGAAAAGTGCTAGAGAAGTCAGCTCTCACTACCCTCACTGTCACTGCTGCTGGAAGCAACCAGAGGGGGGAGGCTCTGCCGCGTAGTGGCTTCCCAGGCAGCGGCCAGGAGCACGCCAGGGCAGTGGAGAATGGAGAGGACGGGTGTCCCGATTGCCCCAGCTGCTGACAGCTGGAAACCTGGGGTCGCACATATTTAGAAAAAACTATATTTGGGCTACACATACGATGTTAATAGTGTTATTTCTAAATGGTAATCTTAAGAGATAATTTATTTTTATTTCTTTTTGAATTTTCTAATAGGTTTGTTATTACAATGGATTACTTTTGCAATATGGGAAGAAACACATATTTTAAAAATGAGGACACTGGTTTAGGTAAATCAAATTAATAGCAAATATATTTGGACAGGTAGGCAGTTTCTTAGGATGATGAATAACATCTTCTCATGCCACTTTATGGTTTAGAAAGCAATTTCACAAAAATATCTCCCTCAACCTTCACAAGATCCTCTCAAGGTTACACAGAAAATCAACCTTAGTGCAGGAAAATGCCTGACTCTCAAGTCCCTGACTTGGCCAACGTGTTTGCCATTATTCCCCATGCTCATCTGTAGCTGACCTCCCTGTGGAAAGCCACCAGCACCCAGGTGCTAACTCGCTCCTCTCTCCCTCTTTGCCCTCTCCTACAGTGACCAAGCTGCTTTGTTCATATGTGCAGTTACTGACCTAGTCTTTACCAAGCCCTGCGAGTACCAGGCATCATACTGCATGCTGGGGACACAGGGGGAAGGTCTGAATGAATGAATAAATATATGGTTCAAATTGTGGTAACTGCAGTGAGAAAAACGTAAAGGATGTTATACAAATGACCAGCATCAGAAGGAGTTGATTTGGGTTGGGACACTAGCCCTTCGCTCGATAGTGAGCAATACATTGTCGCTGAGCCTTCCAGGGACGTCAGGCACATATTCTTGTCGGAGGTCAAGCTTACAAGATCCCAGTTCTCAAAGGACATACATTCCGGATGGAGAGGCAGCGCTCAAAGCCAAAACCAAAGTTCACTAAAGAAGTCATGCACACATACCAGATTGAAATGGCCCCTTAAGCCCTCTCTGAAACACAGTGAAGCTGACCAATCAGATCATCAGAGATGTCACAAGTCAACAAGTGATTGTCACCAGAGGAGGTCACAGGAGTCTGGCACTGGGAAAGAAAGGGCATGGCCATACAGAAAATGTTTACCTAACCATACACAACAGGGGCTTCAGTGTCTGAGTTGGTGGCACAGGCATTAATTAGGACCTTAGAGGTGGGAGAGGGCTGAAGGGAGCTGACAGATCAGGAAGGGCTTTGCGGAGGAAGTGGGCCCTGGGGTGAATGGGATTTAGGGGCTCTTCCAGGGAATCCCGTTCAGTAAGGCCAGGAAGATGCCCAGGAACCCTGCAGCACAGCCCATGGGCCCTTCCTCTCCTGTGCACGGGAGGCTGGCTTCCCAGTCTCCACTCTGTCCTCGGACTTGAGAGAGGAGGCCCGGCCAGTATGACTGCTTAGGGGTTTCTAAGTGTCTCTAACTAAGCTCTGAAGAGCCAGGAGGGCTGCTGGTCACCCAAGGCTGACCGGAAAGACTGATTTCAGCAGCAGGCAAGCTAGCCAATAATGAAAACACCTGGCTGACCAGTGCGTGCACACACCAGACTTGACTGTACAATGTCCACACGCGAAGCTCAGAAACTTTCAGGTACTGGGATCGACCAAGAACAGAAAATTCAAGTCAGGTATGTCCTCAGTTGCCATTTAATATTACAGACATCATTGCTGTAATCTGGGCCATAGTGAGTTCCCTGGACACACCGCCGACTGAACAATAATAATACTAATAAGCCCACAATAATAATAAACTTTCATATAGTGCTTTAAAATTAACAGAGACTTCTGTCATCTGTGTCTATGAGTTAATATCTTATTTGCAATAAGAACATAACAGAAGTTATGGATCCTAGTGAGGGTGGGCCTGGGGGTGCCAGACATCTCACATCTACCCCTCGCCGTGACACTGAGTCATCCTCACTGACACCTTCCTCTCCAAAGCGTTTTGACTTGACAGTGTGCTGGGGAGTTGAGGAAGAGAGGCTTTGACAAGACCCAGGAAGCCTGTACTCACCCTGGGCCTTGTCCCGCTCTCTCTGTCTGAAGAACACAAGGCTTTGGCTTTGGACAGCCCGGCGTTCAGTTCCCAGGTCTGTTATTTACGAGCCATATGACGACCCACAGAAAGTTATCTAATTTCTCTGAGCCACTTTCCTCTGCTCTCTTTTTTAAAAATTTATTTTTCAATTATAATTTAATTTAATTATTATTCTGTATTAGTTTCAGGTGTGCAGCATAGTGGTTAGGTAATCATATACTTTACAAAGTGTTTCCCCAATATTTTCAGTACCCGCCTGGCACCATACAAAGTTATTACAATGTTAGTGATTATGTTTCCTATGCTACTGTACTTTACGTCCCTGTGACTATTCTGTAACTGCCGATTTGTACTTCCTCATCCCTTCACCTTTTTCACTCAGTCCTCCAAACCCTATCCCCTCTGTGAACCAGCAGTCTGTTCGCTGTGCCTATGAGTCTGCTTCTATTTTGTTAGTACATTTATTTTGTTCTTTAGATTCCACATGTAAGTGAAATCGCATGGTATTTGTCTTTCTCAGACTGATTTATTTCACTTAGCATAATACCCTCTAGGTCTACCCATGCTATTGCAAATGGTAAGACTTCATTCTATTTTATGACTAATATTCCACAAGTAATATATATGTACTACCAGTTGTTTTTTTTACCCACTTGTCGATGGACACCTAAGTTGTTTTCATATCTTGGCTATTGTAAATAATGCTGCAATGAAGATAGGAGTGCATATATTCTTTCAAATTAGTGTTTTGGCTTTCTTGGGATATATACCCAGAGGTGGAATTGCTGGATCATAAGGCAGTTCGATTTTTAATTTTTTGAGGAATCTCCATACTGTTTTCCACAGTGGCTGCACCAGTCTGCATTCTCACCAGCAGTGCAGGAGGGTTCCCTTTTCTCCACATCCTCACCAGCACTTGTTTGTTGATTTAATGATGACAGCCATTCTGACAGGCATGAGGTGATTATCTTGTTTTAATTTGCTTTCTCTGATAATGTTCAGAATCTTTTCATATGTCTATTGACCAATCTGTATGTCCTCTTTGGAGAGGTTTCTATTCAGGTCCTCTGCTTGCTTTTTAATTGGATTTTTTTGTGGTGTTGAGTTGTATGAGATTTTTGGATATTAACCCCTTATCAGACATATCATTGGCGAATATGTTCCCCAGCACAGTCTTTTCACTTTGTTGTTGATTTTCTTTGCTGTGCAAAAACTCTTAAATTTGAGGTAGTATCATTTGTTTATTTATTTGTTTGTTTGTTTTGTTTCCCTTGCCTAAGGAGATATATCAGAAAATATATTGCTAAATGTCAGAAAATTTACTGCCTATGTTTTCTTCTGGGAGTTTTATGGTTTTGAGTCTTACATTTAAATCTTTAATCCATTTTGAGTTTATTCTTCTGTATGGTGTAAGATGGTAGTCTTTTTTTTTTTTTTGCATGTATTTGTCCACTTTTCCCAACACCATTTATTGAATAGACTGTGTTTATCCTGTTGTATGTTCTTGTCTCCTTTGTCCAAAATTAATTGATCATATAGCTGTGGGCTTATTTCTGGGCTTTCTATCCTATTTCATTGATCTATATGTCTGTTTTTATTCCAATATCATGCTCTTTTGATTACTATGGCCTTGTAGTAGCATTTGATAGCAGTTGGAACAAAATCTCCAGTTTTTTCCTCTCTTTCAAGACTGCTGTATTTAGAGTTTTTTGTGGTTCCACATAAATTTTTGTATTATTCTAGTTCTGTTACATATACCATTGGTTTTTTGATAGGAATTTTGTTGAATCTATAGATTGCTTTGGGTAGTATGGACATTTTAATGATGTTAAATTAATTCTTCCTATCCATGAGCACGATATATGCTTCCATTTATTTGTATCTTCTTTCATTTCTTTCTTCACTATCTTATAATCTTCTGAATACAGGTCTTTTTACTTCCTTGGTTAAATTCATTCCCAGTTATTTTATTTTTTTGATGCAATGTAAGTGGGATTTTTTTCTTAGTTTTCCTTTCTAATAGTTCATTGTTGGTGTATAAAAATGCAACTGATTTCTGAATACTATTGTATCCTGCTATTTTACTAAATTTATTTATCAGTTATAGTAGTTTTTGTGGTGGAATCTTTAGGGTTCTCCACTTTCTTCCTCTCTTAAACATGGGTAATAATAGTATCTCTCATATAAAGTTGTAGTGAAGATAATGAAGTGCTTAGCAGAGGCCCTCATACCAGCATTTACTAAGTACTAATTATGTTGTTATTATTACCGAGAGGATAGCTGAATGTCATTCTCACAGCTCAACCCAGAGATTAGGACAGAACTCTGTGGTGTGGCATTCTCCTTTCTGTGTGACATTAGCATGCTCTGGCGGGGTGGACTGGGCTCCCTGGGAGAGGCTCGCTGGTGGGGGAGGCAGGGCCTGCAGTGACACCCCCCCCCCAGCTTTCCCCCTGGGCTGAGGGGCAGAGTCTTGCTCCTGAGCTCTAGAACTACACTGTCTAGTACAGTAGCCACAAGCCGCCCAAGACTATTGAGCACTTGCAATGTGGCCAGTCCAAATTTAGGTGTGACAGGACAGAAACCTGGTTCAGAAACAAAAAATACACCACCACGGGGTGGATCTTGAGGGCATTATGCTAAGTAAAATAAGTCAGATAGAGGAAGAAAGACAAATACCATATGACTTCACTTATAAGTGGAATCCTAAAAACAAGCAAACAAGAAAACAAGCTCAACCCGATTGGTGTTGCAGAGGTAGGTCCTGGGGGTGGGTGAAATGGTGAAGGTGGTCAAAAAGCACAAACTCCTGGTTACAAAATAAGTAAGTACAGCATGGTGACTATAATGGATAATACCGTATTGTACAATATATTTGAAAGTTGCTAAGAGAGAGTATCTTAAAAGTTTCACCATAAGGAAATAAAGTCTGTTAACTAGGCATAGTGACAAATGTTAACTAGGCTTGTTCAGGTGATCGTCTCACTATATATAGCCAAATATAGAATCATTATGCTGTACACCTAAAACTAAGGTAATGCTGTATGTCATTTATACTTCAATTAAAAGAATAGAATGTAAAATATCTTATTAGTAATTTTTTAGATTGAGAATATGATGAGTGATAATATTTGGTGCACCGTAGGTTAAACAGAATGTTACAATTAACTTTGCCTGCTTATTTCTTCTGATGTGGCTACTAGAAAGTGACATGTGTGGCTCCCATTATAATTCTATTGCACATCCTGATCTGGGACATGAGCTCAGTGAAGGCCGAGTCTTTGTCACTTTGGTTCCCTGCTATGTCCCTAGAACCTGGAAAGTCCAGAGTGAGTAAATGGGCCAGAGAGTATATGAAGCCTGGAGGAGAACTTACATGAGCTGGAGGTCATGCTTGAGAGGGTGGGCACAGTCTTGGGACAGGTCAGTGGCAGGCTGCATTCTGTACAGATGAGTAAACTGAGGCTGGAAAATAATTTTTTAAATTGTCCAAAACCAGCCAGGATTCATGCCAAGTGCATCCCAAACCTAGGTTCTTTCTACTAAAACCCTTTATCTCCTATAGGCAATGCAGAGTTGCAGAGAAGAGACTCGATTGGGGATTTATTTTTAAAGCATATTCTCCCAATATCATTAATGTTTTTGTTTTGGGCAAGTCACTTGGCCCCACCCCTGGGTCCTCCACCCCTCATTTACATTATGTAAACCACCAGTTCTGCCATCTCACTTCTTTTCCCCAGCGTGCATGGAGAGAAATCCCTCTGAGCGCAGAAGGTCTTCTCAAAGGCTGAGCCATGCTTCCACACGCTGCTCTCCACTTTTGGTTCTAAAAGAGGCTCCAGCTGAAGATTTCTTAGCATCACCCAACTCAATAATTTGTTTGTTTAAATTAAGGCTTCTCTTTGATTTCACTTGGTTTTAGATGTTTTTCATCAGAAGCAAAGCCTTGCAGAGCTTTTCCTTGATCTTGTAATGAAATTCCCTCAGAGATATTTAATTCTAGAAACAGTTTCTGCTATGCCACATCTTCAAAGAAGAATAAAAAGACAACTCAATCAAAACATCCCACCATATTCAACTACAAAGCTGGGAAGGAGCATGGGCTTGTCTCCCCCATATCTGCACTCACTATTCTGTTGCATTCAACACATCAGCCTCTCGTGTTTTCCACGTTTACCTGGAAGGATTCTGATGCTCTGTGAACACTTCCTGCTGCTTTTCCTCTCCTGGAACCCACTCATGGGCTCGGTTCTACTCTCCCCTGTGGCCTGCTGGGTGAATGTCCCTCCTGACTTGGTCCCCACCTCGTGACACCAAGCTTTATGGAAAAGATCCTGGGCAATCCTAGCTCAAGAGCCTCTTGAATTTTAATCTAAGAAAACACTAGATTAGAGCCCATACTGATTTGTCAGAGAAGAAAATCTCAACCCACTTGCCCTCCTCTTCCCTGGGTGAAATGCCAACAGTATTTTGTTTTTATCAGAAAGGATAAAGAAAGAATTGCCAGAGTCAATGGTGTCATTCTAAAGCATGAAAAGAATCTAGTAGAATAGCAGGGTAGGCTGCTTTTCAGCCCGACCCCATGCAGGATGTGGAGCAGGCTTAGTCACCCACCCACGTGTGTCTCAGCCATTTGCTGAGTCATTATGGGTTTTCAGCCCCTTCCCCAGCCACCCAGCACAGTGGCCGGCAGAGACTGGTGTCAAGAATTGCATACAAGTTTTAAACAAGCATCAATTGCCAGGACAGCAAATGTGCTTCCTCAAATAATTATGTGGTGAGTTCCAAAGCCAAACAAATTCACTGCGTTGACCCTGGCCAGTGGCTCACTGGATAAGAGCATCAGCCTGGCATATGGAGTCCCGGGTTCAATCCCTGGGTTCAATCCCAGGGCACACAAGATAAGCAACCATCTGCATCTCTTTCCCTCTCTCTCCCCCTTATTTCTCTCTTCCCCTCTCACAGTCAGTGGATCAGCTGGTTTGAGCATCAGCCTCAGGCACTGAGGATAGCTCCATTGGTTCGAGCATTGGCCCCAGAGTGGAGTTGCTGGGTGGATCCTGGTTAGGGTACATGCAGGAGTCTGGCTATCTCTCCTCCTCTCACTCAAAAAAAAAAAAAAAAGAAATTCACTGCATGGTTGTCCTCCGCCAATATTTGCAGAGGCTCTTAGTACCTGATGTTGTGTTAGTAACAGGGATAAAAAGCGAGTGACACATTATCTGTGCCCTCAAATAGCTCACAGTCTAAAGAAGACAGGTGCACGTGACAAATGAAAATGGAAGGCAGAATGAGGGAGGGCAATGAGAAAAGGGTGTGGGTGTGTGTGGGTGTATGTGTGTGTGTGTGTGTGGGTGGGTGTGTGTGTATGCACTTGCACGTGTGTGAGCTCATTGGAAAAGAATGGGAAGAAAATATAACTCAAATTAACAATTGTTATCTCTGTTTATTGGGTGATTTTTATTCTTTACTGTTTGCCACATTCTCTGATTTTTTATGATAAACATATATTACTTCTACAATAAAATATATTTTTCAAGAAAAATTCAACAAATGATAAAGGACAATGATTTGAGTGATAAATTATGACCCTGAGGGAAGGAGCATGTACACTGGCCTTGCAGAATAAGTAGAACTTGGCAGGAAGGAGACAAGAGGCTGTTCCAGGCAAAGGAGTGGCAGAAATCAGCCCCCAGGACCACAGCGAGGGGAGGATGATTTGGGAGATTGTAAGGGAACAGCATGAATGGGCACTCACATGGAATGAGTGGCGTGGCTGGGAGCCTAGGGGGGCACGAATGCCAGGCCAAATAGACTCAGTTGGCTGTTCTGTGTTGCTATGGTCCTTTGCGTTTGACTCAACCCACAGCATTATACGTGGTTGTACTCATGTCTGTCCTCCCCAGTAAATATTTAACCTCTGGAGTCAACAGATGCTCCTTGGATGAACTGAATTATGAGGGGGTTGTTCTTCATTTTGTAGGTAATAGGACCACAGTGGAAATCAACCCCTCTGCCCTGATGAAAACAGAATTTGGAGGTGGGGATGGAGTCCAGTCCCATCTCAATTACTGACTAACTAGTAATCTCTACCAACTTCCTTCCCCTCTCTGGGCCTCCATTTCCTCATCTGTATATTGGGTGAGCTGGACAGATGGCCTTTAAGACTCTCCAGACTAGGTTTACTACTGTATGTACTCAGGGACTTGGAAACCTCCCTAGCATATATGTCCCTTGTAATGAGTAAGCACATGTGTAACTAGTGAACATACTTCTCCACCAGGACTGTACATTCCCTGAGACCAGGGCCAGTTTGCCTTATTTCATTATTTCATTATTTATTTATTTATTTATTTATTTTTATTCAGCAAGAGGAGAGGAGGCAGAAACAGACTCCCACATGCAACCTGACCTGGATCCACCTGGAAAGCCCACTATGGGGTGATGCTCTGCCCTTCTGGGACCACTGCTCCACTGATCAGCAACCAAGCTCTTTTTAGCACCTGAGGATGAGGCCATGGAGCCATCCTCAGTGCCCAGTGCCAACTTGCTCCAATTGAGCCATGGCTGCAGGAGGGGAAGAGAGAGAGTGAGAGATAAAAGCGAGAGGCGGAAGGGGTGGAGAAGCAGATGAGTGCTTCTCCTGTGTGCCTTGACTGGGACTCAGACCCGGGACATCCACATGCTGAGCCGACGCTCTACCACTGAGCCAATCAGCCAGGGCCTGTTTGTCTTGTCGCCAGTAGTATCCCAGTGCGTTTCTGGGCCCAAGCAGTACTCAGCATATCTGCTGAGCAGACCTGTGACTGGTCCCTGGGATGCCCCTTATCTGGGTTGAAGCCACATGTGGGAAAGCAGCCAGCCTGGTCCTCTCATCCCAGCTGGGATTCTCCCAGGGTGCTTGCTGTCTAGCATCCACCTTTTCTCCCCACAGTTCAGCTTGTCAGTGTGGGAAAAATCTCCTAGGTTTTCTTGGACAGAGGGAGGGTGTCAAGGCTTGAAACTGTGTTTGCATTCAGAATATTCTGCTCAACTGGAAACATGTTCACTGGTCTCCTGCCTTGGAGTCCCAGTGAGAGTAAGTCTTGGGAGGGGGAAGCTTAGTGTCCTATGAGATGTCATATCAGCAACTGTCCTCCAACCCTGCTCCCACAGCTCAGTTGAATATACCCTTCTCTATCACAATCCATATGGACAGGGATAGGTGCTGGGGTCCTGGAGGCAAAAGGATGCCCCGAATGACCCCCACCAGGGCATCCTATCCAGGGCATTCCACAGTTATTCCTTGAGGACAACAGCTCCCTTCTGACCTATACCTAGCATCCTGCAGCCTCTCCTTCAACATTAAAACAGACCTAATGGTGTCACAGGATGGTGTCCACGGAAGGAAGTGACCTCCTTTAAAGGCATTCATTCCCATAAAATGAAATGAAGGAGTTCTTATGCCCTTTGTTCATTTTTGGGATGATGGGTAATGTTAAATCCCCAACCCAGCTGACAGTTGAAGACTAAAAATAACTATGGGTTGGGGCTCCCCTCTGTTTCCATTTCCATCCACATCCAGTGTGGACCCCACACCCACCCGAGCTCAGCGCACTGCTGTTCCTACATGGCTCTTACCAGGCAGTACTTAATTGCTTCTCCATCCCTAAGGCAATCATCCTCAGGGTGACCTCTTGGCTCCCACTTGACTGGTCCTTGCTGAGTTAGCTCAGAAAACAATACCTGTAATGTGATTACTGAGTTCATGTGCAAGCACTCTCACGGCCTCTCAGCTCCTGCCCTGGCAGCCGGAGCAGCCAGGGTGACTCTGGTTCCACGGGCATTGTTAATGAAAGTTTCCCTTATGTAAGTTCGCAGAAAGTAGGCAGTGCCCAGGAGATGCTTCCACAAGATTACTGGCTGGTTATTAAGGAAGTCCAGGTGGCATTGTGCACGGTCTGGACTGCTCCATTCCAGCACACTGGGTGAGGACGGCCCCTCTGGAGTTCATCAGAAGTGATGTGACTTCCTGTGGGGATCTGCAGAAGGGATCAACTCCTGGACATGGGCAGATCCTCCCAGTTAGTCAGCACTTTCCCCAGGACTTCCAGCTGGGAAACCGATGGCTTTACTCACACTCCTGAAGCCATCACAGTATGATGGGGTGTGGGAGAGAGGCAGAGAGCAGATAGGATTCCAATGCTGAGTGTTCAGAAGTGTGACCCAGGCCAGGCAGGCGGGCAGGCCTGCCTACCACCTCTCCACTGTGGCCTCTCCTCAGCACCAGCACCCAGTGGCGGCTTGTGGAATAAAGAGCAGACTCACTTTTTCGGATCCTGCGGCTGTTTGTGGTCTGAGGAGGGACAGCAAGCGCTGTTCCTTGAACAGGGCAGGACAGAGCGGAGAGGAAGGCGTCTTTTCACACCAGGGATTCTCTGGTGGGCTCTGTAGACTAGCTCCCACTCCTGTTAAAACTGTGCTCTCTCTCCTTAGTCATCCTGCCTCCCACTCTTCCTCCAGCCTGGCCTGCTCACGTTCACTCATGCGGCTTCCACATCTGAAATGCTTCTCCACCCCTCCCATCTCACCAAGTTTTATCCACCCTTCAGGCAGTGGGCTAGTTTCCTGGGAATGCCATAACACATTAGCAAAAACTAGGTGTCTTACAACAACAACAATGTAACCTTTCACAGTTCCTGAGGCCAGAGTCCTAAACCAGGGTGTCCACAGGACTTTGCTCCCCTTGAGGGCTCTAGGGTACAAGTCATTCCTGACTTCTTCCTGCTGCTGGAACCTCCAGGTTTTCCTTGGCTAGCAACTCCATAACTCTAATCTCTGCCTCTGGGTCCACATGGCCTCTCTACCTGTCTCTCCTCTGGGTGCCTCTTAACAGGACACTGACGGAATGTAGGGCCCACCTGGATAATCCAGGATGATCTCAACTGGAGATCCGTAACTGAATTACACCTGCAGAGACCCTTTTCCTGGAAGGCTCTCATTCATCGATGCTGGCAGTTTAGACGGGCCCCATCTTTTCACCCTTCACCCCATGACGGGCCATGGTTCTCAACCTCACAGAGCAATAGAATCATCTGGGGAGATTTTCTGACTTCAGATGCCTGGGCTATCTCCAGATACCCAGTGTCAAATGATTCTGAGTAGGGGACAGGTGTGAGGTAGGGGTGTGTGTGTGTGTGTGTGTGTGTGTGTGTAAGTGCTTGTATAAATGTGTGTTTAAATTCACAGTTTCTAAAGTAGAACCTGGGAGAGCCACTATTTTAGGTCTCGAAGACTCATGGTGTCTCATCCAAGTAGAAATTACAGGTAACACCGACCTTCACTGTCTGCTTTCTCCTCTAGGATTATTTTCAAGTTGGTCACAAATCACACCATCATCTGTTTTTTTAAATACGGCGTGATGAATGTCAAAGAGATCGCTTAACCCAGTGGTGCTGCACCCTCTCCAATCAACGCACCGCTTGTATAACAAGTATTTTAAAATGTTCCCTCTATCACCTGAAATGAAACTACTAGATAAACCAGTCAGCCCATACGCATAATTTAGCTCTGATTGTAATAAAAGGGAGGGAAGAGAAATGCAATTTATAATAAAATAATACGTATTTCAATATGTAAGTGCTTACACACCACTGCATTGGAATACATAAAGGTGTAGTCAGTGCTTACACCTACTTACAATGGATGAGATTAGATTTAACGCTGCTCATGAGGACTGCAAGGAAATAAAAAAGCAAAGGACAACAGAATAGAAATGTTAGGATGAGAAACGACACACCCACTATCCTGTCTGGATCTGATAACAGGAGGAAGGTAATAAGCTTACCTGAAGTAAAGATAATAACATGCTGAATTAAATTACTAATGTGGAAGTAGAGACCATAAGAAAGTATATTATTCTTGTGTGTGAGCTAAACCTGACATATAAGTATAGTTATTTATTGTGCCAAGACATGGGACAGGGCAGTGACAAGTATGATGGAAAACATGTCTGTGATCTGGGATCCCCGCCAGCAGAGTGGAGGCACACATTCAGCTTTTGGCATTAAAAAGTCCTGGAAATGCTATCCTTTCTGTTCAGGGGCTGGGGAAAGCAGGACGGACTGGAAAAGCTGTTTGGTAGGTCTCTAGGGAGAACCTCACAGGAGGAGTGAGAAACAAAGGCAATCCCAAAGTGAATCACTGCAATAGCTACTCTTTTGGCAAGGGGTTCCTATAAAGAAGTTCATTGAGATGGTGATATTTCATGAGCTTCTGTGAATTTAGTAAAATGTTGTCCTGTGTCTCAGTCTGTCACACAACTCTCGAGTCTCCTGCTACAGACCTGCAGTGACTTCCCTGCTTCCACAGGAACTGCATACCACATGGACACACTCTCTAGTTAGGCATATGTTCGGAAATGCTCTGATCTAGACAGGATGCAGGCAGTGGGGAAATTATCCCGTGTCAAGGCTTGCCTTCACTCTACTTAGGCTTCTCTTCCCAGAACAATGGCCTCCTAGATTACTGGGCTCTTGGCATAACTTCTTTGAAAACTTACCAGTCTTACTATATAAGAAGTAAGTACCGATTTACACATACAGTGGGTTGAGTTTGGTATGGCAGAAAACAATTCACTGATGGGCATTCATATATGGAATCATGACTAGAATGCCTGCCCCCCCCCCAGTCATGCCAGGGGCAACTCCTTGTTGTGTGGCAACTCAAAGCGACCCACAGATTTCCAAAATGCCTTCAGGGCCTCAGTACTCCAGGATCTGCAAGCCTTGCACCAGGAGCAGCACCCGGGGGTCTGTTGGACGTGCAGAATGTGAGCTTCGGACAGACAGACCTCCCGAGCTGGAACATGCGTGGTCACCAGACCCCCAGGCGGTTCATACGCACACAGCACGTCTGTGAAGCACCGCTCCAGGGCAGTCTGACCCCAGGAGGAACACTGATACTGTCCAACCTCATTCACCTCTCGAGTGAGGAGGCCCAAGACAGTAGGCTGACTGTCCATTTTGCTCCTGTTTTTGTCACTAAGTTCCCTGAGGACAAGAAGAGTATGGGCTACTTGTCTTGTGTGTCCACACGAATGTCAGCAGAGAGGCACGTACGGCTGTGGCCCGAGATGTGCCTGTTGTCTGTATTCCATCGGGACTCTGAAATCTCCTTTCAACCAGAGAAACCCTGAGTTTCCACTACCCATCCATAGAAGCACAAGCAACAGGTCCCCAACAGTCATTCGAACAGAGTTTCAACACCTCTGTTTTGCATAATTTCACCACTAGCATCAGCAGCACCAAAGACCACAGTGTTTGAATAAAGAGCAGCGGGCCTGCTCCACTCCCTTCGCCGGGAGGCTGCTGTGGGTAGGGCCACACTCAGGGTAACGGTAAGTAAAAAGCAAAACCTGCAGTTGTTCTAAGATAACCACAGAGAGGGGAGATGTTGTGCATGCAACCTTGGGGGAGAAAAACGGAGAAAGGCAACAAACAAGAAGACAAGAGAAGAGCCTCCCTCCATGTGACAAGAAGCCCAGGCCTACAGAGCCTGACATGGTGATGTCAAAGGTTGAATATGGTGACCTATGAACCAGCCTTTCTGGCCGCCTACTCCCATACTCTCCTCCCTCAGACGGTGGGGTTTAGTAGTCCTTCCCCTGAGCAAAGGGGTTTGCTCTCTGGTGGAATGCTAGCTCCCAGGGTAAGTGCCCCACGGGGAGGCAGGCCTGCTCAGCCATTCAGCCAACGACCAGGAAAGAGAAAAGCCAAGACAGGATGCAGCAAAGGGAGAAGGCAGTTTCCTCCAGCCCACCTTTCAGCTCTAAGACTGTCTGCAAAGAGCCCACAGCCTCCAGAGCTGCAGCCCTTGTCGCCTTCACCCTGGGCTGTGGGCAGAACGATGGCTCAATACCTCCGCTCACAGCCCCGTTTCTGGCCTCACTTCCTTCCTTCATCTGGCAACGATGAAGGCCCAAGACAACACAAACCACCCACCTTCTTATGCCCATAGTGAATTCATTTTTTTTATCACATTCAGGACTCAGCCTGACACATCCATGTCACCCCAATGCCACATTCACCAGGTGGCACTGCAGCTTCTGTTAACATGTCCTAAGTAATCTCTGAGGACCAGGGTGTGGCCCATTTATCTTATCTCTCACCTGGCACAGTGATTTGCATTCAGAAGTTGCTCTGTAAGTCAGCCAGGCATATGGATGTCCTGGGTTCGATTCTCAGTCAGGGCACACAGGAAAAGCAACCATCTGTTTCTCCCCCTGCCCCCTCACTCTCCCTCTTCTTTCCCTCTTCCCCTCCCATAGCCAGTGGCTCATTTGGTTCAAGCATGGCCTTGGGTGCTAAAAATAGCTTACTACTCGAGCATCGTCCCCAGACTTGGTTGGCCGGTGGATCCCAGTCTGGGCACATGTGGGAGTCTGCCTCACTATCTTCCCCTCCCCTCACCTAAAACAAATAAACAAAAACAAAAATGGAACAAAACAGAAGTTGCTCCATAAATGGGCACTGAATGAGCAAAGGAGACAATGGAGCCAATTCCGCTCTATCCAATGTAACCGGCCATCAAGGATGAGCCTTGGCTTCTGTTAGGAAAACAAAAGTGCATTGTCACGATACGTCTTCTCTGAAGCACATCACCTCTCACCTGTTTTCAGAGGTGTTCTCTTATCTTTGTCATGACCATCATCACCATGCCACTAGTAATAACAGACTGAAAAGGTGAGAAGTGTAACTGTCAGCCAGTGTGGAGGCAGCATAATACAGTATATTGGCTAAAACATTGGGCTCTAAAACCAGTTCTCGATTTCAGCACTCATTCTGCCTTGTACAAGTTATGAATCTTGGTCAAGCGAGTTCCCTCTGTTACCGTTTATCTGTCCATATAATGGGAATATAAACATACATCCTCTTGGGGTTCTGGTGAGATAATACACATACTAGAACAATCAATGTGGCTATACTGTTCATTTTTATTGCTGGTCTCCAAGCAGCTGCCTGGCAGTGCTACAGCCACCAGCAGACAGAGTCCCTCCCCCCCTGCTCGGACATGAGAGGACGGCATGGGCGTAGGGAGGTCCGGCTGCACACGCGGCGTCCAGACAATAACACAGGGGAACCAGTCATCACGTGCAAGGGAAGCAGAATCACATCCAGAGAAATCTGTCTTCTCCTTTTCTTCCTGAAAAAGACAGCCTCCTTGGCCTTCATTTTCTATTTGAAAGAGCATGAATACAAGAACGAGTTCCCCTTCCTGCTGAATCTACCGTAAGAAAAACAGCAGAATCGAGAGGCTCGATGGCAGTTAACCCTCAGCTTCAAAGAAACGGAGGGAGGAAGAGCCACACAGGAGCAGTCCAGCCCTAGTGTAAGGGACCCTTAGAAACAGCTGGTACTCAATCCAAACAGGTGTCAGCATACGGTTATTAGAGCCTAGTGTTTCAAATCTTTTTGATAATTCAAAGATATTTCTGTCCCTTCCAGTCAGCACCAAGGGACACTGTTAATAGTCACCCCTTAGCCCTTTGCATGTCCCTAGTCTTGTCCCCATGAACGAGCTCACTTTGTGTTCTGGGTTGAGTTGTGATCTCCAGATAGAGACAAGTTGGTGTCTAACCCCTAGTACCTCAGGATGGGACCGTATTTAGAAATAGGGTCATTGTAGATGTCATTAGTTAAGATGAGGTCACACTAAAGTAGGGTGGGCCCCTAGCTTAGTCCAATATGACTGGTGTCCTTATAAGAAGGTAGTCATGTGAAGATACAGCCACATAGAGAGAAGGCCATGTGACAGCAAAGGCAGAGCCTGCATTGCGTGGCTACAACCAAGAAACACTAAAGGTTGCCAGCCAGCCCCAGAAGCTAGGAAGAGACAGATGAGGGTTCCCCTACAGGTTAGAGAGGGAGCAGGGGCCCTGACAGCACCTCGACTTTGGACTTCTTTCCTCCAGAACTGTGAGAAAATACCATTTCTGTTGTTTGATATCACCGTTTGTGGTCTTTTGTTTCCACAGCCCTAGGAAATGAATACACTTGGGCCAGTCCACGTGGCAAAGGGACCAGACACTGTTCATCTCAGGGGGTGCTCAACAGATACTGATGACAACTCTGCCCAAACGAATGAAAACTCTAGACCCTCGACTAACAATGGTTTTTGTTTAGGTATGCAGCAGAACACCAACCAGTAAACAATAACTGGGTGCTGACCTTGTGAAGGATATAACAGAAATGAAATATTGTGTTACTGGCCTTGAGGAGTTGACAATCTGATTGAAGATTTAAGATAGACAGCAAAACCGTAACAACACAATAAAGGCCACGTAAGTGTTACTTCAAACCCCCAGTGAATACCATAGAAGTCACTTGTAAATAAATCCCACGATCCTGGCTGGTTTGCTCAGTGGTAGAGCATCGGCCTGGCATGTGGATGTCCTGGGTTCAATTCCCGGCCAGAGCACACAGAAGAAGCGCCCATCTGCTTCTCCACCCCTCCCCCTCTCCTTCCTCTCTCTCTCTCTCTTCCCCTCCCGCAGCCGAGGCTCCATTGGAGAAAAGTTGGCGCAGGCACTGAGGATGGCTCCATGGCCTCCACCTCAGGCGCTAGAATGGCTACAGTTGCAGCGGAGCAATGCCCCAGATGGAGCATCGCCCCCTAGTGGGCTTGCTGGGTGGATCCCAGTCAGGAGCATGGAGGAGTCTGTCTCTCTGCTTCCCCACTTCTCACCTCAGAAAAATACAAAAAAAAAAAATTAAAAATATAAGTCCCTCTGTACTGCCTTGGACTCAATGTTCCATGTATTTATATTTCATTTTAGCTGCTCCTGATATGTGTGTCTGGAAGGACTGGGTAAATTTTTAAATGTCAGGCCACTAGATAATTTCTAGGAGCTACCGCCACTGTTTCTGGCATGGAAGCCAAACTTCTTGCCCACTGTGCATACGCACTGCTGTCTATGATCATTATCTGCTACCCTCGGTGGAAGTTTCTCCCATCAGTTTCTTACCAGCTTTCTTTTTCTGTTTAGAGAGCCGGACCCTGGAGGGACGACAAGCCTATTCCGCAGCTCTCCACGAATCTGACAAGCAGAAAACTCAAGATACATGTGGTTTGGCAGTGCACTTTGGTAAGCTGACAGTTTTTAACAAGGCTACAGAACACCAGAGACACCTACAGAGATATGGTTTTCTATATCGTCATTCAGAACATCTGCTTATTTGGCCCAGCCTTCTCCCAGGGGGCGGCTCCCACTGTACCCTGCCTCTGGGAGCCTGCGATTCTTACCATAAGCAAGCGCCGTGTCCAGCTGCACAGCCGGAGGCAGGCGGGGAGGTGGCACACCTCGGCTGCACCCTCCTGGAGCGCCCTCTGAAACCCAGGCCTGGGGCGTCTGGCTGCCCCAGGTTCCTCCTGCAGCTCTCGCCGAGGAAGAGACGTGGCTGTGCTGAGTGCCAGGTGGAGCCCCAGGCTGCGCTCCTGAGGAACAGTCCCAGTCCCTGCTGCTCCACCCTCGACAAGCAGCCTGAGGACACGACGGTGGCTGTGGGCCAGGATCCTGAAGGGCAGCTGTGGTCAGGGCAGGACCCGCAGGTGGGACAGGCAGAGGAAAGGTCTCTTCAGTTTGACTCTAAGTAATCCATTTTAGAGTCTCAGAGTTAAAAAGACTCTTAAAGTCATTTAATTTTCATCTTGTGACTTCTCAGGTAATCTTGCAGCTGGGGTCTGGGTCAGGTTTTGGAGTTGACACAGTTGTTCCCCAGGCGGTGAGGAGCCACTGCGCCACTTCACCCGCAGGTGTTGTAAAGTACCAAAAGCTGCAGAACTAATATTAATATTTTAAGAGGCCTGAAGAACATTTTATTAATTTGGGTTAAGGTGTGCAGAGAAATTTTGAGAATAGTCTCTGTACTGTGTGATTGGCATAAAACCAGGATGGCCCTTGGCATTGTATTGTAAATGCAAAGGGAAAGAAAACATGGATTCTCTGACATTCCACCACACCTGTGGGAAAGGGGTGAATGGCTAGCCAGGTGCAGGAAGAGAAAAGCCAAAATAAACCTTTTCTTATAGTAATGAGCCATTTGCGGGCATTTGTCCCCACGGAAACTACCTCTCTTATGTGAATGCATGTGGTTAACACGTGTGACTCTGGACAGAGAGATGGCGGATAAACATGAGAGGATATAGGAATGCCTTTTAATATGTAAAGAGACATCTTTCTACCATTGTGTTGACTTGTAAATTTTGTTTTCTCCAAAATGATGTATGGCTTGCAAATTAAACATGGTCCTATCATGTTAAAGGACATATGACTATAACCAATAGTGGTAAAGGGCACCTAATTGCAGTTTTTGCTTCTGTACTTCCCACTTACAAAACTATAAAAACTAGGTAGAACAAAGGGCCGGCGTGCTCTCCCTCAGATTTCTGTCAGAGTTGCCGCCGCTTGGCCAAACTAGACAATAAAGCTTTGGTGTGGAGTCAATGGATTTTGTTTGCGTCTTCAATGTTTCGAGTCCCTCTGGATAAGGCTTAACAGCGGGAACATCCATTTCTCCCTTTTCCCCTTTCTAACAGAGCTCCTGCTGTGTCCAGCACTCAGGTGAGCCACCGCCTGCCCAGCTCAGGGGCCTCCTCCAGCCAAAGCAAAGGCAGGCCCTTTCCCAGGGGCTGGGTTAGAGACGGGCTTCCGACACACCTCTGCTCATTGACACCAGAAGAGGGGATTCTTGGGGGTGTTCCTAGAAATGTTTCCTGGCTCTTAAAAAGGAAGGTGTAGGAACCTCTCCTTGTTCAGCTACATTGTGACCTTCTGCAGCCACACTGTGACCATGAGAGGGAAGCATGAGGGAGAAGCAGAGAAAGATAAAAGACCCTGGGTCCTTGAAGACATCTTTGATCTACTGGCTTGTACAGCATTGGTGCCGCCCTCCCCCCAGACATCCTATTATAATAGTAGTACATATCCTCATCGCTGATGTCCACTGCCTTGGTTCTATTTGCTACCTGTCGTTAAGATTATCCCAAGTGAGGTGCACTCAGATGTTCCCGAGAAGACAGGACCATGTCCCTGGAGCATAACCCCACTGTACTGAATACCACATTCCCAAACTTGCATGGCATTCTTTCCTCTCCACGGTTTCTTAGCATTTAGTCCTTTTCCCAGACCAGGCACATCTTACCATATTTTCAAAACAGTATTCAATTCTACAATATAAGCCCATTTAGTCTTTTAATTAAGAAATATTTTTGAGTCCCTATGATGTAACATACATAGATTCAAAAAGGAAGCCTTGGAGACTGAACCATAGGTGAGACCGCTCCAGGTGAGGGGGCAGATACTCACACAGAGGACAGGGCAAGGAAGTCCCAGGGCCCTGGGGCGGGGGAGGGGCAGGGGAGTGGTTTCAAAAGCACCTCAGAAAAGAAAATGATCCTTGAAAGAAAAGCAGAAGATTGTGAGCAGAACAGAGCGAGGGAGGCAGATATTCATCACCAAGGACATGAATAATAATATAAATAATAATGAACAATGCTGGCAGCCAACATTTCCTGAGCACTGACAAAGAAGCAGGCAGTGTTTTTAGCTCTTTCTGAGTATTAACTCATTTAATCCTCTCCCAAGCCTATGTGGTACCTCATATTATTAGTCCTTTTAATGGAAAGGTAAACTGAGGCATGGAGAAGTTAAGTGACCCAGAAAGTGAGCAGTGCTCCTGGCTCATGCTCGTTACCAGCCTATACCAGTGCTTCTCACATTAGTCGCCAGAACCAGCCACCCCTGGGAACCTGTTACAGATTCAGATCTTGTGCCCCATTTCTGACTCACTAAATCAGAACCCTTTGGGGAGGGAGGTCCAGCATTTTGAGTTTTAACAAGGCTTGCTGGTGATTCTGATGTCCACTTACATTTGAAACCTCGTTAGCACTATAAATACGTAATGAGAAGAGACAGCACATTCAGAGGAATATGAATGGTGGGCAAGAGAGAAACACAAGAGAGATGTGGAGAACCTACAGACCATCTCAGGAGGCTGGGCTTCGTTGTGTAGGCATCAGGGAGGAAGGTGAGAGTGACGCTGGAAGAGGCGTGTTTAAGCTTTGTCTTTGGAATGAGATGGGCATTAATGCTAGGAAAAGACTGGAGGGGGAAGAGGCCAGAAGGAGAGAGCCCAGGGCAGAGGCGAGCCGATGGGTCAGACCAGCAACAGCAGGAACTGCACTGTAGTGTAGCGGTGCCGAGAAGGGAGCAACGGGCACGGGCTCGAGAAGACAGAGTGAGGTAACAGCTGGTAACGGCGCGCAGAGCTGGCAGGTGTAGTCTGGATGACTCCCGGGCTTCTAGCTTCAGAGGTTAGGTCAGTGGAGAAACTACTGACTGGCAGTGCTGGCAGAGGAACAAGACTGGCAGGGAAGACCCTTGGCTCCATTTGGGAAATGGGAAGACGGAGCTGTCTGTGGGATGCTGAGATGAAAACACTTCTGAATGTAAGGAGGTAGGAGGATCTGGTGCTCAGGAGCTGGGTCACGGTGGGATATACAGGTTTGGGTCTGCCTGCATACATGTGGTGGTCGAAGCCACAGACAGAATGAAAACTGCTCTTGAACTGTGTGGGAGGAAGAGTAAAAGCGGCAATCACGCACGGCTAACTGCTAACCCTGAAGCAGCAGCCAGAGCGGTAACGGTGGCTCAGAAACGGGGCTTCGGCCCTGGCCGGTTGGCTCAGTGGTAGAGCGTCGGCCTGGCGTGCAGGAGTCCTGAGTTCGATCCCCGGCCAGGGCACACAGGAGAGGCGCCCATCTGCTTCTCCACCCCTCCCTCTCTCCTTCCTCTCTGTCTCTCTCTTCCCTTCCCGCAGCCAAGGCTCCACTGGAGCAAAGTTGGCCTGGGCACTGAGGATGGCTCTGTGGCCTCTGCCTCAGGCGCTAGAGTGGCTCTGGTTGCAACAGAGCGACGCCCCAGATGGGCAGAGCATCGCCCCCTGGTGGGCGTGCCGGGTGGATCCCAGTCGGGTGCATGCGGGAGTCTGACTGCCTCCCCGTTTCCAACTTCAGAAAAATACAAAAAATAAAAAAAAAGAAACGGGGCTTTGAGAGAAGAAAGCAAAGAATGATATCTCAAAATCAAAGCAAGAGGAGAGTCGGAGAATGCTCGAAGGAAGAGAGGGTTAACACCAGTTTCAAACATAGAGGCGTCAAGTATGAAGACTGAGAAGAGATACTGGATTTAGCAATGAAAAAGCCACAGGTGAATGCAGCAATAGCAGTTCCAGCGAAGGGATGGGGCAGAAGCCAGATGCATTTCTGGTTTGTTCTCTAAATGAACAACGTCTATTCCACGCCAGGCTTTGTGCCAGGGACACAGTGACAAGCGGGAATGCATGAACCAGCTTGTACCAGGTAGTGGGGAAGACCTGCAATGAACAGAAACCACAAAAGAACTAGGGGATCACAACCGAGGCAAGTGCTCCGACGAGGACATGAAGACACAAAGAACCTTGTGGTAGGGAGCACAGAGCAGTAAGACCAACACATACCAAGACTAGAAAAAGGAAAACACGTTCAGTTGGGTCTCATAAGATAAACAGGAGCAAGAAAAGCAAATGGGATGAAGAGTGTTCTACGGAGAAGGAAGGGCAGGCACAGATACCCCGAAGTAGAAAGAGCTTTCATGTATTCTAGGCATAGGAGGAATCTAAGGGGTGAGAACAGCTGTAATGTCGCAGGGAATGGCTGGAGGGGGAGTTACAGAACAGGGCTTTGTGGGCCGGGTTAGGGCCAAGCAGTCACAGGAAATCACTAGAGTAAAACCTAAAGGTTTGGGAGAGACATGATTTAATTTGCATTTTAAAAACGACGGTTTTGGCTTCTATCAGGAATGAATTTAGGAGGAAAGAGGAGGGATAGGGAGTAGATACACTGAGATCAGTTAGTAAATCATTATAGTTCAGGCAAGAAACGGTGGTGTCCTGATCCAGGGTGGTACAGGTGAACGGATTCTAAAGCTACGTGGAAGGTGAAATCAAGAGAACTGAGGGAGTGGATATGTAAGTGGGAGGAGAGGCTGGGGCCAGGTTGGTCTTTGTGGCCCCACTACATCTATTCTGAATACTCCCAGAAGACTCTTGTGATCGAAGGACATGCACCCTGAATTCCAAGCAGAGATAAGGCCAAGCCCCAGTGGCCCTTATGGGGCTCACACCAGCAACTGGGGAACAAGTCTTAGAAAGCCTTCCTCTCCTGAGGAGCCTCTACTCCCTCAGAGATAAAAGTATTCCTTCTAACGGGAAGTCCCCTGAAAATCTCCGCCCCTTGCTTTGTGGTGCTATTTGTGGTGCCATGTCGTCTGGGGTAGGGTGCTGAGTAGATCAAGTCTCCATGGCCCTGCCATGCTGGGGGGCAAGACACAGTGTGAGTGGCTTCTCATTTAGGCACCTCATATACTGTTCAGGGTGTTCATAAAATGCCCTCAGTACAGTGTGAGCAATTATAGATCTCAAAGTAGTAGACCTCCGTTTCACTACTTTTCCCTCTCCTCATTTTTATCAATTTTAAGTAAATATGCTAGGCTTCTTTCTGAAAGGCAATACTTAGATTGAGCTCTCACTGAAAACAACTAAAAACCTTAAATAAAATATATTTTAAAAAACAATGTTTCTATAAGCATTGATGAACTGGCAAGAAAAGAAAAAATTTGTTGGCCAAGGACTTCTTCAGGTAATGGAATATCCAAATTCTGACTATAATAATGACTATAATATAATTAATGATGTTAAAGACAGGCTTGCAAATATGTGCAGGAAACAATAACAACAAAAAATCATAAAGAACAACAAAGAAGATTTTTAAAAAATGAACCAAAGTAATAAAAATAAATAAGTAAAATGACAAATTATGGGCAGACTTCATAGCGTGTTAGATATAGTCTGAGAAAGAAGTAGTGAACTGGAAGCTACATCAAAATCAATTAACCAAAATGCAGCACAGAAAGACAAAGCTCAGAAAAATATGAAAGAGTTTATGAGATATGAAAAACCATAGCTAACATGTCTAGTTGGAGTCCTAGAGGAGAAGAGAGAGAGAACATTTGAACAGATAATGGCTAAAATTTTTACATAAGTAAAGAAAGATACAAATTCATATATTCAAGGATGTCAACGAATACCAAGAAGAATAAATAGAAGGGATCCAGGGATGGGGTTGTAGGGAGGGGAGTAAAGAGGGACAAGTATATGGTGCTGGAAAATGATTTGACTTTGGTGATGGGCACACAACACAATCAACAGTTCAAATGCCATAGAGATGTTCACCTGAAACCTATGTACTCTTATTGATCAATGTCACCCCACTAAATGTAATTTAAAAAAAAAAAGAAATCCACCATCCATTACATCTCAGTGAGACTGCAGAACACCAAAGACAAAGAGAGTAATTAAACACAGCCAGAGAAAAAAGACAAGTCACCTTACAAGCCAGAAGACAGTGGCAGATGACCTCCAACGTATTAAAAAAACATTAATTGTCATCTGAGAATTCTATACTTAGAAAAAATGAAAATGAATTTTCTGTCTGTTGTTGAGGAAATAATATAAGTTTTGAGTTAGATCTATTTATATTCATATCTTGTTGTGGTTCCTTACTTAATCGCTCGGAATCGTGATATACTCCTCTTGAAAATTTGTATAATAGTGCCACTTATGCAAAGTTTTTGTAAGGAATACAGGAGCAAAGACATACAATGCTTTCAATGTAGCTTCTTCTGCATCTAGGTGTAAAATAAATGTTAATTTCTTCTCATAAAAAATTAATGAATAAACAAGTAAATAAGATTATCATCAGCAACAAAGAATTACCTCCTCTGCTTCAGGTGGAAGATAAAATTCTGGCACTTTTTCATATCGTGTGAATCTACACTACAGAGCTGACATTTAGCAGTTGTTTTCTTTTCATCTTTTCAGTATTAAGCCTAAGATCTTTCAAACAAAACATAATTTCTTTAATCAAAAAACACTGCAGGTCCTGGCCAGTGGCTCAGTGGATAGAGTATCAGACTGGTGTATGGACTGATACTCCATCCACTGATCAATTCATGGTAAGGGCACACAAGAGAAGCGACCATCTGCTACTCTCCCCCTCCCACTGTGCCTTCCTTCCCTCTTCCTCTTCTGCCGCCAGTGGCTCAGTTGGTTCAAGCTTCAGCCCTGGACACTGAGGATAGCTCGATTGGAGGACATCTGCCTCAGGTGCTAGAAATTGTTTGGTACTTGAGCATCAACCCTAGATGGGGTTACTGGGTGGATCCTGGTTGGGGTGCATGCAGGAATCTGCCTCACTATCTCTCCTCCTCTCACCTAAAAAACAAAAAAAACAAAAAACACTGCATGTGTACACACAGCCTCAGGACTGTGCCCTGGATTCCAATTTAACTTACAATATAAAATAATTTGTATTCACAGTTTTATGAAGTAAAAAATACATGTTGGTCTATCCACAGGTTCAAAATGGCCTATTCTGACCAACATCCTCCCCAAGGCTCTCCTCCAACTAAGAGTGGCAGACAGATGACGCCTCAGCTGCAGTTCCTGCAGCCCAGTTCCCTTACTGAGACCCCCCCCCCAGCTCCATCATTGACACTCTGCTTCATTAAGGACAAAGAAATCAAAGCAATATAAAGCCGCTAAGAAAAGTTAGTTTAATTTCCTTTAAGTTCTCTGCCTAATTTTCATTTGGCAACAGTTTGGTGGATGACAGGGCGGGAAGAGGACAGATCAACCCAGACCAATCTCTCCTTGATGGTGTCAAGGAAACAGCATCAGTCCTGAAGTTGTAAGACATGGGCTGACATCCTTACTCTGACATTTGTTACTTATGTTTTCCTCACCTGTATATTGAAGGCAATAACTATACCATACAGGACGGGGCAAAGTGGGTTTATAGTTATGAGTACACAAAACTCAAAGTTTATCCTTGCATTGCTATTTACTCATTGTTCTATTATTTTCCACTCAAACAACTGTAAACCTGCTTTCCCCCCACTCTGTATTTGTAGAGCATTTTACAGTTTACTAAATGGTTCAGTTATACCTCTATTTAATATGCACATTTGAATGTACAATAAATAAGCAGCAAAATACCTCACTGCACTGTGTAAAGATTTACAAGCAGAGTCTGAGACTGCTGTGTAAACTGCAAAGAGAGTCAGCACTGAGACTCTTTCCTAACCCCACTCTGCTGTTCAGGGGTCACCAGGTACTACAGCTGACCCCTGAGCAGCACAGAGGGGTTAGGGAAGCCCACCTCCCGCAGCTAAAAATCCATGCATGCGCAGATTCCAGATTAAAAAGTTGCAGTTTGAAGTACGTGGTCATTTTTTTAAAATTTGTGTATATGTGGACCCACACAGTTCAAACTTGTGTTACTCAAGGATCAACTGTATAACTTACCTTGTTAGGAGTGCAGGTTCTGTACTCCAAGTGTCTGCATTTGAATTTGGATTCTATACTTACTAGCTTTGTGACCTTGAGCAAGTTGCTTGGCTTCCAAGTTCCTCACCTCTGCCTTAAGGATGATGGTAATAGTCCCATCTGGTAGTCCATGGAGGCTCAGTGAAGTAGAGTTTGCTTGAATCTACACCAAGTCAAGCTGACAGATATCTGACCATACCCATCCTCCAGCCTATCTGACCAAACCTATCCTCCAGCCTTTCCTTTTTATTTTTTAAAATTTTATTTTTATTTTATTTTATTTTATTTTATTTTTAGTGAGAGAGACAGAGAGAGGGACAGACAGGGACAAACAAGAAGAAAGAGAGATGAGAAGCATCAATTCTTCATTGTGGCACCTTAGTTGTTCATTGATTGCTTTCTCATACGTGCCTTGACCAGGGGCTACAGCAGAGCGAGTGACCCCTTGCTTGAGCCAGCGACCTTGGGCTTCAAGCCAGCAACATCTGGGCTCAAGCCAGCAGCCATGGGGTCATGTCCATGATCCCACACCCAAGCCAATGACCCCACGCTCAAGCCAATGACCCCACACTCAAGCCGGCGGCATTGGGGTTTCGAACCTGGGTCCTCTGTGTCCCAGATCAATGCTCCATCTGCTGTGCCACCACCTGATCAGGCTCCTCTGATCTTTCTTATCTGTGGTTACCTCCACTCTCCACACCCCTGGGCAAACATTTGCAAAGGAAGGGCAGAAGCTCTGGACATTGGGACGCACTGTGGATTGTTTCTTAATGACAACAAAGCCTCAGATTCCCATGGGATTTGTGGGGCATCTTCATGCTGTTCTGAATGGAAGTAGAGCCCCAGCTCCCTGGGCCCCTGTCAACCTGGACCCTTTTCACTTGTGCCTGAAAGTCTTGCTTGGCAGGCTGGAGTGCTCTGGACTGGGGGACACTGGCCAAGCCTTAGTCCCCTAACTGGACTGTGCAGCTCACGGTACTGGTAAAGGGCACTGAGGCCTGAGCCGACACCCACAGACCTATTATAACGAATGACATGGTTAATTTAGCTCAATCTGGTGAAAGGATGGACACTACTTGGCTGCAAAAAATGTAAGCAGACCCCACTCAAAAAGCTTTGTCTTTGTAAAGTACTTTCACATTGTCACTGTTTCATTCCACCATTAGGACATGCCTAAGAAACATGAAGGGCAGTTATTTTATCCATGAGTCAACTGAGGCCTATGGTGAGCAGGTGGAGGAGCTCTTCCCGCCAGGAGCCTGCTTCTTGGTACAGCTGCTCGGCCCGGGCATGCTGGCTAGTCTGCCTGCGCC
The DNA here is from genome assembly GCF_036850765.1 of Saccopteryx bilineata. Classification (NCBI taxonomy): domain Eukaryota; kingdom Metazoa; phylum Chordata; class Mammalia; order Chiroptera; family Emballonuridae; genus Saccopteryx; species Saccopteryx bilineata. The sequence continues at coordinate 116,724,100 of NC_089491.1, forward strand.
CCAGCCTCTGGGCCAGGGCCTAGGGGAACTGCACCCTGAGACGCCTGCGTCAGGAACGCCATCAGGCATTCACATTCAGATGGAAGGACATGAGGTATGACTTAGTCACTCAGCTTGTGTCTCAGTCCAGAACAAGAAAACACGCTCAGGAACACTCATGAGACCCAGTCAGCAGAGAGCTCACAGGCTAACTGCCACCAGCAGTGTGGGTGTGAGGGCACAAAGGTCAGCCAGCACTGTCCCTGGGCTAGTTCATATCTCTTCCTAAAGTGCCTCTGAGCTGGGCCAGTGGCGGTGGCGGCGGTGGTGGTGGGGAGCTCATCAGGCTGCAGGCGGCCTGGAACAGCAGCACGTCAGGAACCCAGGCAGGCAAGGCACAGAGGACGGGCTCACCCCGTCAGCAGGCCTCGGATGCATAAATTGTGAAAAGCGGCTTCTGGCCCTATAACCAGAACTGAAACCAAACAGATGTGAGACTATTCACTATCGAGCTCCAAACAAAGACAAACTCCAAAAATCTGAGTGCAGGGCGGCAGAGCAGGGGTAGTGACAAACCGCAGAAATGCGCCAGTCACACCCACAAAAGAGAAGCGTGCTGAACAGACTGAAAGACACTTGACCATATTTGCAGCCAGATGTTCACACACGAGGGGAACCTACTTTGCCCTGAGGAAATGCAGAGTCAAGCTGCTGCAAGACTCCAAGAGGGACAGAAAAGCACAAGTGACCACAATCAAGAACCAGAATTGACACAGTGACCAAGTCCCCATTGGCCAGAGACGATCCTTCTCTCTGCCTAGAGAGGAACCCATGATCAAGGCTAAACTCGCATTTCTATAGTATGTGTAATTAGTTGAAAAGTTTAATTTAGCAGTTTGGTAATTTCCATTAGCATTTATCTATGGTATGTAATTAAGCTGTTTTCAAGCAAATCCTTTTTGGTTAAAGGCTCTGGTTAAGAATCCTAATGGGAGAAGGTTTATATAATACACACCCAAATCCAAGTCTTTTAGAGTAGGCACCAACGTGTGAGCAGGCTGGCTGTGCTTGATTCTATGCAATGACATTCCCTCCCGATGAAGGAAGATGATGGATCAGAGAGTCCAGAATCAAATCTGGGCTCTGAAATTACTGTGGTCTTGGGGATGTTACATTTCTGATGTTGCTTCTTCATCATAAAAAGATGAATGATAATAACCACCTTATAGTTCTGTTGAGGGAAATGCACAGAGGGCAGACTAACAGACGCTCCTTTGGCTAAAGTAGAGAATTAGAAGACCAGAAAGTAGCAAGAAACAAAAAAACAAAACAATACCTTAAAACAGTGGTTCTCGGCCCCGGCCGGTTGGCTCAGTGGTAGAGCGTCGGCCTGGCGTGCAGAAGTCCCGGGTTCGATTCCCGGCCAGGGCACACAGGAGAGGCGCCCATCTGCCTCTCCACCCCTCCCCCTCTCCTTCCTCTCTGTCTCTCTCTTCCCCTCCCGCAGCCGAGGCTCCATTGGAGCAAAGATGGCCCGGGCGCTGGGGATGGCTCCTTGGCCTCTGCCCCAGGTGCTAGAGTGGCTCTGGTCATGACAGAGCGACGCCCCAGAGGGGCAGAGCATCGCCCCCTGGTGGGCAGAGTATTGCCCCCTGGTGGGCGTGCCGGGTGGATCCCGGTCGGGCGCATGTGGGAGTCTGTCTGACTGTCTCTCCCCGTTTCCAGCTTCAGAAAAATACAAACAAACAAAAAAAAAACAGTGGTTCTCAAAGTGTGCGCCAGGGTGCACTGGTGCGCCCTAGAAGATTTCCAGGTGTGCCCTATGGTATTCCAGAGAAATATGTGCCTGTTGGGGACCAAAAAACCAACAGGGTTTTTGGAGTTTAGATTTTTGGGGACAGAGGTGTGGGGAATTGGCTGTAAACTGACAGTCTGCCCAACCCTCCACCTCACTTGCCTGATTAGGTTACAAAAGGCTGTTAAGCTGTGGTGCTGGATTGTTTACACTGCCTACCATGTTCCCGGGAAAGACAGGAGGCAAACTATCCTTTGTTTAGTGTAAAGTTAGGATGATATGTATGGTGGGAGTTTTCTGCACTCAACACAATTAAGAGTAAAAAGAGGAATTCTTCAATGTATTGACAAGGAAATGAGAGTTTGCCTTTCAAATGTATGCCCAAACATTGAAGAAATTGCTAGGACACATCAGGCTCATGTTTCTAAACACAAGAATGAAAAAACTTAACACATTCACGCCGGGACCTGCCAAATTTACTAAATGTTACTAAGAATGTATCTATATATATAAAAAGATAAATTTTATCTTTTTTTTATTTTTTAACCCCTTTTTTTTAAGAATTCTAAAAAGCATAACTCAAAAAATGTACCATAAAATGTTTTTTAATGTCAGAATAAGTTTAATTTTGTCATATTTATTTCATTTAATTATCATAAAAGCACTCTTGGACTTTATTTTTTTATTTAATATTTGACTTAATTATTATAACATATTTCTCAGAAATTTGTAAATTGTTCGCCTACAATTATTTGTAGGATTTTATTTTATTTTATTTTTTATTTGTAGGATTTTAAATGTGCCACAACTTCAAAAATTTAAGAACCACTGCCTTAAAGCTAAACTCTTGGCTCTAGCCAGTTGGCTCAGTGGATAGTCGACCTGGCATGCAGACGTCCTGGGTTCAATCCCTGGTCAGGACACACATGAGAAGCAGCCATCTGCTTCTGCTCTCCTCCCTCTCGCCCTTCTCTCTCTCTGCCCCTCCCACAGCCAGTGGCTCAGGTGGCCTGAGCATTGGCTCCGGATGCTGAGGATAGCTCAGTTGATTTGAGCATCAGCCCCAGATGGGGGTTGCCAGCTGGAATCCAGTTGGGGTGCATGCAGGAGTCTGTCTTTCTATATCCCCTCCTCTCACTTAAAAAAAAACCCAAAAACCCTTAGACTCTGAAACAAAGATAGTGTAAAGGAGAGGTGGAATTGCCATCTGTCTGTGGGACTCGCTAGAGAAGGGAGGGTCGCGCACGAAGACAGCTCACCGGAGACCCATGAGTCAAGATCTGCATGGCAAAAGCTGATCTTCATGCAGCACATCCATGTAGTACAAGCTCACAGAAGTCCTGAGGACCAAAAGTCACCACAGACGATGACACCAGAGAAACAGCTTGAGAGTCTTATGCAGAACAATTTGTCTTTCCTGATAGTACCACCCCATGGTAATTTCTCGCCATAATTCAGATGAAATAGAATGAAACTTCCCAGGACCTCCTCCTCAGCGTCCCCACCTGAGGATGGTGGTGCTGCTGTCTTGTCCAGAAAACCCTTGTCTGTGGGGGGAAAGCCTCTACCTTTCACTCCTGCACAGGTGAGAGAAAGAGTAGCTTTGACAAACTGCCTCCTCCTTCTTCACAGGAAAACAATTCCTGGCTGAAGACAGGTGTGGTATCTCTGGCCAGTGTCTCTAAGGAGTTCAGTATGCCTCTCTGACCTCATTCACGTCACCAGAAAGACATGCCAACCTGGTACCTCCATACTAAGGGGGTAAAGGGCTGTCCCTGTGCCTCAGGGAAACTGCGGCTGCAAATGCCCGTGGCCTGGCCCTAACCACCCTGAGGCCCAGCAGCAGTTCCCAGCTGATGGTCCCCCACTTCCCAGTCACTGGAAGCCCCTGGAAGCTGCACAGAATGAGCTGGTGACACAGACCTCCAGGGGAGCCTCCAAGCGGGAGGACTCTCTTGCCTTGCCATCCACCAGCATGCTCTCTGCCCTGGGCTCTGTGCCGGGTCACAGATCCTGCCCAGTGCTTCCACGTCCCCTGCTGCCTGCCTGGACTCTGCCCAATTTTCTAGGTCCAACTTGAATCCCGTCTCCTCCGTGAAGCGTCAGAAATAGCCTTGACTCTGCTTGTCTATAAACTCTAACAGCATGGGTTATCTTTTCAGATATCATCCCCCCCTCCCCCAAGGGGACTGTCAATGCTGGCTGGAGGGACGACACCCTCTCTCTTCTTAAACCAGATCCCCTGGGACCTGAGCTGGCGCAGTAAGCACTGGTGCTAATTAGTGAGAGAGTCTGTCCCGGCCCTCTGGGGAATTTCATTCTAAGACTGGCATGCTGACAGGAACCAGCAAGGGGAAGGAGGACCCCAGACTACAGAACTCAAGAGCAAACTTTCAACAGATGAACCCACCATGACTGACAGACCAGGAGCCTTTGCGCATCCATGTGCTCACCTGAGAAGAACTGGCAGGTAATTGTTCCCATTTCACTGAAGGAGGAGGAAACTCAGATTTAGAGGGTGAACCCTGAGGACACGTGACTGGTTACAGAATTGGGTCCTGAACTCAGCATTCAGAGGGGCAGGCTGAGGAGTGGCTGAGGATATGAGCCTGGGGCCGCGCTGCCTGAGTTCAGATCCCAGCTAGACCTCTTAACAGCTGCATGACCTTTGGCAAGTCATTTTCTAGGAACCTCGTCTGTAGATGGAGAGAACGATAACAATAAAAATAGCAGCTATTTCTAAGGCTGTCATAACGATTGAGTCTGTTTGTGCTAAGTAAGCTCTCAGCCATGCCTGGTCCAGACCGTGCATCCAGCCTCGGGGTGCCATGCGAAGGGAGTCCCTGGAGTTCCGTGTGTGACCAGGATGGGGCTGCAGGAAGTTGGTCTCCCTCCCCACCTCAGCCCCAGCCCAACCTTCCACACCAGCTGGGAGGGTGTGCCCTGATGTGGACTCCATGTGGCCGAGCTGCGTGCCTTTACCAGGAGAACTCGGGCCAGCTGCAAACCTGGAGCTCAACACTGAGCAATCGCTAAAGTAAACAAAGTGAAAATAAACCAATTGGCCAGGTAATAGAGGAGATGTTCCTCATGTCCGCACCAGTAACTGAGCCACTGTAGCCACTTTCCTACTTTCCCCGTGCTACTGTAAGTTTAAAAGAGAGTTAAGGAAGTTAGTTGGCCAGCTATGCAAGTGCAACCAGAGCTGGCCCCAGCAGGTCTTGGCACACTCACAGCATGTGTGCTGAGTCTCACTCTTCTCACCTTTCCCCAAGCCCAGCAGGGCGCAGAACTGCACAGACCCAGGAAGTGCTCTGAGCACAGGGCTCAGGGCACCGGGCTCAGGGCACAGGGCTCAGGGTACAGGGCACAGGGCACCGGGCTCAGGGCACTGGGCTCAGGGCACAGGGCTCGGGGTACAGGGCTCGGGGCACCGGGCTCAGGGCACAGGGCTCAGGGCACCGGGCTCGGGGCACAGGGCTCGGGGCACCGGGCTCGGGGCACCGGGCTCGGGGCACAGGGCTCGGGGCACCGGGCTCGGGGCACAGGGCTCGGGGCACAGGGCTCGGGGTACAGGGCTCAGGGCACCGGGCTCAGGGCACCGGGCTCGGGGCACAGGGCTCGGGGCACAGGGCTCAGGGCACCGGGCTCAGGGCACAGGGCTCAGGGTACAGGGCTCAGGGCACAGGGCTCGGGGTACAGGGCTCGGGGCACCGGGCTCAGGGCACAGGGCTCAGGGCACAGGGCTCAGGGCACAGGGCTCAGGGTACAGGGCTCAGGGCACAGGGCTCAGGGCTCAGGGCTCAGGGCACAGGGATCGGGGTACAGGGCTCAGGGCACCGGGCTCAGTCAGGGCTGAGCCAGTCTATCCACTGCTGAAGCGCTCAGTTCCAACCCTCCCACAAGGGCTCGGGTCTGGCCACATACATTTTCCATTATGTGAGTAAGGGGTTTCAGAACAGGTTCAGCAGGGACAGAGGCCCTGGGAAGGCTGCTTGCTTGCTGGGACTTCCCAGCATCTCCTAGGAAGGCCCGGGGCGCCCCCAGAGGCAAGCTCCGGCCCCGTGACCGTCTCCCTTGGCCAGCTCTTCCAAGATGTGTCAACAAGTAGGCTGGATAAGAAAGAGCCCTGCTGACATTCAGAGCAAGGTGAGGGTGGGAGCCAAAACATACAGGAAGGGAACACACTGCTTCCAGAAGAACCTGTCACAAAAGAAAATTCTGTACTCCTCAAGCTAAGGGAGACCCTGCACGTACACCTGCCCTTCCAACAGTGATCCCTCGCGTCACCCCAGGCAGACGAGGGCCTTCCGGTACCCATACCTGACAATGGCCTGCAAGAGGGTATTCCTATGTCCAACCCAGTCCATATGTCCTCATCGACTTAGTCTGAAAGGATGGAGTGGGTACAGCCAGAATGAATCAGGCCTGTGGCCAAGCCAGGTTCAAACAAGGTGCAGTCTGTAGCGGACAAAACCTCCAGTCTGCTTCTCCCAGCCCCCACCCAGCACCTCACCACAACCACAAACTCATTGTTTATGCAGATGAAGTCATGCTAAATTGACTATGAAGAGCAGCTTCCAGCCGGAAACAAGCATCTGGAAGGTCACTGCTAAGTCCTAGAAGAGGGCAGCTGAGTGTAGGACCAGCATGGTGTGATGCGGAAGGCATGGGCACTCACACAGCCAAACTGCCTGGGTTCAGATCCTGCTTCTTCTGTTTACTGGCTGGATGATTAATGGATGTAATATCTGCCTCTCTGTTCCTCTATTAATTTTTCTATAAAATGGGAATGATAGCAGTGCCTACTGGGTTGGGTTCTTGTGAGGCTTAAACAAACAAACACATCTGGCACTAACTGTAAAACGGTGTCCTTAAGGATGCCAGTGTGCCCAGGACACGTTGGCTTATACCTGTTGTCCCAGCGTCTTTATCAGTACTCTCCCTCTCATTCTCAAAAGTGAACAGGTCTCACAATGAGTTATAAGGCTGACTAGCTCTTGTCCTTTTTTCTGTCCATGGTTATCTCTAAGCCAGGTTCCCAAAGTGTGTGTCCCCAGCAGAGGTCTGCCCATGCCTCTGAGGTGTCTGTGCCATAAACTCTGCTGTTCCTCTTTTCTGCTTTCTCCTCACTGTGTCCCTCCCTCTCCTTCTCCTCTCCCACAGCCACCATCTCCTCTCTGGGTCCCCCCGTCAGTGTCCCAGGTCCCCGAGTGCACGCAGGTATCTTACGTGCACTGACCCTGCACACTGGGATGGGACACTTTCTGGCTAAGTAAACTATGCCTTCACAAATTTATCTTAGAAAAAGGAAATCGTTTAAAATGTCAAAGAAATTACCTGGTCACTAGATGGGTAAGTGGAAATAATGTGGCATTTTGTGCACGTGCATTGAATTTGTTGTTTAAGGAGAAAAAAGAAGAGGAACAGCTGGAAATGGTCCATCAATTGCTACCTATCTATAAAACTGCCTCAGAGGCTGTGTTATAGGGAGGCCGGAGGCTGTTCATGGCAGTGGTAAGAGCAAAGCCTGAGTCAGTAGCTAAAGGGTCTGGTCCCTTCTCTGTCACTCACTGACTGTTGGTGAAGAACCATGATTTTTCTGAAGCCTCAGATTCCTCATCTACAACATAGGGCACACATGTCCTTAGGTCACCAGATGCTATGACATTGTAAGAGGCCCTGGTCCTGTCCTTAGGCTCCTGCCCCTGCCCCTGTGGAATTCCACAATTGTCTGCAACCACATTGTTAGGACTTATCTGGCCCTTTTCAGAGGTCAAACATAGGAGGGAACCAAGCCTGGGACAATATGATAACCTGAACTAACTCTAGCCCAACAAGTCAGGGCAAATGCCCGAGTCCCCTATGCATGGAGACAAAATACACAATTGTTCTGGGTGGGAGAAAAGCATGGTAGTGATGTGATTTCAGTGACTGATCTGCCAGACCCCAGGGGGTCCCCCACCAACCTCCTTCAGCACAACTTCTCCCAGACCCCTTCCAGCTTCCCAGGCTCGAAGAGCATGCTCAGTAAATTTACAATGAGGAGCTTCAAGGAGGGGGTGCAGAACCAGTGGGCACTGCAGCCCCTGTCCCAATGCATGATGCCATCACAGGCTCCCACATCCCCAATCGCCCACCAAGCCTGACCCTACTCTGGGGTTCCCTGCTCAGCACTGGAACCCAAATCTCCATCATCATGGTCTCCTCCTCTGTTCTGGGCTCTGACATTTATTCAGTTACCAGATTAGATCTGTTCCATCTGTCTCCAGGTTCAAATCTCTGCCCCACCACTTATTTGCTATGTGACCTTGGACTAGTGGTTTAACCTCTGACTTTCAGTCTCCTCCTCTACAAAGTTCGTAAAGGTAATAATTTCCTCATAAGATTGTTGGGAAGATTAAGTGAAATCATGTGTGATAATGTCCTACCACAGGCCCTAGCGTATTTCCCCTGCCCCCTGCCCCCCAGCTCCCATCCCTAATAAAGTTCAAGTTCCCAGACTCATTCTCCAGGCCTTCCACCACTCCTCATCACAGTTCCCAAAATTCCAACCATCTGCCCCCAACCAATGTTCCTCACCACATCTGCAGTGCATTTCCCCTTGTCCCCAGACACATCCCACCTCCACGACTCTGCTCAAGTGTCCCTCCCTCAGAAATGCCTGGACCCAGCTTCCTCCTCAAGGCACAGGCTAAGTGCCACATCCAGAATGCCAACCTGATCCACTCCTTCCAGAAGTAACCTCCCCCCTCCAAAGTCTCTAGCCCTATGGCGTTCATCACGCTCACAGTGAAGTACTGAGGGTGAAGGGATCTCATCGGTCCTCTAGGAAGCCTCCAGTTATCATTCAAAATATGCAGAGAGCAGCTCTTACAGGTCAACACTGCACAATGAAGTCGTTCATGGTGATTTTACCTGAAAAGGGGCATGAACCGTGGATCCTCAAACTAAAATTCTGATTCTACGTGGAGTAAGCTGTGCTAGTTCCATATTCCTATGCCCATATCTTTGATAAGAAGATTCTCTGGCATGGCTGGTTTCTTCCAGAAAGGGAACTCACTACCTCATGAGCCACGTTCTTCCTCTTGAATTCTGATCACCCCTGGGGATTCCCAACCATGGAAGTAACACAAAGTTAATTTTTCTGGGATTTCTGGTGTCCTCCTTAGAGCCAAACACAGGGCTGGTTCCCTACAAGTTCCTTGTGAGTGAGTGGACAGACACAGGGATTTAGAGGGCTTTCCCACACGCGCAGGGAGATCCACCACATCCCTCTGCATACATCCACACACTTCCACATGCATTAATCCACATGCACACACTCACACATACCTGAACAGAGTCAGGTTGGCTGAGTCACACCCCTGACCACAGCACAGTGAAGCCCGGAAGTGCAGCCCCAGTAGCAGCCCATTTCCTGACCTCCTTCCTTTGCTCTGGGAGGCTTTGTTTCTGTCGCTTTCTGCCTTTCCGACCTTGTCTCTCCCAGTTCTTTGTTTCTGCACATGGCAACAGTGCTGCTGTCCTGACCCACGTGGCAGAGCTCCTACGAGGAGTTTCTGGTTTCTAGATCTATGACTGCACCAGTCACTTTATAAAAAGAGAAGGCTGGATGTGGCCAGGATCCCTGAGGTTCCTTCCTGAGCTCAGCCCCAATGCTCCCCGGCTCTCCGCCAGTGCCCCTCAGGGTTCTGAGCGACAAGGTTGGGGGCCAGGGTCGGGAGCTCAGCCATTCCCCTCCAGGGCGCACGGTCTGCAGCGGCCCTCCCAGGGACCCATGTGCTGCGCACACATGCGCGCCCGGCGGCCGCGGGGAAGCAGGCAGGGGAGCGCCGACTGCCCGGGCTGCACGCGGCAGAGGGGCTGGGACAGCGCCCGCCAGGACGGTCCTCCACGTACCTGGGGAGTCGCGGCCCTCCTTCTAGCTGCCGACGCCGCGCTCGGCTCCCAGCTGTCGGGGTGCCTGACAGGCTGCCCCGCCCGGCCCTCTCCGCCGGAACCACAGGCTGGACAAGCCCCCTGCGCCGCAGAAGCGGAGGCGGCGCCCCGTCCCGCTGCCAGCTGCTGGCTGCCACCCCGGGCGCCCTCCGGAGTCCGCACGCGCCGTGGCGGGGTCCCGACGGGCGGAGACCTGGGAGAGCGAGGGCGCCCAGGTGGCAAGGGCGGGGCTGCCGCTGACTTAGTCTGCTGACTGGTCAGGCTGCCTGGTCCCCTCTGTTCCCAGTCCTGACTCCAGAATGTTCACAGGTTGCAGAGCCCAACATTTTTTTAGACGAAGGGACTCAGTCTGGAACTTGGGGGTGAGCTGGAGAGATGGATGAGCATGCATCTCTGAAAGCCAGCAACATCCAGGCCCACTCCAGCTGTTGCCTGGGGATTCTGGTGCCTTATACATTCTATCTCTTCTATATATTCTTCTGTTGGCAGGAATGCTTGTATAATAAAAAACATCCAATGGCTATGTTTAATAAAGATGAAAATAAATTGTCAAAGGCCTTCCAAGGTGGTCAGGCTGAAGGCTGACCCACAGCCTAGCACACGGGGACCTCCATGCTCACTCTCTGGCCACAGACTAACTTCCCAGCCCCACCCAGTGTCCCCCAAACGCACACGCACCTCTGGTCTAGGAACACCAGCTGCTGCCGAACACCAGCTGCTGGGGGTTCTTGCTTTGCCTGGAATGCCTTTCCCCTTTCTTCTTTGCCTGTTGATATACTACTCATCCATCCAGGTCCCACTGGAATATCCTCTTCTTGGTAAGCCTGTCCTTCTCATGCTGCTATAGACATTAGACCCACTCCCCCCTTCTCTTCCCTCTTCCTCTCTGCATTCCTCCACACTAAGCCCTGTTCCTGGAGGAACAGAAATAAGCACTTACTAAGCAGCTGTCATAAATCTATGTGGTACCCTTCCTTCTCCTTGAAGCCCAGGTAGCTACCAGGCCTTAACCTCCCCCAACACCACCCACCCCAGGAGAAGGGCTGCATCAGGCCCCCCTTCCCACTACTTACAGTATCACTGTTTCTCATCTCCTTTATAGCCATTAGCCTAACCTACGAATGATCTCACCAATGGGCTTCAGGAGGCTGTTGGGCCACCTCTCCAGCCTAACCTCTGGCGCCCCAGGCCTATGTGTTGGTCTTTTCTGTTCCTGTTCTGGGGCACGCTGCTTGTGTCAGCCCCAAGGTCAGGAGGAGCTGTGCTGGTGCTGCTCAAGCACAAGTTTGAAGGCCAGCCTTCTAGGTAGCAGCACGGGCTACCGGGCGGCTTGCCCTTCTCTCGACTCTGTGTGAGGAGAGAAGCACCTTTCCCATCAGCATCTAAGAAATAGAAAACATCTTAGAGACTATCTGATGCAAAACCTACCCACTCCCATTTTGCAGAGGAAAAAACTGAGGCTGGAGAGATCAAGTGGTATCAAAGGTATCTACCATTGTTACTGTTGTTAATTAAATATTGCTAATACCATTATCTTGCAGGTGGAGATTGTCTTTCTCTTCTAAAGCAATTCCACATATTGGTACTAGTTTGCCCCTCACCGCCCCATGAAGGATTAAGATATTTATGGTCACCTCCTCACTTTGGAGATCAAAGACTGGGACTTGACCTGTGGTGTTCCAAGCTGTCAGCTATGGCCTTGGCAAGTAACTGGACTTTTCTTCATAAGTAAAATGTGGATAGGAACAGTCCCTACATCATTAAGTTGTTCTAAGAATCTAAATAAGTATGCGTAGCTTTAAAGGATTTAGAACAGTAACTGCTACGTAAAAATGCCAAATGTGCTTGCTATTTTTGTTATTATTCATTGCATTATTTAATAGGTGAGGTAAAGAGGTTTGGAGGGGCTGAGACTCGTCTAAGGAATGACTGCTTGTAAAGGGTTGGTTTTGTCACCGAAACCCATGCGCTTTGCCTCTGACACCATTCTGCTTCCTGTCAAATCCCATCATGAGATGGACACTATACTACATGTCTCTGGTTCTAACTATACCTATTTCATAAGGTAGGAAAGCAACTGACCTTTAAACCAGCGATTATCAACCTTTTTCATCTCATAGCACACATAAACTAATTACTAAAATTTCATGGCACACCAAAAAGAAATTTTTTTTTGTCAATCTGACAAAAAAAAATAGGTATAATTTTGATTCATAAACACCAGATGACTATTATTGTGTTGGCTGTCGTCATTTTTTTATTTGACAATCTACTAGAAAAGAGGTCAATGTTTCTGACTATTTAATCAAATATGGCATGTTTCAAAAACTCTTGCAACAACCTAGTTGAAAATCGCTGCTATCTGAGAACACCCGCACTTACTAACCATGTCTTTTGGGTTTTCTGGTGACGTCTTTGATCTACCTGCCACTTTGCTTCACAGAGCACACCTTGTGGCTTCCTTTGGAATCACAGGATCACCGCATGTGGGAGCTGAAAGGTCAGCTTCTGCCTGTCTCAGGCCCCAGCAGGGAAGAGGCGGCAAGGCTGAGTCTTCTCATCTGTGGACACAGGAAACCAGGGCAGGGCAGGCACTCACAGTGGCCCCATGAGAGGCAGGCAGCCTAAAGCTCAAGAAGGATAAGGATCTCCACTTCTCTTCCCAGTACCGCATAACTCCTAATCCAGAGCTGCTGGAGAAACCCAAACTCATTCATTTGAAGAGTATTTATTGAGCAACCACAAGGTGGTGAATAAAAAGCAAGGCAGGGCCAGCGTCCTCGGCATTGACCCATGTGGTTGAACACTAGAAGAGTCTCATGCTTGATTTAATGCTATACTATCACCTCCTTGAAGTTCTTAATTTTTGAACAAGGGGTGCTGCATTTTTATGGCCCAGCTGGTTCTGGACTTAGGTCTTCCCTAAAACACTCGAGCTTCCAGGGAGGCAGCCATGGAATTGATGATTGCTGTGGCAGAGGCAGGGTAGCTGTGGAGGACAGGGCAGGAAAATGGTCAGTGTCCGGCTCACTCGGGCCACCTTTCCCAGCTACCTCAGCCTACCCTGGCACCCGCTGCTGGCCACAGTGCTCTGTGCTGCAACAGTGGCCTTGGTTAAACACCAAGGTCTATGTAGCCCCAAATAGCTGCTGCAAACCCCAAGACTTGCCAGGCCACTGTTACATCTTGACAATACCAGGAAATGCATGTCGTTAGAGCCCTAAGCCTTCCTCATGTCCCCCACCTGCACCTCACTTTTCACCCAGACTCCTACTGGCCTCTGGTTTCCTCTGTTTGCCCAGACCCAGCCAACTTCAGGCAAAGGATAAATAATGTCACCCATACTTGAAAGCAAGTGGCAGATAAAACCTAATGGGCTCTTCATCCAAAGGACACTTCTGTTTTATTAGGGATATTTTATATTCTCCTGCCTGCCTGCCTAACATGTGATAAGCATCTAATTCATGATAGCCAAGTATGACGACAGGTGTAATATGATGGATGCAATAAGCTTGCAATAAGCAATTTGGAGGTCACTCGCTCAAGAGCGGGGAATTTTGTTGTGTTTCATTTCATTTTCATTTTGTTTTAGGAATAATGCTAGAAGGCTCAGCACAATGGTTTAGGACTTCGTGGGAAGAGAGGGAAAGAAGGAAAGGGAGGGAAAGGAGGGAATGGAGGAGCAAGGATGGACCGCTCTCGAGGAGATTGGCTAGGGAGGGAAAGAGGTAGTGTGGGAACGAAAGGAAGAAGGGAAGCACAGAGAAGCCTTGAAGACGTTTGTAGATTGAGGTCAAGAATCCGATGAGGAGAGAAGCGATGGGGAGTGAGCAGGGTCAAAGGCCCTGGTTCAAGAGGACCTGGAGAGCACAGGAGGGTGTGGGGGAGCCCCTAGGTCTCCGAACCAGGAGGAGGAAGATAAAGATGGTTGAGGATGAAGAGCGAGACATGAGAGGAAAGTGGATGCAGTTCCTAGATGATGGGCCTTGTTTTCTCTGACACAGGAAAACAGGTAATAGCTGGAGCGTCCAAGTAGACCAGTGGGGTGTGTGACATCTAGACACTCCTGCCGTGAGTTGCTGCCTCCTCTGGGCTGGGTGATGAGGGGCCACCCAGTGGGGGAGAGTAGGAAGTGGGCTTGGAGGGTGCAGAGCTCCTTGCCGGAGGTGTGTTTCATGGCCCTCTCCCTCCTGGCATTTGTCTTGCTCAGCTCTGCTCTCAACTCTAATCGAAGGCCAGTTTCCCTGGCATGATCCCCCTCAGGGGACAGTAAAAACAGGCGCTGTTCCAGTACAGGAATTCCTCTGCTGTCCCTTCTTCCGTTTTGTGAGTGGTGCCACTTACAGAGTTTCCAACAGGTGGAGGCCCCAAAAAACAAAACAAAAACAAACAGGCCTTTTAATATTGACTCTCCGGGCTCCATCCAGATGGCAGCATCTGCCCCACCTCCCAGAGCCCCACCAGCAAAGGCCAAATCAAACAGCTGCCAAGGGCTCGACAGCCGGCCACCCTCCCAGAGAAAGCTGACTCTGCAGGGAGCTCGCCCTGTAGTCACATCTATTGTCTTTCTTCTCCTTTTGGGTGGGAAGGAGGTGATTTTTAACATGAGATCACAGGGGTCAATTACAGAACCACAGGTGCTACTGAAAAATAAATATACACATACACATAAGACCCAACCATAGCACCCTGGCTATCAGTGTAAGAGATAAGGAAACAAGAAATACTGGAAAGAAAAGTGGAAGGGGCTATAAGCCAAAGAAGATGTTCAGGCCTAGAGTTTGGAGGACTCAGCTAGCTCCTGAGAGTCCTGAGGACAAAGGAGAGCTGCTCCTGTCACGTGGTGGGGTGGCTCCGTGTTCTCTTATTTTCTCATCTTCAAGTTTGTGAAGAAACATCGCCGTCTTTGGAAGGTGCTTTGTTTTAGTAAAGGAGAAATCTTTTGGTTTTTCTAAGCTTGTGTTCACTCTCAACCAATGATAGAGTTTAGATGTCAAAAAAAGATACTGACAATTTAGAATTTGAGATGGTAATAATTCAGTGACCTATTTAAAAATATATACAGCCATCTCTTGACCCATTAGAAAACAAAAGTAATCAAAGCAGCTACTGCTGAACATTATTTTTAGGAAAAATAATCCAGAGGCTATAAAAGAGCTAATTAAATAGAAATAAAATATCAGAATTATAATAGAACTTTGCTGCTGATTCAAGAGGTTGTAAGCGCTCCTGAGTCCTGTGCGTCCTCTGTAATGCCTCTAGCCTCCCATGGTCTCCTTTCCTGACCCATCACCTTAGCTCAGGACGAGCACCTTGACCTTCTATTCCTAGTCTCTGCTAGCCCAGTGCACCCCCACGTGACTGCCAGGTATGATATGTGTAAAGCACAGCCCTGGACGTGTCCCTGCCCTGCACAGGGACACCTGCCATGAACACCCCTTCTGTGCTTTCTGATTAAAAACTAAAACCTTTAGGCTGGACTCCAAAACCATCTCCAACCTTGCCTCTTGCTACTCACCCACAAAGAGAACATAAAGAGTCCCACGTTTACTTTCTAGCATAAATGTTTTGCTGCCTAAAGGGTCCTCCTACCCTCCCCCCTCTACCCGCCATATCTATCTACTAGCAGGGGTCCCCAAACTTTTTACACAGGGGGCCAGTTCACTGTCCCTCAGACCGTTGGGGGGCCGCCACATACAGTGCTCCTCTCACTGACCACCAGTGAAAGAGGTGCCCCTTTCCGGAAGTGCGGCGGGAGCTGTATAAATGGTTTCAGGTGGCCACATGCGGCCCGCGGGCCGTAGTTTGGGGATGCCTGAAAGTCTGGGGCAAGATCTGGCTCTCTACGGCCTGCCTCAGGAGGACACTGCTCACACCCCAGACAGCGTCCTTCCTGCCCACACCACGTCTCCTAGAGACTGTTCACGTGCTGCCCTACCTCTAGTTTCTCTGTGGACTTGGAATTGTGGAATGGAGGGGACTAAGAGGTAGAGACCAACTAACTATTCAGCCTTGAGCAAACCAGGATGTTTCTCTGATCTTTAGTTTTCTTATACAGCGTTCAGCCACCCCAAGAGGTGCCTCAGTGGTATGCAGATTATTTTGAGCTAAAAAGCAGCTGAGATCCTGTGGGCTCAAGAGAAACTTCTGGCCCCATTTCACTATCTAGAAGGATTTGAATGAGGAGCCTTGCCCATAGTAAGAGATTATCAGAGATAACTTTTCTGAGCTATCTATATGGCAGGGCAAATTACTAATTACTGAACATCTGCTCTCCCAGTAATGGCCTTCGGAAGCGCGGAAGTGTCTTACCTCAGCTCTAGTTCAGAATAGCATGTATACCACACTTTTCTCTTCTGCCTTGGATTCTCTAATGTATGCAGGATCCTTGACTCTCTCATGGGTGTGGGGTTCCCGTGCACACAAAATTAAATTTTTTTATTAATTTTATTTAGACAATTAAATTTAACAGAGTGACATTGATCAATAAGGGTACACAGGTTTCAGATAAACATTTCTATAACATTTGAACTGTTGATTATATTGTATACCCATCACCCAAAGTCAAATCATTTTCCATTACCTTTATTTGTCCCTCTTTACACCTTTCCCTCCCACTCCCCCACATCCCCTTCCTCCTGGTAACCACTTCACTTTTATCTGTGTCCATGAGTCTCAGTTTTATACCCCATCTATGTGTAAAATCATATACCTCTTAGCTTTTTCTGATTTACTTATTTCAATTCGTGTAATATTCTCAAGGTCCATCCATGTTGTTGTAAATATCACTATGTCATTATTTCTTATGGCTGAGTAGTATCCCATTGTATATATGTACCACATCTTCTTTATCTAGTCATCTATCGAGGGACACTGTGGTTGATTTCATGTGTTGGCCACCCTGTGATGAACATGGGGGTGCGTGTGTCTTTACATACCAATGTTTTTGAGTTTTGATGGTAGATACTCAGTACACAGATTGCTGGGTCATGCGGTAGGTCTATTCTTAATTTTTTGAAGAACCACCATACTTTCTTCCATAATGGTTGTACTAATTTGCATTCCCACCAGCAGTGAATGAGGGTTCCTTTTTCTCCACAACTTCTCCAACAATTGTTATTACTTGTCTTGCTGATAATAGCCAATCTAACAGGTGTGAGGTGGTATCTCATTGTGGTTTTGATTAAATTTGATTTGAATGTTTGCCTAGCCAGGAGAACCACAGGAGCAGAAGCAGAATTTTTCTCCTTTTCCACACTTATCTGTAAGATGTAGTTAAGCACAGGACCTATCTGATTAGGTTGTTGTAAGAAGTAAATGAGATTGTTCAGGCAATAAAACACTTTGTATAGTGCCTGGTATTAAGTCAGGGCACACAATGTTAGGATGAGAGGGAGACAGGGAGAGAGGGAGACAGGGAGGGGTTTGGAGGGGAGAAGCTAGAAGAGGAAGAGAGGGAAGAGAACAGGAGAGGAGAGGAAAAACAAAACCAGACCTTCAGTTTCTACTAGAGCCAAAGGACCATTGCCTCATTTTAGATGGACACACATACATAACCTTCCTTGAAGACAAAATTTTATGTAAAAACGACATCCTTGCTTTGGCCGATTGGCTCAGTGGTAGAGTGTCAGCCCGGTGTGTAGAAGTCCCGGGTTTGATTCCCGGTCAGGGCACACAGGAGAAGCACCCATCTGCTTCTACACCTTTCCCCCTTTCCTATCTCTCTGTCTCTCTCTTCCCGTCCTACAGCCAAGGCTCCATTGAAGCAAAGTTGGCCCGGGCGCTGAAGATGGCTCTATGGCCTCTGCCTCAGGCGCTAGAATGGCTCTGGTTGCAACAGAGCAATGGCCCAGATGGGCAGATCATTGCTCCCTGGTGGGCATGCCGGGTGGATCCCAGTTGGGTGCCTGTGGCAGTCTATCTCTCTGCCTCCCCGCTTCTCATTTTAGAAAAATACAAAAAAAAAAAAAAATGACATCCTTGCCCTTCGCTAAAGAAACCTGCGGAATCCAGACAGGAAAGCTTTCTACCCAGAGCTCTTACCCTCCTTGGTAAGAACTCTACAGGCTTGACAAGAACACTCTAACAACCTGCTGTTCACAGAGTAATTTCCAGCAAGAGAACGTTAAGAGGTTGATAAACCATTTTTTTTCCCAAAAAGCAGCTGTGATGCTTAGTCAAAAACAATCGTTTCAGAACGCTGCAAATTGACTGGAGACATGCAACATACTGAGAAATGTTTGTTCTTGAAAACTATTGAATTTTGAATAAAGTTAGCACCAACATGAAGTGTTCTCGCCTGGGGCTGTTCCCATTCCACACATTCTGTTCTTTGCTAGTTCAATCAGGGAAGGTTGTAAAAACCAGCAGCTTTTATCACTGGTAGAGTGGTTTGACTTAATTTGGAGTAACATCATTTTAAATGGTGATCTCAGAAGCAAGAACTGAACCTGCACAGCAGACGATGGCCGGATGGCTACCTGGGAATTTAACAGGGAATTGAGGGCGGTGATGTGGCCATGGGAAGATGGATACACTCTCCACATTTCATGGGTAACCAAGGTTGTGTGCATGTGCTGCAGAGACAGGAACAGCCCTAGCCACACATACATCCCTGGCCAGTGGAGCCTACCACATGTACAGAGAGATGCACAAGCTCATTGGAAAATAGAAGTTGGGGTAGACTTAAAAACAAAAGCTTGACATTTGAATGCACTCCCTGTCTCACTCATAGATCTATCAGCAGAGAGTAAAGGCCTTACTCAGCGGTTCTCAACCTGTGGGTCGCGACCCCGGCAGGGGTCGAACGACCAAAACACAGGGGTCGCCTAAAGCCATCGGAAAATACATATTTATTATACAATACATTTTTAAATAAAATAAGTATTTCCAATGGCTTTAGGCGACCCCTGTGTTTCGGTCGTTCGACCCCCACCAGGGTCGTAACCCACAGGTTGAGAACCGCTGGCCTTACTGATTCAAGGTATTTGAATACAACCTCTGGCCAGTCTTTGGCTGGACACTAATTTAGGCAGACACAGGGGTGACTATGGAAGCTAGGCTTAAGAATAAAAAGTAGGAAAAAAACAACAGAGACATTCACTATGCACATTTCAGAGGAGACAGAATTTATGGATTTAGGCTAGGCAAATATTAAACAAATACATAAAACAAGTACACTCAGGGGAAATTAGAATGCATAGTTGCTAAAATGTAAAACACTCAGTTTCCAATATATATATATATATACATATATATATATGTATATATATATATATATAAAACATAGAGCAACAAGAAAGTATGACTACATTCAGAAAAAGAAAATCAGTGAACAGAAATTATCTCTGTGTCCCTAAGATGTTGGGCTTTAAAGTAGTTATTAGAAATATGTTTAAAGAACTAAAAACAAAAAAACAAACATATTTAAAAATTTAAGAAAAATATACCAATAATGATTAAACAAATTTTAAAATCTTAATAAAAATATGAAAATTACACAAATGAATCTGTTCTGAAATAATGGATGCCATAAGGCAATGCAATGCCATAGTCAAACTGCTGAGAATATGTCAGCCAAAAATTCTATATCCATCCAGCAAAACCATCCATCACAAATGAAAGCAAAGATATTCCAAGATAATCAAAGACTAAGATAATGTTTTGCTAGCAGACACACCTTATAAGAAATACTACAGGGCCTGATCAGGCGGTGGCACAGTGGATAGAGCATCAGAATGGAACGCAGAGGACCCAGGTTTGAAACTCCGAGGTTGCCGGCTTGAGTGTGGGCTCATCCAACTTGAGTGCAGGCTCGCCAGCTTGAGCTCAGGGTTGCTGGCTTGAGTGTGTGATCCTTGATATAACCCCATGTTTGCTGGTTGAGCCCAAAGTCAACTGGCTTGAGTAAGGGGTCACTCACTCGGCTGGAGTCCCCTGGTCAAGGTACACATGAGAAAGCAATCAATGAACAACTAAGGTGCTGCAACAAAGAATTGATGTTTCTCATTTCTCTCCCTTCCTGTCTATCTGTCCCTTCCTTTGTCTCTCTCTCTCTGTCACACACAAAAAAAAAAAAAAAGAAAGAAAGAAAGAGAAAGAGAAACAAAGGAAAGAAAAGAAAAGAAATACTATAGGAAATCCTTTACTGAAAGGGAAGTGACACCAGATGATAACTAAATCCACAGTAAGAATAATGAATTCTAGAAATAATAAATGTGTTGGGTAAATATCAAAGACTATATATTTTCTCATTTTCTTCTCCTAACTTTGTTAAAAGACATAAAGTTGGGCCCTAGCCAGTTTTTTCAGTGGTTAGAGTATCAGCCCAGCGTGTGGAAGTTCTGGGTTCGATTACCAGTCAGGGCACACATGAAAAGTAACCATCTGCTT
Organism: Saccopteryx bilineata; assembly: GCF_036850765.1. Taxonomy (NCBI): domain Eukaryota; kingdom Metazoa; phylum Chordata; class Mammalia; order Chiroptera; family Emballonuridae; genus Saccopteryx; species Saccopteryx bilineata. Next base: position 116,744,207 of record NC_089491.1, read on the forward strand.
CTGTTCCCCTCCCTCTTCCCCTCTTGCAGCAAGTGGCTCAATTGGTTCAAGCATCACCCCTGGTGTTGAAGATAGTTCTGTTGGTCTTAGAGGTTAGCCTCAGTCACTGAGGATAGCTCAGTTGATTTGAGAACTGGCCCCAGACAGGGGTTGCCAGGTGGATCTTGTTGGGGCCATGTGGGAGTCTGTCTCTCTATCTCCCCTCTTCTCCCTTAAAAAAAAAAAAGTTAAGTAAAGCAAAAATTAGAACACTATATTGTTGAGTATATAATATGTAGAAATAGATGTGATAATAATGGAACAGAGGGGAAAGGTAAAGAAGATATATTGAAACCAAGTTTCTACAATTAACTTAGTATTATTCTGAATTAAATTATGATAAGTTGAGATGCATACTGTAATACTTAGAGCAACACTTAAGAAAATAATAATATAGAAAAACAGACAGAGAAATTAAAATGATACATTAAAAATATTTAACATAAAAAAAGAAAGGGAGGAAAGGAATAGAAAGAGAAAGAGGAAACACAGCAAATAGCAGCTGTAAATCCAACCATATCAGTAACTATACTATATATAAATGGACTACTCTGGTATTGTGGCTTATAATAAATTTTTATTTGGCCTTTGTCCAGGGTTCCTGACTTAACAGTTCACAAGACCCTTAGAATTTCGGGTGATCAGAGCAATTGGAGCATCTTGTTATATTTGGTCTCATCCTCAGTTCCTGAAATTGCCTCAGAGCCATAAAGGTGAAATGACGGACAGAAACTTTTTAGTTTGATGTAGTCCCATTTGTTTATTTTTTTCTCTTTTTAAATATTTTTATTTAAAATTTTAATTTATTGTGTTAACATGGTTTCAAGTTTGCCACTCAATATAACACCCTGACCTCCCTGCACCCTGCCCCCCATACCCCACGCAGTCTCTTTCCATTCCCATTGCCCCTCTCTGCCCCCAACTCCATCCACCCGTTCCGTCTGGGACTTGCTGCCCTGTTTTCTATATCTATGTGATGTATATATAATTTGACTAATCCCTTCACCTTCTTTGCCCTGTCCCATCATCCCTCTTCCCTCTGACAACTGTCATTCTGTTCCTTGTGACCCTGCCTCTGTTTCTATTTTGTTCCTCAGTTATTGTGTTCATTAGATTCCACATACACATGAGATCATTTTTAATTGGATTATTTACCTTCCTAATGTTGAGTTTTAGAAATTCTTTATAAATTTTGGTTATTAACCCCTTATCAAACATATCAGCAAATATGTTCTTACATTGAATGGGGCTGTCTTTTTATATTGTTAATGATTGATGTCTTGTGCTGTGCAAAAGCTTTTTAGTTTGATAGAGTCTCTTTTGTTTATTTTGTTTTTTATTTCACTTGCCTGAGGAGATATATTAGCAAAAATATTGTTATGAGAGATATCAGAGAGTTTACTGCCTATGTTTTCTTCTAAGATTTTTATGATTTTGTGACTTACATTTAAACCTTTTATCCATTTTGAATTTGTTTTTGTGAATGGTGTAAGTTGGTAGTTTGGTTTCATTTTTTTTGTGTGTGCTGTTTCTTTCTTAATATTCTGTCTGGAGAATCTATCCATTAATGTTAGTGGGATATTAAAATCCCCTACTATTATAGTATTGTTGTTGATTTCTCCATTTATGTCCATCAAAATCTGCTTTATATATTTAGGTGCTCTTATATTGAGTGCATAAATATTTACAATGGTTATATCCTCTTGTTGGATTGCTCCCTTTATTATTATGTAGTGACTTTCTCTGTCCTTTACTATAGCTTTTGGTTTAAAGGCTATTTTTTCAGATATAAGTATTGCTACCCCTGCTGTTTTTCATTTCCATTCACATAAAACACTTTTTTCCATCCCTTCACTTTTCAGTCTATGTGTATCTTTTGTTCTGAGGTGGATCTCTTGTCGACAGCATATGTATGGGTCCTGTTTTCTTATTCATGCAGCTACCCTATGTCTTTTGATTGGAGCCTTTAATCCACTTACATTTAAGGTTATTATTAATATGTACTTATTTATTGCCATTTTATTCTTTAAACCTATGATCCTCTTTCTCTTGGTTTCTTTTTCCCTTTCCTCTTCTTACAGCAGGCCCTTTAACATATCTTGCAGTATTAATTTGGTGATAATGAACTCCTTGAGGTTTTTTTTTTTGTCTGAGAAACTCGTTTCATTTTTTTTTGTACATATCTGTTAAATTTTCCTACCACTATTTATTGAATAGACCATCTTTATTTATTCATTGAATTTATTTATTGAATAGACCCATTGTATATTCTTGCCTCCTTTGGCAAATATTTATTGACTATAAAGGCATGGATTTATTTCTGAGCTCTCTATTCTGTTTCATTGATGTATATTTCTGTTTTTAGATGAACAACTCTACCATGCTGGGTTTTTTTGGTTTGTTTTGTTTTTTATTTAGAGAAAGACAGAGAGGAAGGAGGGGGGGTGGAGAAGCAAATGGGCGCTTCTCCTATGTGCCCTGGCCAGGAATCGAACCCGGGTCCCCCGCACGCCAGGCCGACACTCTACTGCTGAGCCAACCGGCCAGGGCCACCATGCTGTTTTGATCACTATGGCCTTGTAGTGTAGTTTGATATCAGGTAGTGTGATTCCTCCTACTTTTTTCTTCTTTCTCAAGATTGCTGTTGCTATCCAGGGTCTTTTGTGGTTTCATACATTTTTGGAATATTTGTCCTAGTTCTGTGAAATATGTCATTGGTATCTTGATAGGAATTGCATTAAATCTATAGATTTCTTTGAGTAGTATGGACATTTTAATGATGTTGATTCTTTCTATCCATGAACACAGTATATGTTATTACTTATTTGTATCTTCCTCAGTTTCTTTTTTTCAGTGTCTTATAATTTTCTAAGTATAAGCCTTTCACATGGTTGATTAGATTTATTCCTAGGTATTTTATTCTTTTTGAAGCAATTGTGAATAGGATTGTTCTCTTTGTTTCCCTTTCTAATATTCATTATTGGTGTGTAAAAATGCAACTGATTTATGAATATTTATTTTGTATCCTGATACTTTAATGAATTCATTTAGCAGTTCTAGTTAGTTCTGGTGGAGTCTATAGGAGTCTTTATATACAGTATCATGTCATCTGTAAATGATGTCAGCTTTACTACTTTATTTCAAATCTGGATGCCCTTTATTTTTTCTTCTTGTCTGATAGCTGTGGCTAGGACTTCCAGTACTATGTTGAATAAGAGTAATAAAAGCAAATGTCCCTGTCTTGTTCTTGATCTTAAGAGAAACGCTTCTAGGTTTTGTCCACTGAGTATGATGCTGTCTGTGGGTTTATCTTATATGGCCTTTATTATGCTGAGGTATGCTCCCTCTATTTTATTGAGAGTTTTTATCATAAATGGGAGCTGGATTTTTCAAATGTTTTTTCTGCATCTATTGATATGATTATGTGCTTTTTATCTTTCATTTATTAATGTGGTATATCACATTAACTGATTTATGGATATTGTACCAACCTTGTATCCCTGAAATAAATCCCACTTGATCATGAAGTATGATTGTTTTAGTGTATTGCTGTATCAGGTTTGTTAATCTTTTTATGAGGATTTTTGTATCTGTGTTCATCAGGGATATTGGTCTATAATTTCCTTTCTTTCTTTTTGCATAGCAAAGGAAACAATCAACAAAATGAAAAGCCAACCCACTGAATGAGAGAACATATTCACTAATACATCTGATAAGGGCTTACTATCTAAAATTTATAATAAACTTATAAGACTCAACACCAATACATAAATAAATAAATAAAAATCAAATTTAAAAAAGAGCAAAGGACCTGAATAAACACTTCTCCAAAAAATGTACAGATGGCCAACAGATATGTGAAAAGATGTTCAACATTACTAATTATCAAATAAATACAAATAAAAACCACAATGTGATATCACCTACCTGTCAGAATGGCTAACATCAATAAACAAACAAACAACAAGTGTGGGCAAGCGTATAGAGAAAACGGACCCCTCCTGCACTGTTGATGGGAACGCAGATTGGTGCAGGAACTGTGGAAAACAGTACAGAGTTACCTCAAAAAATTAAAAATGGCACTGCCTTATGATCTAGCAATTCCACTTCTGAGAATATATCCAAAAAAACCCAAAACACTAAATCAAAAGAATATATGCACCCCTATGTTCATTGCAGCATTGTTTACAATAGCCAAGATTTGGAAACAGCCCAAGTGCCTATCATTAAATCACTGGATAAAAAAGCTGTGATACTTTTACAAAATGGAATACATCTCAGCCGTAAAAGAGAAGAAACTCTTACCTTTCGTGACAGCATGGATGAATCTGTAGGCTATTTTGCTAAGCAAAATAAGCCAGTAAGAGAAAGACAAGTACCACCTGATTTCACTTATATGTGGAATCTAATGAACAAAATAAACTAACAAACACAATGGAAACAGACCCATAGATACGGTGTAAAGATTGTCAGCTGTCAGAGGGGATGAGGGTTAGAAGGCAGGGTAAAAAAGGAGAAGGGATTAAGCAATAAAAAAAATAAGCCCTACAGACACCAATAGCAGTGTGGGATTGCAGGAAGAAAAGGGAACAAAAAAGGAGGATAGAAGGGGGGCAGATGGTGATGGAAGGAGACTTGACTTGGGGTGGTGAACACACAATAAAATATACAGATGATGTGTTATAGAACTGTACAACTGAAACCTATATGATTTTATCAACCAATGTAACCCTGATAAATTCAATAAAGAAAATTTTAAAGCTGAAATGGATGTCTTGTTATTCATAACAAACCCCTTTCCAGCACAACTAGGTTTATGTCAATGAGGTGACTTTCAGAAATCCCCTAAAGATGGGGGAGCTGGTAGCCAGGGGAACCAAGCAAGCGTGATTAGGGGTTTGAAACTTTCGGTCCCACCCCCTCATTTCCCGTGAAGAGAGAGGGACTGGAGATTGAATTAATCACCAATGGCCATTGAGTTAATCAATTATGCCTGTGTGATGAAGACTCCAAAAACCCCAAAAGGTGGGGGGAAATCCTACACATCAAACTTGTAAGTTGGGGAACAAGAACACTTCCATGTGCCACCACATCAGGCCCCCACTCCACAAGGACGGAAGTTCCTTTGTTCTGGGCCTCGCCCTACATATCTGTTAACTTGTATTTTTTAATATTTTTTTTTGTAATGAACTGGTCATCTAGTGAGTAAACTTGTTTCTTGCGTTTTGAAACCTTTTCCAGCAAATTAATCCAAGGAGGGGTTCATGGTAACCTCTGATTTACAGTCAGTCAGAAGCACAGGTGACAGCCTAGACTTGCTATTGGCATCTGAAGTAATGGGAGTCTCACGGGCTGGAGCATTTAGCCTCTGCAATCTGATGCCATCTCCGAGTATATTGTCAGAATTGAGCTGAATTGTAGGACACCCGGCTAGTGTTGGAGAATTGCTTGGTTTTGTGGGGGGAAATCCCATACATAAGAATTGGTGCAGAACTATAACTGAACATACTACTTTGTCAACATAAGAAATATCCAAACCTATAGAGAATTTTTATGTTTATTTGAGCCAAACTGATGACAATTGCTGGGAAGAAAATCTCAACGAATTAAAAAATGCTCCAAAAAATGGAGTTTCACCACTTATTTTATACATCAGAATCAAAGGGGACATACGAGGTTGTTATCTGAAATCCACTGGTGAAAAATTGGGGAGGGGGGGAAAGCAAAGTAGGGAAATCTCTGAGATTGGATAAAAAGTAAAATGAAGAGACACATACATCTTTTACATTGGTGGGTACAGGACAGTTAACAATGAATGTTTACAGCACGTAGAGATGGTGTGTGGAGAATAAGGTAAATGAGGAGTCTTGTGGTCTCCTACTCAGGTGGGAGATTGTGCCCTGAGCGGTCTGGAAAAAGGGGATTACTCTGACATTCCAAAGGTATGTTATTGTATATACAAAAAGACAAAAGACAGGCTCAGTTAAGGTAAAGATTGACCCTTGTCAAGGAAGATATCAGCCTAGAACATGACTGCCCACCGTGACTCAACTTTATTATGAAGTTTTAATCCCAGATCATCCTAATGTGCTTATTTTCAGTCTCTGAGTTTGTAAGGCCAGCATGCAGGCCTCCCCTGAGCTTGTCAGGTTTAGTATGTGGACCCTTTTATTGTCCACAACTTGAAAGGCACTGATTGTCACACTGAATAAAAAAAGAGCAAGACCAAACTCTAGGCTGTCAAAAGAAAAGCAGCTTAGATTCAGAGAAACAAAGAGATTAAAAGTAAAAGAAAGGAGGCATCCCAGTGTCAGCTATGACAGATAAAGAGCTTCTATCCTTCCTTATGTGATAAAAGCTGAACAAATGGAAAATAAATGACTTTTCCTAGACTCATCAGAAAATTCATGTCCCAGGGCAAAACACCACCCTAGAATCTGGAGAGACAGGTGAATACAGAGAAATCACATCCTTGATCAGCCTACCTAGAGAAGAAGCTGCTGCCACCATAAAATGGTAGGCACACTTAAATGATCATTGTGACTAACTGCTGGAGGCTGAGTATGGGTTTGCTTAAGAGTAAGAAATTCCTGGGGATGCAATTTCATGTGCTTTAAGCTGGGGAACCCACAAGATTCTCAAGGGAAGGATCCAACAAAAGCTCTTTCATGTTCCAGGTAGAGGTGAGGCAAAAGTAACCATTTGTATGATATATAAATATGAAGTCTTCTCTCTAAGGCAGTGGTCCCCAACCCCCAGGCCATGGACTGGTACCAGTCCGTGGGCCATTTGGTACCTGTCCGCAGAGAAAAAAATAAATAACTTACATTATTTCCGTTTTATTTATATTTAAGTCTGAACGATGTTTTATTTTTTTAAATGACCAGATTCCCTCTGTTACGTCTGTCTAAGACTCACTCTTGATGCTTGTCTCGGTCACGTGATACATTTATCCATCCTACCCTAAAGGCTGGTCCGTGAAAATATTTTCTGACATTAAACTGGTCCGTGGCCCAAAAAACTGGTTGGGGACTACTGCTCTAAGGGACGAACTTTCCCAGAGCTTTACTGACCTGGGGGAAGGGCAGTTAGCCAACTCCAGCTCCCTTATAGCCTTCCTGAATCACCTAAAGGAAGAAAATAGAGACAAAGAAAAAAAATAACTTCTGAAGACCACAGCCCAGAAACCCAGGCACACTAAAAGACTCATCACCACCAATAGTAGAATAACAGCATATTACAACAGAAAGAGCTGAAAAACACAAGGTTGGTAACTAAAGCTTGTGGGATCCAAGCTATAATAAATTTTAAATACAGCCCAGTTCCTGGCAAGATTAACATAAAACTCCATACTAAAGACCTATTTGCCTCAGCTTTTTTTTTTTTTTTAACCTTTAGAGTCAGGAAGGGAGTGACAAAGGAGGAGGAGAGAGATGAGAAACATAAACTCGTAGTTTCTTCACTTTAGCTGTTTATTGATTGCTTCTCATATGTGTTTTGACCAGGGACCTGAAGCCCAGCCAGTGGCCCCTTGCTTAAGCCAGCGACCTTGGGCTTCTAACCAGCAACCTTTGGGCTCTCGCCATTGACCTTGGGACCATGATGATGAACCTGTGCTCAAGCTGGCAAGCCCATGCTCAAGTCAGCGACCTTGGGGTTTTGAACCAAGCCCTCAGCATCCCGAGCCAATGCTCAATCCACTGCACCACCACCAGTCAGGCTGGCTCTATTCTTATTACCTAATATATTGTGCTTGCTTTCAACAGAAAGGTACAAGGCACACCAAAAGGCAAGACAAAACAGTCTAAAGCAGTGGTTCTCAAAGTGTGCACCAGGGCATACTGGTGTGCCCTAGATTTCCAGGTGTACCCTATGGTATTCCAGAGAAATATGTGCCTGTTGGGGACCAAAAAAAACAATAAGGTTTTTGGAGTTTAGATTTTTGGGGGGACAGAGGTGTGGGGAATTGGCTGTAAGCTGACAGTCTGCCCAACCCCCCACCTCACTTGTCTGATTAGGTTGCAAAAGGCTATTAAGCTATGGTGCTGGATTGTTTACACTACCCCCCCCCCCACACGTTCCCCAGAAAGACTGGAGGCAAGTTTCTTCTATCCTTTGTTTGGTGTAAAGTTAAGATGATATGTATGGTGGGGATTTTCTGCACTTTGTAAAATTCTTGGGTTGCCTTGAAAATATGATCAAAGATCTCATTGATTTGCTAATGGCCCACTTTGCCCTATAAATAAAGCAAGATGCGGTTTTGGGGCATGCTTTGTTCTTGCCAGCAGCAACTACAGGGCCCTCCCGACCCCGTATTTTCTTAATTCCCTGTATTTTCTTAATTCTGCACCGTTCCCACTCGGGACCTGGAATTACTAGCTGCTCTGGTTCGTGGCATGTGCCCAGATATAAAAAGAAATATAGTTACTCTATTATACCATTTTATTATAGAAATATCACTGTTTTTGTTAATACATCATTATTATATTTATTATTAACACATCATTATATATATTTTTTAGATAAATATACCCAAATAAAATGGATAGAGTACTCAAAAAGAAGTGTGATATTAAAGAATCTGATTCTGGAAGTGAGTAAAAGTTAAATGTAAATAAAATATGACTTGAAGGCTGATGGGCAGAATTTAATTTATAGCATTTTCCATCACTTAACACTGAACAATGTGATTGGATTAGAAACCCATTTATGGAAGCTTCAAGTGATTTTGGTTTAACATTAACAGAAGAAGAACTGGCAGCTATATCCACTGATCGTGGATTGATAATTAAACATAAGGAATTGTCTCTTGAAGCCTTTTGGATTTCTATAAAAGAAGAATATGTGGCAATTTCTAAAAAAGCTTTGAACATTTTACAATTTTCAACATCCTATTTATGTGAATTAGAATTTTCTACCCTCAGCACAATTAAGAGTAAAAAGAGAGGAATTCTTCAATGTATTGATGAGAAAATGAGAGTTTGCCTTTCAAATATATGCCCAAACATTGAAGAAATTGCTAGGACACATTAGGCTCATGTTTTTCAAAAACACAAGAATGAAAAAACACATTCATGCCAGGACCTGCCGAATTTACTAAATCTTACTAAGAATGTATCTATATATATAAAAAGATAACTTTTTTGTCTTTTTAAAAATTTTTTAACCCCTCTTTTTTACGAATTCTAAAAAGCATAACTCAAAAAATGTAACACAAAAATGTTTTTTAATGTCAGAATAAATTTAATTTTGTTGTATTTACTTCATTTAATTACCATAAAAGAATGCTTGAACTTTATGTTTTTTCTTTAATATTTGACTCAATTATTATAACATATTTCTCAGAAATTTGTATATAGTGCACCTACAATTATTTGTAGGATTTTAAATGTGCCTCGACTTCAAAAAGTTTGAGAACCACTGGTCTAAAGAGATGAAAGCAAGCATCAGAATCAGGCTCAGATATGACACAGATTTTGAAATTCTAAGATAGGGAATTAAAAATAACTATGACTAATATATTTAAGGGATCTAATGAAAAAGTAGAAAACATGCAAAAACAGATAAATAATGTGAGCAGAGAGGTAAAAATTGTAAGAAAGAATCAAAAGGAATGCTAAAATCAAATATACTGTAGCATAAATGAAGAACACCTTTAATGGGTTCATCAGCTGACTGGACCCACACAGCTGAGAAAAGAATAGGCAAGAATGAACATATGTCAATAGAAACTTCCCAAACTAAAATGCAAAGAATAGAAAAAAAAGAAAATGAACAGAATATTCAAAAATTTGTGAGACAATAAAACAGGTATGACATATGTGTAATGGGAGTACCAGAAAAAGGAGACAGAAGGAAAGGGACAGAAGACAGAAGAATGGCTGAGAATTTTTCAAAATTTATGATAGACACCAAACTACAGGCAGGTGAGAACACCAAGTAAGATAAATATCAAACAAATCTATGCACAAGTATATCATATCGGGCAGGATGAAGAAGGACACCTTGCCTACAGAGCAACAAGGATAAAAATTATATTGCATTTCTCATCAGAAACCATGCAAACAAGAAAGTGAAGTGAAATGTTTTAAATGTTGAAAGAAAAAAACATCCCTAACCTAGCATTCTGTATCCAACAAAATCTTCCTTCAAAAGCAAAGGATAAATATTTTCTTACACAAAAACTGTGGGAATTTGTCTGACCAGTGGTGGTGCAGTGGATAGAGCATTGGACTGGGACACTGAGGTCCCCACTTTGAAACTCCAAGGTCGCTGCTGGCTTGAGCATGGAATCATCAATATGATCCCACGGTCACTGGCTTGATGAGGCCAAGGTCACTGGCTTCAGCCAGGGGTCACTGGCTTGGCTTCTGCCTTCCAGTCAAAGCACATATGAGAGGTAATCAATGAACAACTAACGTGACATAACTATAAATTGATGCTTCTCATCTCTCTCCTCCCCCTTCCCTTCCTGTCTTTATCTCTGAAATAAAAATAAAATAAAAGTAGACTTAGATTAGTTGTAAACATATATTGTAAACTCTACAATAACCACTAAAATATTTTTAAAAGAAGTATAGTTGATGTTTAGAGAAGAGGGAAATGAAATAATATAAAGTGCTTAATAAAAAACAGAAAGGCAAGAAAAGAAGAAAAGATTTTAAAAAATAAAAAGCAATTACAACAAATAAAAAACTTTATAAAGACATATTAATCCCACTATATATAAAACACTTGAAACATTAATGGCAAATACACAAATTACAAGACAGATTGTAACTATGGATTAAAAACACAAGACCAAACTATATGTTACTATAAGAAATCCACTTTAAATATAAAGACACTACTAACTAAGAGGGTGAAGAAGGATACCATGCTAACACTAATCAAAAGAAAGCTATACTGGCTATATTAATTTCAGATAAAGTAGACTGCAGAGCAAGATACATTATCAAGGAGAAGAAAGGGCATTACATAGTAATAAAAGGCTCAATTCCCCAAGAAGACACAATCCTTAACCTGTATGCACCTAACAGCAAAGTGTCAAAATATGGGAGCAAAGAAGTACAGAACTGCAAGAAGAAACAGACAAATCCACTGTTATTGTTGGAGATTTCAAACTCCTTTTTCAGTTAACTGATGGATTCAGTGGGCAGAAAATCAATAAGGATATAATTGAACTAAATAGCACAATTAATCAACTAGATCTAATTGGCATTCTATAATACTTCACCCAACAAAAGCAGAATACACATTCTTTTTAAACTCATATGGAATATTTAGCATGATATACCGCATTCTGGACCATTAAACAAAACTTAACAAATTTAAAAGAATAGAAACCATACAAAGTATGGTTCTCATCACAATGAAATCAAACTAGAATTCAATAATCTAAGGATAACTGGAAAGTCCCAAATATTTGCAGATTAACATTAGATTTCTAAATAACACACGAGTAAAAGAAGTCTGAAAAGAAAGTTTTAAATATTTTGAACTGAATGAAAATGAAATACAACTTAACAAAATTTGTGGAATACAGTGAAAGCAATGCTTAGAGAGTAATTATAGTATTGAATGCATATATTAAAAAAGAAGAAACATCTAAAATTGGTAATCTAAGTTTTCACCTTGGGAACCTAGAAAAAGAAAAACAAATTAAATTTAAAGTGAGATCTTAATAAATGAAGACAAAACATTCATGGATTGGAAGACTCAATATTATTAAGAAGTCAAATCATTCTAAATTGATTTATAGGCTTAACTTACTAAATCCCACAGGCTTTTTGGTAGAAACAAGTTAATACTAAAATTTATATAGAAATTCAAAAGAACTAGAGTAGTCAAGGTAATTTTGTAAAAGAAGAAGAAAGTTGAATTTGTACTGCATGACTGCAAAATGTACTAAAAAAGCTTTAGTAATCAAGGCAATGTGGTGTTGGCATCAAGGTGATCATACATATTTTTGGAACAGAATTGTAAGTTCAGAAATAAAACCTTAAATTTCTGGTCAGTTAATTTTCAACCAAAGCAACAAGACAATTCAACAAGATAATCTTTGCAAAAAGAGAAGTTGGGATAGGGATGCCCAATGCATAAAATAAACTTAGATACTCCTTCCTTCACATTATACACAAAAATTAACTCAAAATAGATCATAGATAGCTTCAAGTGTAAGAGATAAAACTTTTAGAAGAAAACAGGAAAAAGTCTTTGAGAAACCTTCTGAAATCATTATGGCTTCAAAACAGGAACCATAAATATGGATATATTGCACTTTATTATTTTTTAAATGTATTCATTTGAGAGAGAGAGAGGAAGGGAGAGAGTGAGTGAGAGAGAGAGAAAAATATCGATTTGTTGTTCTACTTATTTATGCATTCATTGGGTGATTCTTGTATATGCCCTGACTGGGGATCAAACCAGCAACTTTGGCATATTGAGATGATGTGCTCTAACCACTGAGATATCTGACCAGGACTAAATTACACTTTATTAAAAACTTTTGGCCCTGGCTGGTTGGCCCAGTGGTAGAGCATCAGCCTGGTGTGTGGAAGTCCCAGGTTCAATTCCCAGTCAGGGCACACAGGACAAGCATTCATCTGCTTCTCCACCCTCCCCCATCTCCTTCCCCTCTCTCTCTTCCCCTCCCGAAGCCAGAGCTCCATTGAAGCAAAGTTGGCTGGGGCACTGAGGACAGCTCCATGGCCTTCGCCTCAGGCGCTAGAATGACTCCGGCCACAACAGAGCAATGTCCCAGATGGGTAGAGCATTGCCCCCTGGTGGGCATGCTGGGTGGATCAAGTCAGGTGCATACAGAAGTCTGTCTGACTACCTCCCTGCTTCTAACTTCAGAAAAATACAAAAACAAAACAAACAAACAAAAACCTTTGTGCTTCAAGAAACAACCTTAACAAAATTAAAAAAAAAAAAAACCCAGCCACAGACTGGGGTCAAGTATTTGCAAAATGTACAGTAATGCCTCAGTTTTCATTGACTTCTATTATCGTCAGTTTTGGTTTTCATCGATTTTTTTGTGAAAAATTTGTCTTGGTTTTCTTCGGTTGCCTTGGATTTTGTCAGTGCCCACGTGACCTTACTGCTAATTTTATGAAAACAAAGGGCGACCCACCGTTCTCCTGCTCAGTGTGGCATTATTTCTCGTTGTGTGAGGGTCACTCCGCACATCTAGCCAAACAATTCCATTGCCTTCCAGTGTTTTTGTTCTTTTTTTATTGATTGCAAGTGCTAACACTACAATTACACGTAAGTGATTACTGCGTGTACAGTATCTGCGCCTCTCTCTCCCTTCCTTGCCAAGAAGAGTCTTCAGAAAGGTAAATGCCAGTTAAATGTTCATTTATTCTTTTATATTGATTTCTTATTGTTTTTAGTATTAAACACTACATTTATTCTCTATAAAATGTGTTTTTGGTATGTATTTTGGAGTGCCTAGAATGAATTAATTGGATTTACATCGATTCATATAGAAATAATTACCTCAGTTTTTATCAGTTTCGAATTTCTCGGATTGTTTTCAGACAGATTATCGATGAAAACTGAGGCACCACTGTATCTGATTAAGGGCTTGCATCTAGAATATAAAATAACTTCTACAACTCAATAATAAGTAGACAACTTGATTAAAAATGGATATAAAAGACTTAAATAAACATCACCAAAGAACACTTGTGAATAGCTAATAAACACATGAAAAGGTGCTCAACATCTGTAGTCATCAGGAAGTGAAAAATAAAATTATAATGTGATACACTACATACTCCCTAGAGTATTATATTAAGAAGAACAGTATTAATGATAATATGGAGAAACAGAACCCTCACATATCCTGGTTGGAATAAAAATGGTACGTCTACTTTGAAAAAACGGTTTGGTTGTTTCCTTAAATCAAAATAAACTTACCCAAAACCCAGCCATTGCACTATAAGGAATCTATCCAAGAGAAATGAAGACATGTCCACAAAAGACTTGTAAGTGAGCATTCATAGCAGTATTATTTACAGTAGTCCCAAATTGGAAGTAATCCAAATATCTACAAGCTGGTGAATGGATAAACCCAATGTGGTATATCCATACAATGGAATACTTACTATTCTGCAATAGTAGGAAGGAACAAAATGCCAGTACATGTTACAACATGGATGAACCTAAAAGAAACAGGCTTAAAAAAGCTGGATGCAGACACTATATATACTATATAATTTCACCTATAATAAATGTCCAGAAAAGCAAATTATATAGAGAGACAGAAAGCAGATCAATGATTACCTGTGGTGGGAGGGTGGGAGTGGATATTGACTACAGATAAAGTTAATGGAATTTTCAGGATGATAGCAATGTTCTAAAACTGAATGGGGTAATGACTGCACAACTATACATTTATTTAAAATTCAAATGTACACTTGCAATAATAGGTGAATATTAAATTGTATAAATTATATCTCAATAAGTCTATAGAAGAAAATCTGACGCTCAGTATTGATTCAGCAAGGGAGATGTGACTTCTGGAAGATCAAAGCCCAGAGGGACAAGCTCCTCAACTGTGTAGACGATGCCATTCTGCTATGACAGATCCTATCTCCTGACCTACGCTGACTGCACCTGACTGCACCGTAGCCTTAGCCCAAGCCAGTCCTGCTCAGCCGTGCATTGCCCCAGCGGGCTTGGAGATCTCGCTGTTGGCTCTCTGGGGCAGTGCGCCAGGTTTCCAGCCACTGGCTCCGCACTTTTCAGCATTGTGATGTGGAGCCACCTCTGAAGCCAGCACTAGTTCCTGTGTATTAAAATTCTAAGAAAAATAAATTATTTCCTACGATTTTGGACTTTACAAAAGAACTGAAGTGTATTGTATCTTATATTCACACTTTTTACCCCACGAAGAATACCTACCGAGCTTCTAAAACATGCTTGAAGTTTGTCTCCCCGAATGAGTGTGTGTGTGTGTGTGTGTGTTGTTGTTGTTGTTGTTATTGTTGCATGTCCCAGAAAACCTAGGTGGAAGATGAGGGGGTGAAGATGTAATAATTTAGTGTCTGAGATATGGAATTTTACCCGAATGACACATCTGTGGAGGAATGGATGGTTGACATCATCACTTCCTCTGCCAACTTTGTTCGCTGTTTTGGTTTTTTATTTTTTAAAGGAAAGAATTCCTTTGGGGCCGCAGCTGGCTGCCTCCAGAGAGATCAAACCAGTGCATTTCCTGCCGTTGCTTTTCCCTTTCACTCCAGGCCCAGCTGAGTTTGCCAGGGCTCCAACATTCCTTAACTACCCAGCTCATGTTTCTGTAACTCCTTATTTCCTGATTCTCATTCATCTCACAACAGATGCTTGCCAAGTTCCTATTAAGTGCACAAGCCTGTCTTACATGCTATGGGGGTGTAGAGATAACAGTGAATGACCCTGTCCTGGGTAGTTTACAACATAATTAAAGCAGGAGGTAGATAAGGTGTGTACACAAATACCTGAACTATTAGGTAACAGGTGACAGAGATACAAACTGGGCTATCAGAGTTGTGAGGAAGGGAGAAGCTTTTTAGCGAGAAAAGTTGGGAAAATCTTTATGGAGGGTGTGCTGTTGAAATCGGGGCGGTGGGTGTGACTGATTGCAGAGCTAAAGGAATGTGGGAAATACAAGGAAAAAGAAGAACGTGCTCAGAAGAAAAGGATTTTAGAAATGGGAAAGCAGAATGAGCATTTGAGAGAAGAGCAATATTGTTTTGTTGAAATACAGAATTCGTATTGTAAAGCAGGAGCAGGTACTGTATTTCCCCATGTATAAGATGTACCCTTTTTCGAAAAATTTGGGGTCTAAAAACTGAGTGCATCTTATACAGTGGTTGTGGCATTTCAAATGTGATAGATGGAAGTGAGGACGAGGCAATATATGAAGATTTGTCATCAGACACAGATTTGTCATCAGACACAGATGAGGACAAGCTAATGGATGGAGTTTTGACAGTGATGAGGAGTTGTATGAATTTTATGATGAATAAAACTTGAGTTCAATAACACCATAGAACAGCTCCAAAAGGAGAAATGCACCCTCATGTTTGTGGCAGCATTGTTCACAATAGCAAAAATCTGGAAACAGCCCAAGTGTCCGTCAGAGGACGAGTGGATTAAAAAGCTTTGGTACATATATACTATGGAATACTACTCAGCCATAAGAAATGATGACATCGGATCATTTACAATAACATGGATGGACCTTGATAACATTATACAGAGTGAAATAAGTAAATCAGAAAAAATTAAGAACTATATGAATCCATACATAGATGGGACATAAAAATGAGACTCAGAGACATGAACAAGAATGTGATGGTAACGGGGTGGGGGGTGGAGGGGGGGTGATGGGGTGAGGAAGGAGAGAGGGGGTGGAGGAGGGGAGGGGCACAAAGAAAACCAGATAGAAGGTGATGGAAGACAATTTGACTTTGGGTGAGGGGTATACAGCATAATCAAATGTCAAAATAATCTGGAGATGTTTTCTTTCAACATATGTACACTGATTTATCAATGTCATTGCATTAAATTTAATAAAAATTAAAAAAATTTTTTTCAACCTGACCGGGCGGTGGCGCAGTGGATAGAGCATCGGACTGGGATGCGGAAGACCCAGGTTCGAGACACCGAGGTCGCCAGCTTGAGCGAGGGCTCCTCTGGTTTGAGCAAAAGCTCACCAGCTTGAGCCCAAGGTCGCTGGCTCAAGCAAGGGGTTACTCGGTCTGCTGAAGGCCCACAGTCAAGGCATGTATGAGAAGGCAATCAATGAACAATTAAGGTGTTGTAATGCGCAACGAAAAACTAATGATTGATGCTTCTCATCTCTCCGTTTCTATCTGTCTCTGTCTATCCCTCTCTCTGACTCTCTGTCTCTGTTAAAAAAAATAATAAAATTTTAGGCCCCAAAATTAAGGTGTGTCTTATACATGGGCGTGTCTTATACATGGGGAAATATGGTAAGTCTATATATATCCATTGGAGTCAAATTATGCAGATATTGAATACCAGTTAAGATTTTGATTCATCTCTAGACAGGCAAAGTTAACATTCTTTTAACTCCAAAGGCATTTAAATAATGGAAACACTGACTCAGGCTTCATCTTGTCAAGATCCATAACTTATACCCAGAAAACTTTCCAATGTGATCACAAAAGTGGCTGTTGTCCTGGATGACCTTTAGGCTGCACCCAGTCTGACACTGTGAAGTTTGGTGGTCTGCAGGAGGCCACGAACAAAAAATGAACTCTTGTTTTTCAGTGCCCTGCATGAGCAGTGCTATGTGTGGCTCCAAGCCTCCTAGAGAGAGGTAGCAGGGGCATGATTTGCTCAGAAGACAGTCCTTTCAGAAGCTGAGAAAATGAGGAGATCCTTTGCATACATAGTCCCCAGTATGTCAGAGACCACGTGGGCTGGTCACCAGTGGTAGAGTAAGGATATGCAAACACGGGTATGCCCCATGCTGTTTTAGGATCTGTCTGATCACAATTAACTCCAGCATATAGATAAAGATCTTAATACCCGCAGAAGAACAGTGAAGCCCCAGGCAGACCTCCAGAAGAGTTTGAGAAGGCTGACATGTGTGCAAACTCTTTATTCACTTCTGCTCAGATTGTTGTGCCCTAGCCTACTTGGGCTGGCTGGGGCGATGAATACAGACTCCCACAGAGCCCACAGGTCCCGCGATGGAAGCAGAAGGGAGAAGGGAGAGAGGGACTTGGTACATTAGTAAGAGGAGGAATTGAGAGAGGAGAAATGTGGTAAGTCAGATGCTGGCACTTAAAAAGATCAGGTGGGATGAGGGTAGGAGGAGGCTAGTAGTGTCATTAAAAAAGCAAAGCAGCCCTGGCCACTTGGCTCAGTGGTAGAGTGTCGGCCTGGTGTGCAGGAGTCCCGGGTTCGATTCCTGGCCAGGGCACATAGGAGAGGCGCTCATCTGCTTCTCCACCCCTCCCTCTCTCATTCCTCTGTCTCTCTCTTCCCCTCCCACAGTCAAGGCTCCATTGGAGCAAAGTTGGCCCGGGCACTGAGGATGGCTCTATGGCCTCTGCCTCAGGTGCTAGAATGGCTCTGGTTGCAACAGAGCGACGCCCAGATGGGCAGAGCATTGCCCCCTGGTGAGCATGCCGGGTGGATCCCGGTTGGGCGTATGCGGGAGTCTGTCTGACTGCCTCCCCGTTTCCAACTTCAGAAAAAAAAAAAAAAAAAAGCAAAGCATACATTTTGGAAAGGCAGGAACTTCACTAGTCCAACAATAGCGTCTAAAATGGCCCTGAAATGGAAAATAATGAGGTTAGGTGCTGTGAGTGACAGCTGGGAAATTGAAGTGAGCTAACGTGGTGATGGGAAAAGCCAGCACAAAAGATGACACTGGGACTGTGAAGACATCTTCTGCTGTGGTCAGAGCAGAGTTCAGACTGAGTAGATTCGCTAAACTCTCCTGGGTTCTTTCCCTAATTCGGCCACTTGACAAGCTATATTTAAATTGGGCTTTTTTTTTTCTTCAGCTGAACTAAATGACCAGGAAGTCCTCTCTACCTCTAAAACTCTCTATTTCTTTCTCCAAAAAAAAAAAAGTTTCATTTATTTGAGAGAAAAAGAGAAGAAAGAAGAGAGACAGAAAGAGAAAAGTATCAACTTACTCCACTAGCTGTGCACTCACTGGTTGAGTCTCATGTGTGCCCTGACTGGGAATCGAACTCCCGACCTCGGCATGCCAGGACCACACTCTATCCACTGAGCCAACCGGCAGGGCCTATCCTCTTTTTTTTTTCTTTTTTTTCAGAGACAGAGAGTCAGAGAGAGGGATAGACAGACAGGAATGGAGAGAGATGAGAAGCATCAATAATTAGTTTTTGTTGCGCGTTGCAACACCTTAGTTGTTCATTGATTGCTTTCTCATACATGCCTTGACTGTGGGGCTACAGCAGACCGAGTAACCCCTTGCTCGAGCCAGAGACCTTGGGTCCAAGCTGGTGAGCTTTTGCTCAAACCAGATGAGCCCGCGCTCAAGCTGGCGACCTCGGGGTCTCGAACCTGGGTCTTTCGCATCCCAGTCCGACGCTCTATCCACTGCGCCACCGCCTGGTCAAGCCTCTCCTCTTTTTAAATTTAATAAATTTCATTGCCTGGGGTCAAAGTACAGAGTATGGCAAAGTAGGCTTGCAGTTGTGACACAAAACAGTTTATTCTCACATTATTATTATTAATTATTGTATTATTTTCCATTTGAACAACTGTAAAGCCACTTTGCCACACCCTGCATATCAAGAATCTGAAAAAGTCAAGTGGTTCAGGAGACTCTAAATTGTTTTCAAGTAAAAAAAAAATCTTTATATTTAAAAAAATGCAGAATATTTGTCAAAAAGTTAAATTGAGATAATTCACATTCTGGCATTTTACTTGTATCATAAACACCCCATTTCTAAAGGCAGAGGAGGAAACAAAGAATTAGAAATAGCAGAGAAAGGAAATAGACTTAGAAATAACATGATAATATATGCTTAACTGCAAAAGCCATGGATCTCAAATGAAACAATTTAATTCTACTGGTAAAATTTTCTTAGAACCCTAGCCAATTCTACAGATCAAGTCATTGTTTTTCTTTACCCTCTCCGGCCTCACAGCTTCTCCATGGGAAGGCCCGCCTTCAGTCCTCCTCTTCCTGAACTTCGCACCCTATCAATGGCATCCTTATCCACCCCGCTGAGAAACATACCTGTTACTCCTTTTCCTCCCCCACACTCTTTCAGTCACCCAGTTCTCCTGATCCAGCCTTCCACGCGTGCACTAACCGGAGCCTCCTTTGTTTTCCACCCTGGCCTCTGCTGATTTTGTTCAAACCCTCATAATCACTCATCTGAACTATGGCCGCAGCCCCCTGACTGAAACGTGCTCATTTATTCAGGGCAAGCATTTTGTACTGGGCTCTCTGTCAGGCCCTGATAACACTGTGGTGAGCAAAAGAACAGTCCCTAGGCTCATGGAGCGTATCTTCCAGTGGGAGAGCCGGACAATAAAACCACCAAATGAGATGATTATACATGATGTTAAGTTCCAGGAAGAAAATAAGTAGAGTGAAGCAGAAAAGGAAGAGTAATCTAACACAGAGAGACACACAGAGAGGGTGGCAGTCAGAGAAAAGGGGGGAGCTGAAGTCTGAAGGGGGAGAAGCCAGCCTGGCCCAGAACTTTCCAGGAGGAG
Organism: Saccopteryx bilineata; assembly: GCF_036850765.1. NCBI lineage: Eukaryota > Metazoa > Chordata > Mammalia > Chiroptera > Emballonuridae > Saccopteryx > Saccopteryx bilineata. The sequence continues at coordinate 116,764,478 of NC_089491.1, forward strand.
TAAATGCAAGCGTTGGGGCTGAGAGAACAGAAGCCGGAGTGCAGGGAGCAGAGGACAGCGGTTCAGAGTGAGGGTGACAAGCTGGATAGTGGACAACCTTTTTGTTCAGATTGGTGCCGGCAAATTTCTCTAAGTGCAATAGGTACAAATGGATAGGTTTTAAGCAGGGGAGTGATAGAATCTGACATATGTTTTTAGGAAATCACTCTAGTGTACGGCCAATGGATTAGAGTGGGTGTGAGGGAAGTGGGGAGCTGGGTCAGGAAGCCACCTCAGTGGTATAAGTGAGCGAGGATGGTGACTTGGACCGGAGTGATGGTGGGGGAAATGGGGAAGTGAATGCATGCGGGATGTATTCTGGTAACAGACCAGACTGAATGGGTTGGTGTAGGGGCACAAAGGAAAAAGAGGATGCCTGATGGGATGTGACTTGGGTAACTAACTGCACAGATGGTGATGAGTTACTATGCTGGGAAAGATGAGGGAAAGAACAGGTGTTAGACAGTCAAGTAGAGGTCAAGAAGGATGTCGGACTGATGCTATAAAACCGTGAGTCATCCCTGAATAGATCCTGTTTATAGCAGCGGGACTAGGTGAGATCAGCTGATGCAGCAGTGGAGGGAGATGCAGTTAGAGGAGGAAAGAGAAGAGAAAGGGAGAGAAGAGAAGGCCCCGGACTGATTTTGGGACCCTCTATCATGCACAGATCAGGGTAAGAGGGGAGAGCCATCTAAAGAGACTCTAATCTTCACAAACCTTATCCATCCTTTACACTGAAGTCAGAGTGACTTCTCCAACATTCAGACCTGACCATGACTCACCCCGCTGAAAACACGCTAAGGTCCTCTATTGCCCTCTCAAGAAAATCTAACCCATCAGATGATATACTAGTCGCCTTCACAATCTAGACCTAACTTTCCTTTCCAAGTCCATCTTCCTTGCCCCCTCACTTTATCATAACTCTTCAAAATTGTGTTACGGTTATCTGGGTATACATCTGTCTTTGTTACTAGATGTAACTTAAGGAGAAGAAGAGTTATGTCATTATCTACTTTGAATTTTCAATGCCTGGCACTTAGTATGTGCTCAATAACATTTGTTCAACAACAAGAAGGGAAAGAAGGAAAGAAGGAAGGAAAAGAGGGAGGGAGGGGGAAGGAGGGAGGGAGGAAGGAAGGAAGGAAGGAAGGAAGGAAGGAAGGAAGGAAGGAAGGAAGGAAGGAAGGAAGGGAGAGAAGAGGGAGGATTATTTTTTGTATGAGGGCCTTCAAAAAAGAACACATGGCAATCAACGTCTGTGCCATTTTTCCTGGCACTTTTGGAGACTATGAGATCTGGGATGGAATGAGAAGAGCCCCATCTAGAGGTAGAAATATATAGGAAGAGACCAATTCTGAAGTTTTTCCAGAAATAGAAACCACAGACCAGGCAAAGCTGGAACTTACACCAAAGTAATCTTTTAAAGAAGCCAATCAACAGTAATGATATCTAGAAATCAGTTAACATAGAGTATTTCTCAAATTCTTCACGGGCAAGTCGGAATGAAAAACCATTGAATCATGTCTGAACTAACAAGGTAGGAGTTGCTACCTCCCTCTGACAACAAAGCTCTAAGTACTGGTGACTTTATGCAATTGGCCTTTGAGAATTTACTAGGAGCTCCTAGCTCCTTTTGTATTATATCACATCAGTGATAAATGGTGCCCCTCAGCCTAGGGAAATCAGTTGCTCCCACTATGACTGTGCCTGGAGAGAATTATCTATGAGGAAGGAGGGAGTGGGAGCTGGGCTCTGCAGCAATGGCATACACACAGTATGTGCTCAGTAACCTCAGAGCAAACGCTGGAAGCACAGCAGCAGTCAGCAACCCTGCTGATCAACTGTAAGGTGTCAACCAGCAATTCTGTTATCTGTTCTCTATTAGTGGTTTTGTTTTACAGTTTAACAATGGAAGGAGAAAATGATGGGACATAGATGGCAATTTAAACAGTATACTGTGCCCATGTGAAATGTCACTGCAGAGAATATTTTTATTGTTTCTGTTTTTTTTATAGGCTTGATTCCTTTTTGAAATGTATTTATTTATTTATTTAACAGACTCGATTCTTTTGATAGCTAGAGTTACCTAGGCTAAATAGGAAGAAATTGCATGGTGGTATGTTTATTTATTCATTTAGAGAGAGGGGAGAGAGAGAGAGAGAGAGAGAGAGAGAGAGAGAAGGGGGAGGAACAGAAAGCATCAACTCCCATATATGCCTTGACCAGGGAAGCCCAGGGTTTTGAACTGGCAACCTCAGCATCCCAGGTCGACGCTTTACCCACTGTGCCACCGCAGGTCAGGCTATTGTTTCTGTTTTTATTTGAGTACTTTTGTTTCAGAAAACATGCAGGCTTGGTCTGTGTATGAAGCTTTGTATTGCATTGCTTGTTTATGAAAGACCTGACTTAACCTGTGTACTGTGGTCCAGTTCCAACTACTAAGTAGCACATGCAACAGAGAGGAGAATGGCACAGGAGTGAAAAGACTGAATTCTTATCCCAGCCGTCCGATCTCAGGTAAGTCATCTAATTTTTCAACTGAACCTTGGATTTCTGAAATATGAACTAGGGGAGAATTTTCACTGCATCCTCTCTCAGGTTGTTGTAAAGAACAAATGAAATAATGTATATAAAAGCATTTTTTATTTTTAACATTTTATTGAAGGATACACACAAGGAAACCCATGGGTCTTAAAGGTTCAGTGCAGTGAGTTTTAGCAAATGTATACACCTGTGTGACCTGCACTTCATACAAAATACAGACCGTTACCACCACCCCAAATCACTGCAGGCCTCTTCCAGGACATACTTCCCAGCCCTGCTTCACATACAACCACATTTCTGATTTCTTTTTAATTTTTTTTATCTATTCTAGAACTTCAAATTAACAGAATAATACAATATGTATCCTTCTGGCTTCTTTCACTCAGCATAATGTCTGTGAGATTTACCTGATTGTCTTTTTATTACTGAATAATATTATATTATTTATTCATTCTTCATTTTAAGAGTGTAGTTTGATGTGTTTTGACCAAGATACAGACCCTGTAGCCACCACCAGAAACAAAATAGAACATTTCAATCACCTCTCAAAGTCCCCCTGCCATCAGTCCCTTCTCACATCCACAGCCCTAGGCACTATTTTTCTTTTTATCAGGATAGTGTTGCCTTTTCTAGAATTTCATATAAATGAAATCATACTCTGTGTGGTCTTTTTGTGTCTGTTTTTACTTATCATAATGTTTCTGATTTCAAGAATGCTGTTTCATGTATCCGTAGTCTTCCAATGTATGAATAGCTCACAATTTGTTTATCCACTTGGCATGTTTCCAGTTTGAGGCTATTATGAATAAAGCTGCTAAAGAAATTCATGTACAGTTAAATCTTCTTGGAGACAAAGGTTTTCATTTCTGTTAGATAAACACTTAAGAGTGGGACTGCTGTAGTGACTTTATAAGAAACTGTCAAACTGGAGGTGACGTCACGGAAATGGCGCCGTGAGCAGCGCGTCCGACAGCTCTCCCCTAAATCACAACAAATTTATCAACTAGAAACAGAAAAATTTATCCTCGGAGCATTCCGGAGTTCCACACAAACTGATAGCGAAAGGACTGTTATCACTTGAATCTGAGAGACGAGGGTGTGGAGGAATCTACCACAGGGACGTTCTTTCAAACCTCGAGGAAGTGCGCCTGTGGTGAGTCAGCCCACATTTGGGAGCCGCGAGCCGCCGCCGCCGCAAGCCGTCGCCGCGAGCCGCGCACGCCCGGTCCGGTTGGGCACCGCTAACGTTCCCAGCAGCCCGCACACAGCGAGTGAGAGTTGCCAGCCACCGGTGCCCGGAGCACCCCATTCGCACGTGCCCTGGGCATTCCACGCGCCCAGAGCGCCCTACTGGCCCGCACACCCAGGTGCTCCATTATCCTGCGCCTAGTGCGATCCAGCCGCCAGCGGCAGGGCGAGTGGGAGAGGCTTGGGAGATTCTCTCTGTGGGCGGGGCACCTCACCCAGCCATTCAAGCTAACAATCAAGCGTTGGGGGAGGGGCGCGCGCAGGCAGCCTAAAATACCTTCGGAAGCACAGCTGCGACCCAATCACTGAAATTAGCTTAACCCATAAAATCTGCGCACCCTCGGTTCTAATTGATAAGATCTCTCTCAGTTCAGCGATCCAAGACAAGAGGCGTGATATTTTTTAGTGCCTCTCGCTAAAGGGGCGGGGGCAACTTCTGATTGATAGAGCCTCCATATTCAGGGATAAACGCTAACAAGAAGGACTTGGCAGATAATAAGATCTATACTACACTAGTCGCAAGCAGAGACTAGTGCCTCTTCTTCCCAGCCAAAACAGGCTACAAAGTGTGGAAAGCCTGGGTTGAGAGGTCCAACTAAATGATAGGCGCTGAACAGTCACCTTGACAACAATTGACTCCCACCCCCGCCTGATTAAACTGGAGGCCCTGACTGTCAGAGCCTTTCCCAAAGCCTTGCACTGAGTGGGGATAGAGTGGGGATTTCCCAGCTCTTTGAGCCTCTTACTCCCCAGGCAGAAGCAGTTGCAGCCTTATAGCTGGATCACCAGGCTGCTAATTCAGAAAGGGGGGACTAGGAGAGAGAATCCAGGAAAGCAAACTCTCTCATCGTTGGACCCTGCAAATGCCAAAAAGCCGTGACTACCAGCAAGACTAAAGCCAATTATATGACATTGCCATAGAATCCCATCAACTGCAAATCCCTACCTAAGTGTGACACAGGGGCAGAGCCTGGGGTATAGAGTCACCGACCAGGAAGAGGGAGAGAAAAGAAAAAGGAAGAAGTTAACCTCTCAAAATCAAGAAAAATCCACAGACTTTACAACTTGATACACTAATTTTTTTGTTATTGTTGTTTGTTTCTTCTATCTTATTGCCTTTATTTCCTCCACCTCGGTCCTTCTATTCTCTGCCCATCTTATGCTTCCCCTTTCTTGAACTACACTACCCATGAGTGTTGCATTTTATTTCTCTTCTTCATCCTCACCCTCCTTTAAGGTTATACTCCAAAACACTTAACTCTCACTCTCTCCTCTTTTGTTTTTTTTTGTCTTGCTTTATTTTGTTTTTTTCTCTTCCTATTTTATTTCTTCCTTCGTTTTTCTCTTTTTCTTATTTTTTCCTTTCTATTCGTTTTTTCTTTTCTCATTTTACTTTCCTCCCATATAATCCTCAATCACGAACAAATTAGTTAATTTGGGACTCAAGGCTTTTTTTTGGCTTTATTTCTCTTTTTTGCTTTTGTTTTTATTTTTTTTCTTGTTTGTTTATTTTTGTGGCATTTTGGGTCCTCCCAACCCAAGGTCTCCATTGTATTTAATCTTCGCTCCACTTAATACAACAGATTTTTACTTATTATTTTATTTTTTTTCTTCTTTATTATTCTTTTTTGTTCCTTTTTTCTGATTCCCTCTTATCCCTCTCATTATTTCTCTTAGTTGACCATCACTTACAAGCAAATCATCTTATGCTTGTCTAAGATTTTCTTCCTTTTTTTTTTTTTTTTTTTTTTTTTTTTTTTGCATTTAGTAGGTCCCTACTCCCTTTTTTTTTGCCCCTTGAACTCTTCACCCCAAATCAGGCCCTCCATTATAGGCACGATATTTCCCTGAGGAGGGAAGAGGAGGGAAAGAGAAGAAAGAAAAAAGGGGGAAATAATAAATTATTACTGTTTTTTTGGGGGGGTGTTTTACCTTTTTTTTTTTTTTTTCTTTTTTTAATTTTTTTTAATTTTTTTTTTATTTTTATTTTTTTTTACTTTTTACTCATTATTAATTCTAATTAGTGCTATCAACAAGACCACCCTCAGATGCCGATAAGAAAGAGGAAATCGAATATTATGGATACAAAAGAAAGAGAGGTAACACAAATAGATGTGGAAAAATCTATGGAGAAAAGACTTAACATATTGGAAGCCTTGGAGCTAAATGACAGAGAATTTAAAATAGAAATCTTAAAAATACTCAGAGATATACAAGAAAACACAGAAAGGCAATATAGGGAGATCAGAAAACAACTCAATGAACACAAAGAATATATTACCAAGGAAATTGAAATTATAAAAACAAATCAAACAGAAATGAAAAACTCAATTCACGAGCTGAAAAACGAGGTAACAAGCTTAGCTAACAGAACAGCCCAGATTGAAGATAGGATTAGTGAAATAGAAGACAAACAACTTGAGGCACAACAGAGAGAAGAAGAAAGAGACTCAAAAATAATAAAAAACGAGAAAGCCCTACAGGAATTGTCTGACTCCATCAGAAAGAATAACATAAGAATAATAGGTATATCAGAGGGAGAAGAGAAAGAAAATGGAATGGAGAATATACTCAAACAAATAATAGACGAGAACTTCCCAAGCCTGTGGAAAGAACTAAAGCCTCAAATTCAAGAAGCAAACAGAACACCAAGTTTTCTTAACCCCAACAAACCCACTCCAAGGCACATCATAATAAAGATGACATAAACCAATGACAAAGAAAAAATTCTCAAGGCAGCCAGGGAAAAGAAGAGTACAACATATAAAGGAAGGCCTATTAGATTATCATCAGATTTCTCAGCAGAAACTCTACAAGCTAGAAGAGAGTGGACCCCAATATTTAAAGCCCTGAAAGAGAGGAACTTTCAGCCAAGAATACTATACCCATCAAAGCTATCCTTCAAGTACGAAGGAGATATAAAAACATTCACAAATACAGAAAAGATGAGAGAATTTATCAATAGAAAGCCCCCACTCCAGGAAATATTAAAGGGGGTTTTCCAACCAGATTCAAAGAACAAAAGAAAACAACACCACAAGTAACAGCTCCACCAAGAACACAATAAAACCAAACTTAAACTGTGACAACAAAGGAAAAAAAAGGGGGGAGAGGATGGAGATTAACAGTAGCAAAGGACAATGAAGTGCAGAAATACTTATAAGATAGGGTACTACAATGAATATGGTAGGTACCCTTTCAATTACTTAATGGTAACCACCCTTGAAAAAACCACCACAAAAACACTTGACTTAAAAAAGGTAGCAACAGAGGAAAGAAGTATGGAACACAAACAAACAAAAACAAATGATAGAAAAACAAAAGAGAAGAATCAAACTAGATACAAAACTAACAGAAAGCAATTTATAAAATGGCAGTAGGGAACCCACAAGTGTCAATAATTACACTAAATGTAAATGGATTAAACTTACCAATAAAAAGACACAGAGTAGCAGAATGGATTAAAAAAGAAAATCCAACTATATGCTGCCTACAAGAAACACATCTAAGCAACAAGGATAAAAACAAATTCAAAGTGAAAGGCTGGAAAACAATACTCCAAGCAAACAACACCCAAAAAAAGGCAGGTGTAGCAATACTCATATCTAATAATGCTGACTACAAGACAGAAAAAGTACTCAGAGACAAAAATGGTCATTTCATAATGATTAAGGGGAAGTTGAATCAAGAAGACAAAACAATCCTTAATATATATGCACCAAACCAAGGAGCACCAAAATATATAAGACAGCTACTTATTGACCTTAAAACAAAAACTAACAAAAATACAATCATACTTGGAGACCTCAATACACCGCTGACGGCTCTAGATCGGTCATCCAAACAGAGAATCAACAAGGACATAGTGGCCTTAAACAAAATACTAGAACACCTGGATATGATAGACATCTACAAGGCACTTCATCCCAAAGCGACAGAGTATACATTTTTCTCTAGTGTACATGGAACATTCTCAAGAATTGACCATATGTTGGGCCACAAAGACAATATCAGCAAATTTAGAAAAATTGAAATTGTACCAAGCATATTTTCTGATCATAAAGCCTTGAAACTAGAATTCAACTGCAAAAAAGAGGGGGAAAAACCCACAAAAATGTGGAAACTAAACAACATACTCCTAAAAAATGAATGGGTCAAAGAAGAAATAAGCGCAGAGATCAAAAGATATATACAGACAAATGAAAATGAAAATACAACATATCAGAATCTCTGGGATGCAGCAAAAGCAGTAATAAGAGGAAAGCTCATATCACTTCAGGCCTATATGAACAAACAAGAGAGAGCCGAAGTAAACCACTTAACTTCACACCTTAAGGAACTAGAAAAAGAAGAACAAAGACAACCCAAAACCAGCCGAAGAAAGGAGATAATAAAAATCAGAGCAGAAATAAATGAAATAGAGAACAGAAAAACTATAGAAAAAATCAATAAAACAAGGAGCTGGTTCTTTGAAAAGATCAACAAAATTGACAAACCCTTGGCAAGACTCACCAAGGAAAAAAGGCACAGGACTCAAATAAAATCCAAAATGAAAGAGGAGAGATCACCACAGACATCATAGATATACAAAGAATTATTGTAGAATACTATGAAAAATTATATGCCACCAAATACAACAATCTAGAAGAAATGGATAAATTCCTAGAACAATACAACCTTCCTAGACTGAGTCATGAAGAGGCAGAAAGCCTAAACAGACCAATCAGCAGGGAGGAAATAGAAAAAACTATTAAAAACCTCCCCAAAAATAAAAGTCCAGGCCCAGACGGTTATACTAGTGAATTCTATCAAACATTCAAAGAAGACTTGGTTCCTATTCTACTCAAAGTCTTCCAAAAAATTGAAGAAGAAGCAATACTTCCAAACACATTCTATGAGGCCAACATAACCCTCATATCAAAACCTGGCAAGGATGGCACAAAGAAAGAAAACTACAGACCAATATCTCTAATGAATACAGATGCTAAAATACTAAACAAAATACTGGCAAACCGAATACAACAACATATTAAAAAAATAATACATCATGATCAAGTGGGATTCATCCCAGAATCTCAAGGATGGTTCAACATACGCAAAACGGTTAACGTAATACACCATATCAACAAAACAAAGAACAAAAACCACATGATCTTATCAATAGATGCAGAAAAGGCTTTTGATAAAATACAACACAATTTTATGTTTAAGACTCTCAACAAAATGGGTATAGAAGGAAAATATCTCAACATGATAAAGGCCATATATGATAAACCATCAGCCAACATCCTATTAAACGGCATAAAACTGAGGACTTTCTACCTTAAATCAGGAACAAGACAGGGTTGTCCACTCTCTCCACTCTTATTCAACGTGGTGCTAGAAGTTCTGGTCAGAGCAATCAGACAAGACAAAGAAATAAAAGGCATCCATATCGGAAAAGAAGAAGTAAAGCTATCACTTTTTGCTGATGATATGATCCTATACATCGAAAACCCGAAGGACTCCACAAAAAGATTATTAGAAACAATAAACCAATACAGTAAGGTCGCAGGATACAAAATTAACATACAAAAGTCCATAGCCTTTCTATATGCCAACAATGAAATATTAGAAAACGAATTCAAAAAAATAATCCCCTTCACGATTGCAACAAAAAAAATAAAATACCTAGGAATAAACATAACAAAGAACGTAAAGGACCTATATAATGAAAATTACAAAGCATTGTTAAGGGAAATCGAAAAAGATACAATGAGATGGAAAAATATTCCTTGTTCTTGGATAGGAAGAATAAATATAATCAAAATGGCCATATTACCCAAAGCAATATACAAATTTAATGCAATTCCCATCAAAATCCCTATGAGATTTTTTAAAGAAATGGAACAAAAAATCATCAGATTTATATGGAACTATAAAAAACCCCGAATAGCCAAAACAATCCTAAGGAAAAAGAATGAAGCTGGGGGCATTACAATACCTGACTTTAAACTATATTATAGGGCCACGATAATCAAAACAGTATGGTATTGGCAGAAAAATAGACACTCAGACCAATGGAACAGAATAGAAAGCCCAGAAATAAAACCACATATATATGGTCAAATAATCTTTGATAAAGGGGCCAACAACACACAATGGAGAAAAGAAAGCCTCTTCAACAAATGGTGTTGGGAAAACTGGAAAGCCACATGCAAAAGAATGAAACTCGACTACAGCCTGTCCCCGTGTACTAAAATTAATTCAAAATGGATCAAAGATCTAAATATAAGACCTGAAACAATAAAGTACATATAAGAAGACATAGGTACTAAAATCATGGACCTGGGTTTTAAAGAACATTTTATGAACTTGACTCCAATGGCAAGAGAAGTGAAGGCAAAGATAAATGAATGGGACTACATCAGAATAAAAAGTTTTTGCTTAGCAAGAGAAACTGATATAAAAATAAACAGACAGCCAACTAAATGGGAAATGATATTTTCAAACAACAGCTCTGATAAGGGCCTAATATCCAAAATTTACAAAGAACTCATAAAACTCAACAACAAACAAACAAACAATCCAATTAAAAAATGGGAAGAGGACATGAACAGACACTTCTCCCAGGAAGAGATACAAATGGCCAACAGATATATGAAAAGATGCTCAGCTTCATTAGTTATGAGAGAAATGCAAATCAAAACTACAATGAGATACTACCTCACTCCTGTTAGATTAGCTATTATCAACAAGACGGGTAATAGCAAATGTTGGAGATGCTGTGGAGAAAAAGGAACCCTCATTCACTGTTGGTGGGACTGTAAAGTAGTACAACCATTATGGAGGAAAGTATGGTGGTTCCTCAAAAAACTGCAAATAGAACTACCTTATGACCCAGCAATCCCTCTACTGGGTATATACCCCAAAACCTCAGAAACATTGATACGTGAAGACACATGTAGCCCCATGTTCATTGCAGCACTGTTCACAGTGGCCAAGACATGGAAACAACCAAAAAGCCCTTCAATAGAAGACTGGATAAAGAAGATGTGGCACATATACACTATGGAATACTACTCAGCCATAAGAAATGATGACATCAGATCATTTACAGCAAAATGGTGGGATCTTGATAACATTATAAGGAGTGAAATAAGTAAATCAGAAAAAAACAAGAACTACATGATTCCATACATTGGTGGAACATAAAAATGAGACTAAGAGACATGGACAAGAGTGTGGTGGTTACCAAGGGTGGGGGGAGGGAGGACATGGGAGGGAGGGAGGGAGAGAGTTAGGGGGAGGGGGAGGGGCACAGAGAACTAGATAGAGGGTGGCGGAGGACAATCTGACTTTGGGCGAGGGGTTTGCAACATAATTTAATGACAAAATAACCTAGACATGTTTTCTTTGAATATATGTACCCTGATTTATTAATGTCATCCCATTACCATTAATAAAAATTTATTAAAAAAAAAAAAAAAAAAGAAACTGTCAAACTGTTTTCCAAAGTGGCTATATTGCTTCTGCAGTTCCATCTGCAATGTATGGAAATTCCAGTTGCTCCAATCCTTATTAACACTTTATATTGCCAGTCTCTTTCATTTTTACCCCCTAAAATCAATAAACAAAATCTTTTAAAAAATAAAATAAAATCACTAAAAAAATAAAAATAAGTTGAGCCATTTATCTTCTTATAATTTAATTGTTAATAGTTCCTTTTTGGATACAAGTCCTTTATCAGATACTGTATATGTTTTGCAAACATTTTATCTAATCTGTGATTTGCCTTTTTATTTTCTTGACAATGTCTTTTGAAAAGCAAAACATTTTTTTATTTTGTTGAAGTTCAATCCATCAGCACTGTTGGTTTGTGCTTTTTGTGTCCTATCTATGCCTATCCAAGGTCAGAAAATTTTCTCCTATGGTTTTCTTCTAAAAGTTAAAAAAACTTTAGCTCTATGGTTAGGTATATAATATTATGAGATTTTTAGGGATGCTATGACAGAAGAATCTAAGTTAATTTTTTTCCTATATGGCTATCCAATTGTACCAATGCTGTTTATCATTCCTCCCATAGCATTGGTAGCTTTGACAAAAATCAATATATGTAAGAGTCTATTTCTGGATTTTCTTGTTTATCTGTATTCCAATATCATACTTTCTTGTTTACTGTAGCTTTTAATACTATATGTCTGAAATCAAGTAGTGCAAGCCTAAATTTTCAAAAATTTCTTGACTAATTCTAGGACCTTTGAATTTCCATATTTAAGAAGCAGATTGGCCCTGGCCAGTGGCTTGTGGATAAAGCATCAGCCCTGTTTATGGATGTCCAGGGTTCAATTCCTGGTCAGGGCACACAGGAGAAGAGACGATCTGCTTCTTCCTCCCTCCCACTCCCCCTTCTCTCCCTCTTCCTCTCCTATAGCCAGTGGTTCAATTTGTTCAAGTGGGGCCCAGGCACGCTCTGTTGAGTGCATCAGCCTCAGGTACTAAAAATAGCTCAGCACTCCAGCATCAGCCCCAGATAGGGTTGCCAGGTAGATTCCGGTAGGGCACTTGTGGGAGTCTGCCTATCTCCCCTCCTCTCACCTTAAAAACAATTAGACTGATACTGTGTTGAATCTATAGAACAATTTGAGGACAACTGATATCTTAGCAATATTGAGTTTTCTGATCCATAAGCATATAGTTCTTAGTGTAAAAGTCTTGCACATATTTTGGTAAACTTATTCTTAAGTATTTCATGTTGTTTGGCACTATTATAAATTGGATTCTCTTTATTCCAATTTCCAATTATTCAGTTAGTATATAGAAATACAATTGATATTCTGTGTATTGTCCTTGTATTGTGCAATCTTGCTAAAATCTAAATAGCTCTATTCATTTCTTTGTCAATTTATTTGAACTTCTATTTACTTTTTGTAGATTTATTTTTTGTATATGCAAAATCTAGTTAACTATAAATAAAGATTTTAAAATTTATTTATCGATTATTTTTTACTTCCTCTTCCTTTTATTTCTTTTTCTTACCTTACTGCATTACCAAAGATAATCTAGTATATTGTTGAATGGAAATGAAGAGAGCAGACATTCCCTTTCCAACCTTAAGGAGGAAACATATGGTTGTTCACTGATAAATATGAATTTAACTGTTGATTTCTCATAGATAATATTTGGTAGTTTGAGGAAGTTTCATTCTAGTCCTACTTGGCTGAGAGTTTTTATCATGAATGAGAATTTGAATTTTCTCAGATCCTTTTTATGCATCAATTGAAATGACTATATGGGGTGTATTGTTTATTATTGTGATGAATTATATTGCTTGATTTTCAAGATTAAATCAATGTTTCACTCCTGAAACAAACTCTACTTTGCAATAATGTTTATTCTTTTTATATGTTGCTGGATTTAATTTGCCAATGTTCTGTTAAGGTATTTTGCATTTATGTTCATGAGGAATATTGGTTTGTAGCTTCTTAGTAATAACTTTGTCTGGTTTTGATATCAGAATACTAGTGAACTGATAAAATAAGTTAGAAAGCATTCCTTCTCTTCTGTTTTATAAAAGCACTTTTGTATGATTGGAATCATTTCTTCCTTGAACACTTGGTAGAGGTCAACAGTATAATCATTGGTCCTGAAGTTTGCAGATTCAAAACTTTAAATAGTTACACAACTTTCCAGTTTATCTATTTCTTCTTGAAAAGGCTTTGTGTTTTCAAGGTTTTTTCATGTCATTTAAATTCTCAAATATGTTGTCATAAAATGTTCATATTCCCTATTATTTTTTTAATATCTGAAGAATCCATAGTAATGTCCCCCTTTTTATTCCTCATTTTGATAATGTGTGTCTTTGATCCTTTTATTTTTTTATTTTATTTTATTTTTTTACAGAGACAGAGAGTCTATCTCAGAGAGGGGGACAGATAGGGACAGACAGACTGGAACAGAGAGAGATGAGAAGCATCAATCATTAGTTTTTCGTTGCGACACCTTAGTTGTTCATTGATTACTTTCTCATATGTGCCTTGACCATGGGGCTACAGCAGACTGAGTAACCCCTTGCTTGAGCCAGCAACTTTGGGTCCAAGCTGTTGAGCTTTGCTCAAACCAGATGAGCCTGCGCTCAAGCTGGTGACCTCGGGGTCTCAAACCTGGGTCCTACGCATCCCAGTCTGACACTCTAGCCACTGCACCACTGCCTGGTCTGGCCTTTTTATCCTTTTAATAATCAGGTTGGCTAGAGTTTTATCCAATTTTATTGATGTCTTTATTTATTTTCTCTGTTTTTCTGTATCTATTAAAATTTTTTTAAATTATTTCCTCCTTTCTGCTTACTCCAGCTTTAACTTGCTCTTCTTTTCATAGTTTTGTAAGGTGGAAGATGAAATTATTAATTTAAGATCTTTTAAATATTCTGATGTGATCATTCAGTATAATAAACCTTCCTCTAAGTGCTGCTATAACTACATTTAAAATTTTTTAATATGAATGTTTTCACTTTCATTCCATTCAGAGCATTTTTTATTTTTCTTTTAAGTTTCTTTTTTGACTGTGGGTTTTCACTAATTTGGGTATTTTTGTGATTTCTTTATGTCATCATTTGTTTTATAGATATATTTTTTATTGAATTTATTGGAGTGACATTGGTTAATAAAACTACATGGATTTCAGGTGTACCATTCTATAATACGTCATCTGTACACTGCACCTTGCGTCACCACTCCAAGTCTATGTTATCATTTTTTATTGTGGTCAATGAACATACTCTATATGATTTCAATTATTTTCAATTTATTGAGACTACTTTTATTAAACAGTCTTGGTGAATGTGCCATGTGGACATTAAGAGTATGTGTATTGTGCTCTTATTGGGGGACTGTTCTATAAATATCAATTACTTTATACTGCTCCTTTGAGTTTCTGTAGCCTCACCTGTTATTTTATACTTGTGTTATCAATTATCATGAAAGGAGTGTTAAATTTTCCAACTATAATTGTGCATTTGTCAATTCCTCCTTTCAGTTCTATTAGATACTGCTTTGTGTATTTTGAATCTCTATTATTAGATGCATATAAATTTAGAAGTGTTTTGTCTTCTTGATGAATTCAGCTTTTTATCATTATGAAATGTCCCTTTTTTATCTTTGATAATATGCTTCATTTTAAAATCTACCTTGTCTCTTATTAATATAGCCATTCTGGCTTTTAAAAATTACTGTTTGCATGGTATATCTTTTTTCTGTCCTTACATTTTAACCTATCTGTGTCTTCTGGTATAAAGTGAGTTTCTTGAATGTAGCATATAGTTGGGTCTTGCTTCTCTATCTAATTTGACAATCTCTGGTTTTTATTTGGGTTGTTTAGACATTTATATTTTATTTGATTTCTTTGGGTTTAAATTTGTTATCTTGCTAAGAATTTCTATTTGTCTTCTGTGTTCTTATTCCCTTTTTCTTCTTTTCTGGTCCTGTTTTGAGTTAGTTAAATAATTTTTATTTTATTTTCATTAATGAGTTATTAGCTATTCTTTATCTTTTTTATAAAAAAGAAATGCTCCAGGATTTACAATATTCATCTTTAATTTATCACAATCTGTCTTTATATAAACTATACTTCTTCAACTGATAGTGAAAAACAGATATCATTTTTCTACTTCCTTCTACTTTCCTTTGTGTTATGGTTGTCATACATATTACTGCTACATGTTTTATTAATTCCACAACAGTGTTTTTATTTTTTGCCTTATGTGTTCAATTGTTTTTAAAAATTTTTTTAAATGTGATAAAAGATATGTTTTATATTTGTCTATATATTTTCTGTCTTCAGCATTCTTCACTCTTTTGTTTGTTTCAAATCTTCATTTGCTATCACTTTCTTTTGGCCTGAATAACTTTAAGATTTCTTTCAATGCAGGTCACTGGTGATGGGTTCTCTTGGCTTTTAGTTATATAAAAAATAGGCTTTATTTTGTCTTCTTTTTGAAAGGTGTTTTTCCTGCCTATGTAAACGGTGATTGGATTTTTAAAATCCTTTTAGCACTTTAAGATGTTGCATTATCTTCTAATGAGTAATTTATGACAAGAAGTCTGCTGTGATTATTTGTTCTGCTAAAACAATGTGTCTTGTTGGCTTTTTCTTTTTCTGGCTGCTTTAATGTTTTTTCATTCTATCATTAGTTTTCAAAAATTTGATATGGTGCTTCTTGGTGCAGTTTTTCTCATGATTACACTGATTAACGTTTGTTGAGTTTCTTGGATCTGTGGATTTATAGTGGAAAATTTTAGGCTATTATTTCTTACAGTAATTTTCCTCTCCTTTTCTGGATGCTAGTTACATCTTTTTAGACTGGTATTGTCTCACAGTTCACTGAGGCTCTGTTCTTGTTTATTTTTCTGTGTTTCAATGTGGGCTGTTTCTACATTATGCCATCAAGTTCACATTTTTCTTCTGCAGATTCTAATCTACAGCTAGTCTCATTCATTGTATTGTTTACTTCGGATGTATTTTTCATCTCTCTAAGTTCTGTTTGGGTCTTTATTACATAGTCCATTTTTCTTTTTCATCATGTTCACATTTTTATTTATATCTATTAGCAGATTTATAATAGTTGTTCATGGTCTTTATCTGGTAATGCCATCACTTTCTTATTTTTAAATCTATTTCTATGATTTTTTTCCCTACTAATTATGGGTTATATTTTTCTGAATTTTTGGATGCCTGGTAATTTTTTATTATATGATAAACATTGTTAATTTTATGATATTGAGTATTGGATTCAGTTCTGTTCCTTTAAGGAATGTTGGGTTTTTGTTGTGAAATATAATTAACTGATTTATTCCTTTAGGGCTTGCTTTAATTCTTAATGAAGTAGGTCCAAGCAAAGCTCTACTATAAAGGATGACCCTTCTAGAACTCTGCCCAAAGTCCTGCGTATTATAATTTTTTTCTGTTTTGATCAGTGGGATGGGAACCATTCCCAGCCTTGTGTGCATTCTGGGAATTTCTTGGCTGCCTTATTTCTAGTGACTATTTCCTCAGCCTTGTGTAGTTTTTGTTCCACATAAATGCAGATAATTAGCCAAAAACCTGTGGAGATTCTTCTGCAGCTATCTGGAGCTTCTTTATACCCTAAATTCTAGTTTCCCTGGATTCCCAGCCTCTGAACACTGATCAATTTCTTGAGACTGCAAGATTTCCTTTGGATTCCCTTGATCTGCACTGCAACCTATACCCTGCTTCTGGTTAATAAGCTGGGGTAATCATGAGGCTCAGACAGTTTGTTTCTCTCCTTTCAGAGGTCATAGGTCTATACTCCCTCTTGTCCAATGCTTCCTAATTCTTTAGGGCAAGAAGGCAGATGCCAAGGCAGTTGACCCTAGTCTAAGTCTTTTGTGAACACTGATTTTCATAGTAGCCCTCTAAAATAGATATTATTATGCTCATTCTATATGTGAGGAAACGAGGCATAGAGGAATTGAAAACCTTACCCAAATTAATATACTTGGTAAAGGTTAGAGTTGGAATTTGAACCCAGGAAGTCTGGATGATGGTTTTAAGCATTATACTATATTGCTCCTCAAGGAAGTATTAGGAATATAAGGACCTCTAAAGTACACTTAGATATTTGAAACATGAGTAGGATGTAGCCCTGATCTCAAATTTAAAAAGATGTATGCAAAGCATGGGCTATAAGTAGGAGGTATTTCCATGTCCACAGAATGGCTTGGGCTGTGACTCAACCAGTGCAGGCCCAGGAGCAGCTGGGGTAGATGTCTCATAAATACTAAGAGATACCATTGCCAATGTAGGCAGGAAGGTGAAGCATGCTTCCAATATAGAAGAGTGCCCCCTTGGATTGACCGTGGCATCATAGGCATTGCAAAGAGTGATATGTTCTATTTGCCCAGCAAGACTGAGAGTCAGCACTTTGCAAGACAGGAGTAATTGTCTGGGGAACAAATCAGTTTGCAATTAGAGAAGCTGCTATGGAGGCAGGCGAATCAGGAATCTATAGAAAAAGAGTGAACTACTGTCAGCAGAGCATGGTTACTCTCTCACAAGCAAGGGTAACACACCCAAGCCCTGACTGACTGACTCTCCTTCCCATTGAGAGAACTGCCTTATTCATTAGCCTCAGACTCCTTCCCTTCCGGCAGTGAATGGGGTCTTCACAGGTCACCAAGCCTATGCCCCTGCCTCTACAAACATCAGTCTTAGACTCTCCAGTAATGTCAAGCTTTGGGAGGTAAATGATAGTTTGCATAGTAAATGCTTACCACTATCCTTTTGGACTTGGTAACTAAGGAGATTCCCTAAAAAGTTATCTTTTAATGATTGATTTTTTAAAAACTCAATTGCTTATAAAGTTAGTCTCTCAGCTATAGAAACTCTGCTTTATTGGGCATTTGCTCAGTTGAAAACCTCTCTTTATTCTATTTTTTCAGAAGAGGCTTTAAAACATATTGTTTTGCTTATCCAATACCTTGGCAGCAGACTACATTTTATAGCTCTGCTCTGAGAGATGTTTCCCTGCACCGTCAGTTTTTTAGGCCCAGATGTCTCTCTTAGTCAATCTATCTTCCTATTGTGTGGTGACGTTTCGGGTTTCTTTCCTTCCTTAGGACGAAAAATGAACTTTCCATCTGTACCAATTATTAATTTAATGCTTTTCAGCTCCAAACCCACCTTCTTTATCTTGCTTGGTAATACTGGGACTGGACTCAGTGAGCTACATTTCTCTTTTGCCAGCTGGCTTGATGTTAGGTATAGACAGTAGGAGCGTGGGAGCAACAATGCAAGGCTAACAGAGAAAGGAGGGTGTTTTTTTCTAGGTTGCTGTTTTCAGTGTAGCAGGAAGCAGATCGGCATGCAGGTGTCCCTGCAGCATCTGACAGAGCGGCAGGCTGTGCTTTGTGGTTTAGCAGCGAGTGTCATCCAGTTTCCTGCCCTGTGCTGCAGGCAGCATGTCCCTGTGGCAATCGGAAACTCTCCGCAGAGGTCTGAATCCAGCAGTTCAGGGCTCTTTTCTCTGAGTTAAGTTGAATTCTTGTTCCCTTAGTCCAGGGGTCCCCAAACTACGGCCCGCGGGCCACATGTGGCCCCCTGAGGCCATTTATCCAGCCCCCGCCACACTTTTGGAAGGGGCACCTCTTTCATTGGTGGTCAGTGAGAGGAGCATAGTTCCCATTGAAATACTGGTCAGTTGGTTGATTTAAATTTACTTGTTCTTTATTTTAAATATTGTATTTGTTCCCATTTTGTTTTTTTACTTTAAAATAAGATCTGTGCAGTGTGCATAGGGATTTGTTCATAGTTATTTTTTATAGTCTGGCCCTCCAATGGTCTGAGGGACAGTGAACTGGCCCCCTGTGTAAAAAGTTTGGGGACCCCTGCCTTAGTCCTAGGGGTAGTAACTGCCCTCTGCAGCTCCTGCCTCTTCACCCCCTCATGTCCACTTGTACCCTTTTCATTGTCAACAACCCCTCTGAATAGCTAACAAATCTTTACATTCAAATTTCCCTGTTCAGATTTCTGCTGTGATTTGTCTTTTGCTTGGACTCTGATAGCTATCTAAGGATGCTTTAGTGTTTTTATTTTTGAAACATGCAAAGAACAAAAGACTCTCTTCTGTTGTGTGCACGCCCTCATGCGTGTGTGTGCATGTGCATGCTTGCATGTGCTAGCTATCGATACAGGCTTAAAGTGGCAGGTTAGCACTGTGGTTAAGAGCACAGGAAGTGAGGCCAAATTGACTTTGCCACTTCCTAGCTGTGTGTCCTTGGGAAAATTGTCTCTTTGTGTCTCCATGTCCTCACCTGTAAAATAGAGATAAATATGGTTGCCAGAGAAAGTACAATATGCCTAGTTAAATTGAAATTTAAAATAAATAGCAAATTTCACAGTATAAGGATGTCCCAAATAGTGAATGGAAATCTATCCTATGTTTTTTATATGCTAAATCTGGCAACTCTAATACTATATCATAAAAGGCCAAATGAGTAATTATGTGTGAAGGCCATGGCACAGATTTGGCACATAACAACTCCCAACGTTATTCTTTTGTTTGTTTGTAATATGTACCAAAACCCTTTGCTAGGGACACTCTTCTGTGAATTATAATGTACCTACTTCATTTATTGTTCCATTTGGCCCCATTGCCCATACCCCACAAATACCTTTCATCCTTCAAAGTAGCAGGGCCAGGCAGTCTTTCTGGCAGGAGTGGCCACTGATGGCCCAGGGAGTGGTACAGATGGCCCAGGGTAGCCCAATCAGACACTGGGCGTCCATTCAGGAGGCAGGCAGCAAAAGCCTGCTGTCCAGTAGAGTAGGAGGAATGAGCTAAGCCAAACAGAATGTGGGCTGAAGAAGAGAGAAGATGGACTAACGGACACCAAAGGGAAGAGCATGTCTACAGAGATGAGAAGATTTTGTCCTGCGAGAGACTGAGATAAAGAGGGCGGGTGTCTTCACATTCCTGAAAGCCTGGTATGTCTCCTGGTTCCAGTTCTTATGAAATCCTGCAGTAAACCCCTTTTTCCTTTGAGATAGCAGAAGAGAGTTTCTGCCTCTTGCAAACAACATATACACATGCTCTCTCAATCAATCAATCAAACAATCAAGTAAATTAACATCCCGACTTCATTTAACACATTCTATTTTGGGTACTGTTCGGGAAGGCAGGGACACAAAGTTGACAAGCATCTCTTTCCTTGAAGACAACAGAGTCGTGAGGATAGGAAACGCAGGTGGGACTAATGTGGAGATAAGGGACAGTCTACTAAAACTGAGGTATATAACACACAGTCAACTAATGAACTTTGTAGGAATTACAAATTCACCTGCTGATAACATTAATTTTTTTCTGAAAAATAAAAAGCATTCTCATGTTTTCAAAGTATGAGATGAGCCAGTGCTTTCCTTCTCTTTCACTTCCAGGCATCGACGTACACTTTGTAGCGGGCTCACATAATGAGTGTTCTGGAGTTTACAATCAGGGAAGGGCAGAGGGAACACAGAAAGCCAAAGCCTCCAGCAGCAGGAGAAGCAAGGTACTTTATATTTAGGGCACTATGAGCACAAATGTATTTCTAAAAGTGTAGACACGTATAATTACTTATAAATACCATGCACATGTGTAGTATGCACATGTATACATACAAACAAACACATTAAAGACACATTGAAGTTCAGGGGATCTGCCACAGCTGTGTGCTTAGACAATCACCAGACAACTCCCTTCCGAGGGATCACAGAATTGTGTTTTCTGTGATATATATATAAATACTGCAAATTGATCAATTACATAATCCTTAACCAGAGGGTTGGGGGGGACCAAAAGAAAGAAGACAAAGAAGGATGAGAAGTGGGGGAACTGGCAGTGTAAGGCACCAGGAGGCAAAACTACACCAGAGATCAAGAATGAGTCTTGAGAAATCCAGCTGCAAGACTCCCTGGGAGTGGGTGGCACCAGTGAACTCGTTGGGAAGGTCTTGAGCATTTCTTGGCTCAGAATATGTCAACCTCAGTGCACCCTCTAGTGGAACTCAGCAGCTTGTTGACAACAGGGACTAGCATATGGTAATTGAGCAGAAGACAATTGTTTCTCTTGTTTGAAGAACTCACTGTGCCCCTTTCTTCCCCAGGCCTTCAGCTCCCTGTAAATATGCAGTACTATACACAGGAATCCTTGGCTGAGGAGTGTCAATATTGCCATAAAAATCCCAAAGAAAAATAGTCACTTCCTCCTTGGTTGGGCACACCAACTGTCCATAATTTCTCTTTTTGAGGGCATGGTAATGATACCATGTGGGAGTATTATAGGTCAGGCATGGAATGCCACTGATATTTATTCACAAAACATTCATTGAGCCTACTAAGCCCCAGGCACCGTGTTAGATATAATGACTTACTACATTCCAGGCTGTGTCCTAAGCACTTCGTATGTATCAACTCATTTAACCATCACAAAGGCCCTGGGAGACAGGTACTGTTTTAGTGACAAGGAAACTGAAGCACAGAGGTGTCACACAGCCTGCTGGTGATGGTGGCAGAATTTGAACCCCACCTGTCTGGCTTCTGAGTCTACATTCCTAGTCAGTGTACTATGGATCGTGGCTACAAATGTATAGCATAGGCCTTCTCCTCAGAGAATTTTAATGGGTGTGTTCCTAGGTATTACCCTTCCAGAATAGGGGCTTCTGGGCTCCAGATTCCAACTCCTCCTGCCCTATAATTTCTTAAGCAGGTGTTGGAAACTAAGGCAAGTGCCCTGAAAATCAGGCTGCACCCCCTGGTCAGCCTCCCACAGAGGAGCAGGCCAGTCTCCACACAAACAATAATTGCACGGTTTTCTCGGGCTATGTAATAACAAAACTTCAATGGAAAATTGCCTTATGGTGATTTATTCAATCTAAGAAAATTATGTACATATTAAGTTCCCAGGGAATTACACTATAATTGCAGGGAGGAAATCTGTAACTTTCTTTACAAGGAGTCTGGGCAGATCAACCTATTTGGTCAAAAAGCAAGAGTCACCAGGCAAACTGAAAGCACAGGACCAGTGGGCAGTGTGCACTGCAATTTCAGTATTTGCTGTTTCTGACACAGCAGCTAAACACATCACAGCACTGGTCCTCTGTGATCCAAGTCTGATCAAAAGTTCTTCCGCAGAGGGTCGATGATACAAGAGGAGAATAAAAAGCAACTGACGGAGTAGAAATAAACTGTCCAACTGCACTATTGACAGAGAGATCCTGTTTCCAGTAGTCTGGATGCCAGAAGGGAAGAATGTATATTAACACTGCAGGTAGATGAAATGCTAGAACCCCAAGGTTGCAAGGCAGTAAGTAACCTAAACTCAAATATCAGGGCCCTAAGCACCTCTCTAGCCTCTGGTCACACCTACCACCTCAGGAGACAGCAGGGCCCCGCCTACGTTTTGCACACATTGAGCAGTAGCTGGACTGGGGTCAGGCAGGAGTGGGCAGCCAGATACCAAGACTGATCTTGAATTTAGGTGTGGATTTAGTTTCTCATTCGGTTAGATAAATGTCTCTCACCCTGGTGAACAGGATTTGCTATCACTGGTGACTAATGCCTTGGGCTATCCCCTAATTTTTGTGCTATATTATATATATGAATTTTATATATTCCTGGACAAGAGAACTTCTATGGCTGTGTTTAAGTGCTGGGCTTTGGAGGTGGACAGGTGTGCATGTCCTTAACAGTTATTTGACCTTGGACATATCACAGCTAAGCTCTAGCTTGCTTATTTGTAAAATGGGGTTGATAATGTCTAGTCCATAAAACTGTGAACAGTATGTATATATAATTGGACGAGATCGGAAATGTTCAGGGTGGTATGGCCGGAGACTGTATATATAATTGGAAACGTTGTTATTAAGGAAGTCACATTCAGGGATGGCTTATAAGAGCTGTTTCCACAGAAAGGTGCCATGGTGTTGTACTAACACGAGGAAGTCCAGACTACTAAAGCATCTGGGCTGGAAGAGATCTGAAGTTCACCTGAGATGGGAAGAATGCCAAAAGGAGGAAGAGAGTAAAAAAAGGTGAGGAATCGAGGAATTCCAAAGATACATTTCATCTGAATTAAATTCATTTCCTCTAAAATCTTTCTTGAGTGTCTACTATGCACAAGGCACCACGCCAAATGCTCTCATTGCCCTAAACATTGCTAGACTCTAGTAGGGTAGATAAAGTAGGGTCCCACCTTGTCATAGGTCTCATCCAAAAGCATTTCTAAGGACAAGTGCATGCCTGCCTACAGCGAGATCAATGATGGGTGACCTCTATATAACCTCTACCCTGGCAGGTTGCCTTGTCCATCTGCCTATCTTTTATCTTGTTAAGGATCCTCAAGGGAAGCCGTTTCATAGCTGCCTTTGGTCATCAATTCTGTGTCGTAAACTCTAACAGGTAATTTTTCTCGATGCCTAACTGAAAGATCTTGTGCTATAGTTTAAATCTGGTCCCTCCAGTCTATTCTCAGAGAAAATAAAGAGCAGCTGGCCACCATCTTCTGCACAGTGACCCTAGAGGATCGAGGATTGTTATTAAGTGCCTTTTGAGGTCTTGACGCGGTAACCCATCACGGACTGAGGGAGAAAGATGCAGGCCTCGTTCTTCATCCTCACGGCAGACAAGCCTCTGTGGGAACTTCGTGACATGGAGGACAGTTGCCTCTAGCCATGGACAAGATGTTGGGGCAAGCAGCTGCAAGGTGGTCAGGAATTTTCTCCCAAGGACAAAAAATAGATTCTGATGCATCCTGGGTAACACTTTATCATTATGACAACCCACAGAAGTTCTTTTTAAAACATCAGTTTTAGAAGACAAGGGAGATTTGCTCTACATCTAGATAATTAATCACCTTCTTAGGTAGAACCAAGTGGCAAGATGAAGTGTAAAGAGAGAAATCAAGATTATATTTTAGTTTGATCCTAGTTAATCTAATGTGTTATCAGTCATTTAAAAAAAGAGACATCTATTTATTACTTTTTAAATCCTCAGGTAATATATCTCAAATGGCACTTAATTTTAAATTGCAAAGTACTGAATCCTGTTGGGGTAATAATCCCCATTGCTTCCAATCCAAAAAATACTTTGTTATTTGTGAATGAGATGCTCATTTTATTGTGTTTCAGTGTATTGCATTTTGAAGATACTAAATTTTTTACAAATGAAAGGTTTGTGGCAACCCTCTATTGTGTAAGTCAGTCGGCACCCTTTTTTCAACAACTTGTGCACTTCATGTCTCTGTGTTATATTTTGGTAAGTCTCACGATATTTCAAACTTTTTCATTACTATTATATTTGTTATGGTGATCTATAATCCGTGATTTTCGATGTTACTATTGTAATTATTTTGGAACACGACAAACCATGCCCATATAAGATGGTGAGCTTAATCAATAAATGTGTGTGTTCTGACTGCCCCACCAACTGGCCATTCCCGTCTCTCTTCTTCTCCATGGGCCTCCCTACTCCCTGAGACACAATAATAATAAAATTAGGCCAATTAAGCTTCTAAATGTTCCAGTGAAATGAAGAGTCATACATCTCTCACTTTAAATAAAAATCTAGAAATGATTAAGCTTAGTGAGGAAGGTGTATCTAAAGTTAAGAGAGGCCAAAAGCTAGGCCTCATGCACCAGTTTCTTAGGGAAAGTTCTTGAAGGAACTTGAACATGTTATTCAAGTGAACACACGAATGATAAGAAAGTAAAACAGCCATACAGCTGATATGGAGAAAGTTTCAGTCATTTGGAGAGAAGATCACACCAGCCTCAACATTCCCTTTAGCCAAAGTCTAATCCAGAGCAAAGCCCTAACTCTCTTCAGTTCTATAAAGGCTGAGAGAGGTTAAGCTACAGGAGAAAAGTTTGAAAATAGCAAAATTTGGTTCATAAAGTTTAAGAAAGAAGCTGTCCCAAGACATAAAAGTGTAAGGGCAAGGAGCAAGTGCTGATGTAAAAAATGCAGGCACATTACCCAGAAGATGTAGCTGAGATATTTAAAGAAGGTGGCCACCTACGCTAAACAGCTAATTTCCAATGTAGATGAAACAACTTTATATTGGAGAAGACGTCATGTAGGACCTTCATTGTTAGAGAAGAAAAGTCAATGCCCGGCTTCAATGCTTCAAAGAACAGGCTGATTCTCTCATTAGGAGCTAATGCAGTTGGTGACTTTAAGTTGAAGCCAATTTCTCATTTACCATTCTGAAAACCCAAGAACTCTTAAGAATTTTGCTATATCTGCTCTGCCTGTGCCCTATAAAAGGAACAAAGCCTGGTGATAGCACATCTGTTTACAACATGATTTACTAAACATTTTAAGCCTATTGTTAAGACCCACTGATCAGAAAAAAAAAGGCTCTTTTCAAAATATTACTGCTTATTGACAATGTACCTGGTCACCCAAGAGCTCTGATGGAGATATATGAAACTATTGTTTTCATACCTGTTAATTACAACACCCCATCTGTACCTCATGGATCAGGAAGTAATATGACTTTCAAGTCTTTTTAAGAAATACATTTTGTAAAGCTATAGCTGCCACAGATAGTGATTCCTCTTATAGGTCTGGGAAAAGTAAATTGAAAACCTTGTGGAAAGGATTCACCTGCTAGATGCCATTAAAAACATTTGTTATTCATAGGAAGATGTCAAATGTCAACATTAAGAGGAGTTTGGAGGAAGTCTGTTCCAACTCTCATGGGTGCCTCTGAGAGGTTCAGAACCTCATTGGAGGAAGTCACTGCAGATGTGGTAGAAAGAGCAGGAGAACTAGAATCAGAGGTGGAGCCTCAATTGACTGCATTGCTGCACCCTCACAATAAGCCTTCGATGAAGAGTTGCTTCTTATGGATGAGCAGTGAGCGGTTTCCTGAAATGGAATCTACCACTAGTGAATGTGCCGTAAAGATGGCTGAGAGGACAACAAAGGATTTAGAATATCACAGAAACTCGGTTGATAAAGCAGCAGCAAGGTTTGAGATGACCGACCAATTTTGAAAGAAATTCTGTAGGCAAAATGCTGTTAAACACTATCATATGCTACAGAAAAATCATTCATGAAAGGAAGAGTCGATCAATGCAGCAAACCCCATTGTTGTCTTATTTTAAGACATTGCTACAGCTACCCCAGCCTTCAGCAGCCACCAGCCTGATCAGTCAGCACGCACCAACATTGAGGCAAGATCCATCACCAACAAAAAGATCCATCACCATCTGGCAGAAGGCTCAGATAATGGTTAGCATTATTTATCAATTAAGTGTTTTTAAATTAAAGCATGTGTATTATTTTTTAGATATAATGTTATTTCACACTTAATGGACTATAGCATAGCATAAATAAATATAACTTTGTTAAGCACTGGGACACCAAAAAGCTCATGGGACTCACTTTATTGATATTTGTTTTATTGTAGTGGTCTGGAACCAAACCTGCAATGTCTCCTAGGTATGCCTGTGTTAGTGAAGGGTAGCAGAACACGCCACTGCAGAATGTGACTACAGGAGTTCAGGACATGCCATCCCAAAGTAGACAGTTTGGGTATCATTATCATTTTGAGCTGTAGGCACCTGAGAAACAGCCAGCGCAGGGAAAGATTTCTTGGAATGCCTTTATCTGCCTAAAGACAGATCCTTCCAGAGCAAATCAGTTATCATAAATCCCCTCCCCAGGAGTTGCATCAACCAAGGATTGACTCTTATCACAGCAGAATAGACTAGAAGTCACACCATACCCAGACAACCTTTGTCACCGACGACCTTACCTCCTATCTGTTCTTCTAAGGACACATTCATCCTTCCTAAAAATCACTTACTGTCTCCTAAGAAGCCTACATGTCTTGTAACCCATCCCACTTCCCCACCAGCTTTCCTTATAAAGATTGTATTTAAGTCTGAATTCTGAGCCACCTCAGGGGGTCACTCATTTCCCCCTGGATAGGTCTCATGTACACATTAAAGCATACATGTTAATAAACTTATTTTTCCCCTCTTGTTAATCTGCCTTTTATTACAGGAGTCTTGGCCAAGAATTCAAAAGGTAGAGGAAAATTTTTTTCTTTCCTTACGCTGACCATTAAGTTCCTTGTGTTCTTTTGTTCTTCTCTTCCAAGAGTGTAACTATTTTATAGACATCAAATTTAAGAGATATTTAGAACATAGCTCATTAATCATTTCCCTGTCTAATGGTGTTCAGCTAGATGGGTTTATTCTGTCCTTCAAGAACTCTATGAAAGAAAACAGAAATTTTATTAAATGTACACAGCATTTACATGGTATGCAAATGTAACACATTTTGCTATCATCAACATGAAAAACATTGCTAAATATGCACTATTTCTTTGTCAGAATTTCCGTCGTTCCCTTTTTTGATGTTTTTCTCTGACTCTCCATAGTGCCCTGGCAGTGCTCCTCAACTTCCATCTGAGGGTCTTCCAGATGAAAATGCCTTTGTTCCAATCTACCATCCCCCTGCTGCCGCTGAATCCAACAGTCTCTTTTTTGAATTACATCTAGACTACACAAACATGAGGACCTTCATATAAAGCAAATCCTGTTTTCAGACAGGGGAAACAAGAGTCTTTGTTATGTCTTTTGGTTAAAATCATACGAATATTTACCTAACACTGAATTCAGGACTCTTGATTTTCAGGCAACAAATGGGCATCCAGGGCTATCAGGCTCTTTCTAAAAGAGATAATCCAAGTCTGGCTAGAGATGGAAAGATGAATGACATGCTCTTGTAGGAGCCTTTCAGTCTGAATGTATCTTATAAGAGTCTACTGTTAGAGATCAATGTAGTGATATATTCAGGTGGCTCTGGGTTACTATGATTCAAAAACTCAGTGCATTCCTGGATAACCTCTATCGCTGCCCAGCAGTACAAACACTTTTCTCTCCCATCTGGCAGATACATTTTTGAATGACAAAAATTGTTGGGATGGCCCTGGCCGGTTGGCTCAGCGGTAGAGCGTTGGCCTGGCGTGCGGGGGACCCGGGTTCGATTCCTGGCCAGGGCAGATAGGAGAAGCGTCCATTTGCTTCTCCATCCCTCCCTTCCTCTCTGTCTCTCTTCCCCTCCTGCAGCCAAGACTCCATTGGAGCAAAGATGGCCCGGGCGCTGGGGATGGCTCCTTGGCCTCTGCCCCAGGCGCTAGAGTGGCTCTGGTCGCGGAAGAGCGACGCCCCGGAGGGGCAGAGCATCGCCCCCTGGTGGGCAGAGCGTCGCCCCTGGTGGGCGTGCCAGGTGGATCCCGGTCAAGCGCATGTGGGAGTCTGTCTGACTGTCTCTCCCCGTTTCCAGCTTCAGAAGAAAAAAAAAATTGTTGGGAGATGAAATTAGGATCAAAAATATTTCTTGATGTTGGAATAGTAGATTAATACCAATAAGATGAAATTGAATAGGGACACTCCTCCCCTACACTAAGTCCCAGTCCCTTTCCTAATGGAAGGACTTTTAACAATTTCTTATTATATATGGTTTATTTTATTTTATTTTATTTATTTATTTATTTTTTTTTACAGAGGCAGAGATAGACAGGGACAGACAGACAGGAACGGAGAGAGATGAGAAGCATCAATCATCAGTTTCTCGTTGTGCGCGTTGCGACTTCTTAGTTGTTCATTGATTGCTTTCTCACATGTGCCTTGACCGTGGGCCTTCAGCAGACCGAGTAACCCCCTGCTGGAGCCAGGGACCTTGGGTCCAAGCTGGTGAGCTCTTTGCTCAAGCCAGATGAGCCCGCGCTCAAGCTGGCGACCTCGGGGTCTCGAACCTGGGTCCTTCCGCATCCCAGTCCGACGCTCTATCCACTGCGCCACCACAGGTCAGGCTATATATGGTTTATTTTAAACTCTGCATTTTCCTTAACATATGCCATAAGTACTTTGCTATTTCATTAAATATGAATCAGAAAGATAATTTTCACAGACACATGGTATTCCACCTTATGCATATTTAACATTCTTCTATTTTTGAGCAGTTATATTGTTTCTAATTATTTTTATCTTAAAAATATTATAATGATCATCCTTTCATATTAAAATTGATTCAACAGACACAAATGTAAAGGCCTTTAAATTCAAGATTAATCACTTAATTATAGATTCTATTGGTCTAGTCTCCTAGAAATTCCTAGGGGAAAAAAAGACCTAGGATGCTTTGGCTGTTCACAAGTGCAGTATTTCCCAACAGTGCAACCAGTGTGGTGTTCAGATCAGGGAGGTCCTTGTTCCACTGCACTTTGTACTAGAAACATTATATCTGAAATAACGTGTCTGTACCAGATAGTACCCGTCACCCCTGGCAACAAACATTTAGAAGAGTTCAAGAAAATTGGATAATTATCAGATGACTGCCCATTCAGGCTGGGAGAAGGGAGAGATCTAACTCTGAGGAAAACCTGAGGTTATTAGATCCGATTTCAAATGTAGGAAAGAGCATTCTGGGGAAGAAGAACTAGTTACTCCCATACCCAAAAGCTACAAGAGGCGAATTTCAAAAGATGTGGCCTAAAGCAGTTAAAAAAAGAAAAAGAAAAAGAAAAAGGAAGGCTAGTGACACCTTCATGGACTTTTCACCAATTGCTTTCTCCCCATAAGATGGGAAGAGCTGGGTAAACTCTGAATTGGCCTCAGTGTGAAACAGCTGCCTTTCCTTCTGTGTACCCTCTTAGATGCTGGTGTTCTTCAAGTTTCCATCCTTGTCTTTTAGTCACTTTCTAGGCTTACTTTGGGCAAGCTCACCCACTTTCATGAGTTGACAACCACTTAGGCAAACATGACTCTCAAATCTATATCTTCAGTCCTGACTTTTCTCCTGAGCTCCATTACCATCTAAAGCAGGGGTCCCCAAACTTTTTACATAGGGGGCCAGTTCACTGTTCCTCAGACCGTTGGAGGGCCGGACTATAAAAAAAAAAACTATGAATAAATCCCTATGCACACTGCACATATCTTATTTTAAAGTAAAAAAACAAAACGGGAACAAATACAATATTTAAAATAAAGAACAAGTAAATTTAAATCAACAAACTGACCAGTATTTCAATGGGAACTATGGGTCTGCTTTTGGCTAATGAGATGGTCAATGTCCGTTTCCATATTTGTCACTGCTAGCCATAACAAGTGATATGATGCACTTCTGGAGCCGTGACGCATGCTTCCCGTATCATTGGAAGTAGTACTGTACGTAAGCGGCGCTGCCACATACGGTACTCCAGCATCCACATCCTGTGCTCCTTTCACTGACCACCAATGAAAGAGGTGCCCCTTCTGGAAGTACGGCAGGGGCCGGATAAATGGCCTCAGAGGGCCGCATGCGGCCTGCGGGCCGTAGTTTGGGGACCCCTGGTCTAAAGAAAAGTCTTTTAAATTACAATGTATCAAGATCACAGTTAAGGGGAGGGGCACAAAGAAAACCAGTTAGAAGGTGACAGAAGACAATTGGACTTTGGGTGATGGGAATGCAGCATAAGCAAATGTCAAAATAACCTAGAGCTGTTTTCTCTGAACATATGTACCCTGATTTAACAATGTCACCTCATTAAAATTAATTAAAAAAAATCACAGTTAATTATCTTCCTATCTTCAATAGTCAAGATTCTTGCTTGCAAGTGTCAGAAACTCAACAGTAACTACCTTAGGCAAAAGGCTAATTTATTGGTTCATGTTCACCAAACTACAGGACAAGTGGGGATTAAATTAGCTTCAGGGATGCCTGGTACCAGGGACCGAAAGGCCACCGGAACTGGTTTCCCTTATGCCTCTCCTACCTGCTCTCTCTGTGTGTTAGTTTCAGCTTTTCTCTGCTGAAAACCAGCCTCTTCCACGTATGAGACATAACCACTATCATCTCTACATTCCCAACATACCAGAAAACTCAGAAAAGCAATTCAATAAACCCAGAAACAAAAGGACTATTTCACCAATGACTGAAACTATAAAATAAAACAAAGCAGAAATTCTTAAGCAGAAGAACTCAATAGAAGAAATGAAGAAGCTAACAGAATACCTAATTATCTCAATCCAAAAAAGGCCTTCTTCAATGCACATTATATTAAAACTGTCAAAAATTAATGACAAAGAAAGAATTCTCCGGGCAGCCCAGAAAAAGAAGATGGTAATCTATAAAGGAAATCCTATTAGATTATACAATAATCAGATTTTTCATCAGAAACTCTACAAACTAGGAGAGTGGAATAAAATATCCAAATTATTGAAAGACAGAAACCACCAGCCAAGAATAATATATCCAGCAGTTATCCTTTGGACATAAAGAAGAAATACAAGCTTTTCCAGACATACAGAAGCTGAAGGAATTTACCACCACAAGCCCTGCATTACAAGAAATACTGAAAAGTATTCTACTTCCTGAAACAAAAAGATAAAAGGATACACAATTATGAGGAAGATGACTAATGGACAGACAGACAGAAGCAGGAAACTGCAACCCTTGTTCAAAATAGGGTATTAAACACTTAAATATAATGTAAAAGTTAAAGGAGGCAAAAACTTTTAAAAACAAGACAATAGCTACTGCAAATTGAAAATGAACTCATAACATAAAAAGGGACAATTTGTGACAACGACACAGAAAGGGGAGGAGGAAAGGGCTGAACGTGCACAGGTGAATGGAGATAAAACACAATCAGAAGCAAAAGGACTACTGTATATAATGGAACTTTCTTTTGCACAAACCTAATGGTAACCACATACAAAAAATCTAGAACTGAGACAAGTAACATAAAGAAGGAGGAAATAGAGGAGAAAAATCATAGAATACCACCAAATTAAAAGACAAAAACACAAGGGAATAAACAATGTAGACACAGAGACACCAGTAAACAAAAGATAAAATGGCTGTAGGAAATCCTCATTAGCAGCGTAAATGTAAATGGACTGAACTTACCAATTAAAAGACACAGAGAATCAGTTTGGATTAAAAACAAACCCAACTATATTCTGCCTTCAGGAGACATACCTCAACTGCAAGGACAAACAAACATTAAATACAACTGAGTATCCAAGACCTAGTTTGGGTTAATATATGGGATAACTAGCCAGTTTTAACTTGATGGCTAAGCCCATTTATTATTGACAGACAAAGCTAGTACTGCTCCATTAACAACTACCAACACACTGCTTTGTCCTGGAAGATCTAGCTTAGGCTCAAAGTGAAAGAGTGGAAAAATGATGCACCAAGCAAATGGCATTCAGAGAAAAGTAGGTGTAGCCATACTTATATCTAACAAAACAGATTTCAAGATAAAAAAATACATTTTATAATGATATAAAAGACAATACATCAAGTAGACATAACACACTAATATATACACACTGAACCTGGGAGCACCAAAATATATAAAGCAACTACTAACAAAACTAAAGGGAGAAACTGACAAAACCAAAATTATAATAGGGGACCTAAATACCTGCGTGCTAGCTATGGATAGATCATCCAAACAGAAAATCAATAAGGAAGTATTGGTCTTAAATGACACATTGGACCAAATGGACATAATTGATATTTACAGAGCTTTTCACCCCAGAACACCAGAATACACACTGTACTCTGGTGCAAATACGCTCTGGTGCAAATGAAACACTCTCAAGGATAGACCATATATGTTGGGACATAAAACCAGCCTCAACAAAGCTAAGAATATTGAAATCATACTAACCATATTCTCTGGCCACATGCATTTAAATAGGAAATCAACTGGAAAAAGAAGCTGGAAAAACCACAAATATATGGAGATTACATAACATGTTATTGAGGCGTCTGATCAAGACAGCAGAGTAGGTAAATGTAGTACTTATCTCTTCCCATGACTACATCAAAATTACAAAACAACCATCATTGAGGACCACCTGTAATCTACCTGAACAGAAGTCTTATAACTAAGGATATACAGAAGAAGCCACATCGAGACTGGGAGGAGGGGTAGAGACATGGAACATGTTGGTCCCACACCCCTGTGAAGTAGTTAAAAGTTGGAAGGAATATGTTGGCTGTGGAGATCCTCCCTCAGAAACAAGGAGTCCCAGCCCCACACTGGGTTCCACAGCCCAGGATTCTAATGCCAGGAAGAGAAGTCCACATAACTTCTAGCAGTGAAAACAAGTAGAGACTGTGGCTGAGGGAGACAGAGGCTGCTAGAGTCCTAGGCGTTACAATCAAAGGGCCAATGCATGAATTTACTGAGATTCATTTACTGGGGCAGCAACTTGAAAGGCACCTGAAACATTGGGAAGGAAATAATTTCTCTAGCAAGGAATGGCTGGAACGCTTTCTCCATGACAGACGTACTGGCAGAATTACGTTTCCTGTTCCTTTGTTGAGCAGGTGCAGGCGCTTACCATATCTGAGTCTCCATCAACCTGGCTAGACTGTTCACCAAGCCCTGGTGATTCCCTGAGACCCCACCCCACCCAACATATATGTAGGCCCACGCAAGCCACTTCCAGTGGCTTTTCAATACAAACGGCCTGTCTTGGCTCATATTTCAGACTCTCCTAAAATCTCTAAAAGATTCACAAACCCTAAACAAGCAGCATCTGGCTTTGGCAATGCTTTATACCTCTTACTACGTGGCCCCAGGCTCAGCATTAGCAGCAGTCAGCCTTGGTTTGCAGCTTTGACTCTCCCAGGCACCTTTAAGCCCAACACAAGTAGCAGCCATCTGCAGATTGCTTTGTAGCTCATGCCAGGTGGCCCTGGGAGGCTCCAGAGCCAGTGCACCTGGTGGACAGCTTCAGAGCATATCAAAGCACCACCCAACCACCTTGACCAGCAACGCAACTCAAGGAGTGAACTTGGCAGGGACCAGAGCCCTGCTGGAACAAATCCTGCTTCATGGGGTTGGCCCCTGCATAGCAACTCCTTCGCTTAGTTGCAGCCAGTCCTCACAGCTGACTGGGCTGGGATCAATCCCTCCCATTGACCTGCCAATAGCAATCAAGACTCAACTACGGTCTGACCTGTGGTGGCACAGTGGATAAAGCATTGACCGAGAATGCTGAGGTCACCAGTTTGAAACCCTGGGCTTGCCTGGTCAAGGCACATACAGGAAGCAAATACTATGAGTTGATGCTTCCTGATTCTCCCCTCTCTTTCTCTCCTCTCTAAAAATCAATAAAAAATGAAAAGACTCAACTACAACAGAAGAGTGCACACAGCCCACATGTGGAGTGTGTCTGAAGTACCCAAGTTAGGTGACTGGGAAGGCTGTGCCACTAGGCCCTACAGGACACCTACTACGTCTCCTGTTGTTGAATGAATGAATATATTCACTTACCATTTCCCTAAAGGAAGAAAACTAGCCCAAATAAAAGTTATTTACCAGAAAGAAAAACAAACAAAAAAAGCAGCCTCTGACATTTAGATACTGGCCTGGCACTCCAAGTCATAATATTTTCCTGTTGAACATAAACTCTCAGTATACTGACCTCAGACAAAGTTACTTGGAGACTATGACAAAATGAGACAAAACAAGGTCACTTCATAATTTTGTCTAAGCACAGACAAAAATAAGCTCACTGTGCTACTGCAGAATCCCGAACAGCCCAGCTCTTGGCCGATGAGTGACTGCTGCTTCTTCACCGATGACAGCTTGTTCTTTTGCTCATCGCTCTTCCTATAGGTGAGACTGAGATACCCAGACAGAGACTTGCCCTGCTTTCTGACAGTGCCCAATCTAAGGCAAAACCCCGTTTCCTTAGACGCTCCCCCACATCGCCCAACCAAACCCCAAATCTTAAAACCCTCTTACTAATATGCTCCATAATTCCCCATGGTCTGTGTTCTCCCTCACTATAACCCAACTTGTTTAACTACAGGGCTGCTTCTGGTGGTCTTTGGCTAAAGGACATTGACCAAGTAAATGACAAGGAAAAAAAAGTATGCTCTTCAGTCCAGTGCAGTGTGAGTGCTGTGAGAACCCAGATCTACAAGGGCTGCATCAGTTACAGAACACTTCCTAAAGGGGGTCTTGCCTATTAATACTACTTATTAATATTAATGTTAACGTAACATTTACTGAGGCTTAGCCTGTGTCTTTTGCAGGCATTATTTCATTACACAAGGAAGGAATTACCGTTCTCTCTATTCACAGTCAAGAAAAGTGAAGCACAGAGAGTAGCCTCCTCAAGTCCAGGCTGTTGGTAAGTGGTGGCACCAGGATTCAACCTGGTGATCTGACTCCCAAGCCCATGTTTCTGAGAAATAGGACTTTGAAGGTATAAGAGAGGCATGTGACTGTGTGTCCTGAGGGCAGGCAGCAAGGCATGAACAAAGGCAAAGGGGTAATGAAGACTTCTGTGTAGCAAGCATCTAGATTTTCTCAGGAAACTGGGTACAAATCTATATAACCCATGCTCCTCTTTCCACGTACCCTTTAGCGCTGGCCTTGGTTCCCATGAGCCTCAGGGCCAGGAGCAGGAGTTGGGGGTAACATATCTTGGCTCTTTAAGTGGCTTTGATTCTGTCACCTTAATCTTAATGATAAATAAATGCTGCAATCTGCCTCCACCCCACAACTACTTTTGTCACCTCCCCAAAACTTGATGGGGCACAAGTTGGGTGCAGCTAGGGGCACTAAAGGCAATCCTTCACCTTCACTGGTCTTTCAGGCCCTCACACTCACCTGTCACTTCTGAGGGAAGCCTTCTCTGATTCCCTAGACAAGGTCAGAGCTATTCATCACAGGTGCTCACATTGGCCTGAACTTCCCCTTTGGTAAACACTGTCCCTCTTGTTACAGGTCGGCATGTGCCCCCCTCCCCCACTAGACTTTAAGTTCCATAAGAGTGTAGGCCACATCAGACTTGTTCACTGCATGGTACACTGAAGGAACTCAGGGATGTGAACTTGAAAGGGAAGGGGTACAGAATGGTGGTAGAGATTTGGGGGGAACCAGGTCAATTTCTTTCCCTTCCTATTCCAAACTCTTGCTTCCTAATGCATCATGATCCCTGCTTTACTATATTTTTTGACCGAAACTTAAAAATTATCTTCAGTCAGGCCAGGTGCTGCCTAGAGAAATCTAGCTATGCTCTAGCAGGTCTTTTTCTTTTAACAAGAGTCTGATTAGTCGTTCATGAACCTTTTC
Source organism: Saccopteryx bilineata (assembly GCF_036850765.1). Lineage (NCBI taxonomy): Eukaryota > Metazoa > Chordata > Mammalia > Chiroptera > Emballonuridae > Saccopteryx > Saccopteryx bilineata. The sequence continues at coordinate 116,800,947 of NC_089491.1, forward strand.
AGAAGGATAACCCTGGTGAGTTATCCAAGGTCACATTGAATCAAAGCCAGAAATAAAACTCAGATTAATCGATTCCCAAGAGGGTCCTTGATCTTTTTCAAGGAATAAAAAGAGAAAATGGGCTTTGACACTGATTCTCTAAGAATGTTAATCAAATGTGGACTTATAATGCCTGCAGCTACTACATGTTATCTGGGAGACATTAAAGCATAATGAGCCCTTCAGGAAAAGGTAGTTTTTAAAGAGGAACAGGAGAACACAAGAAGTACAACCTAGATTTATAATTAATATTGTGAAAATAATTTGAATTGAATTCTGAATTGTGCCTCTCCTAAACTGGCTTACAGCGTGAAGGTAGCACAGCCAGAGTCAGAATCAGCACACTGTATGACTTCTTGGTAGAGGGTACAGTAGGCTTTTGAGCTGCAGAAAACACAATGTCTTTGGCATAACCCCATACTCCAATCTCCTGGGAAGCCACTTAAAAATGAGTGAGACCAATGCTAAGTTCTTAGATACACAGCCACACAATGAGAAAGTTCAAATAAAAGCCAAGTTCTTAGCCTGCAGCGCTAAAGAATAAAAGCCAAGAAATTAGAGCTCAGAAAATGGATGACATAACCTTATAGCAGGACTCTTAGATCAGTCTGAGCAAGGACGTTACTGTTTACCTGGGATGGATCAAGTATAGTTCACTATGGAACGGGTGGGGGTGGGGGGACCACATAAACTATCAAAGCACCTTCCAGCCTGGAGTCTTTGAAAACATGAAGAGCAAACTACCTCTGCAAAAAAGTGAAGGTTCATGGATGAACTCAGACCATCATTTCCTAAATATTTAGGGCTCACTTCACTTGTCTCTACTACTCACATCAACCAGGAAGCCCCCAAATAATCGTGTACTTCATATTTCTTTGAAATGTTCATTTCTTTCATTGCTGTTGCCCCAAGCAACAACATAAAATTATTCATAGGAAGTGAGGCAGGGCAGCTGGTTTCACCAAACCTCTTCCTGCATATTAGTACAAAGGGCTAAAAATAAGTAAAATCATTTTGCTGAAGTTTCTAACCAAAAATAATTATTGACAAGGCTTTTTGTTTTTCCTTTCCCTGTTATTGTTCATTCCCTTTTAATTTCCTCCTTTACAAGAACAGAATGTATAATTTCATCTAGAAATGGACTATCACTGTTTTGAGCAAAAATAAAATGTTTATTGAGAAATAAACAGATACCTTCCCCATGGAGAGAGGACAGGCTGGGGTGAAAGCACAAGGCGGACACACAGACCATGTCCAGTGTTACTCCTGCAACCTGGCAGATGCCCTCCAACCTGCTGGCCCAGACACAAAACTTGTACACATGTTACAATTCTACATCATCAATCAGAGCTCAGCTGAACTTTCATCACAATGAACCTTAATCATAGTCAACATTTAGACACAGTGGGACATGTTTAGTGGATGGAACACTTGATTGATTTGTTTCCTCAGGTAATGCCTTGCTCATTCTGTCTCTCTCTCTCTCTCTCTCTCTCTCTCGCTCTCTCGACTTTAAAATTAAGGTATCTTTTGATACCTTCTCCCCCTCTTTTTTCTTTTGCCAAGAGAAACTTAAAGATGAAATAAAATGTCTAACTCATTTCCAAAGGAATTACTGTAGCCATACTGGGCAGGGCTGGCTGGAGGCAGGGTGGATGGCAGGATGCATGCTCGCCCTCCAGAACTGCTCCTCCGAGCCAGGGGAGTGCACGGAGAGGCAAGTATGCTGGCCGTGGGGTAAGGCCTTGGCCTGTTTTGGAATATTCAATGGCACGGAGTAAATAATTTTCCCCACAGGTTATCTGATCAGCTGTTATTCAGGGCAATTCCAACTGAGAACAAGAGACTTTCCTCATCTGCAAGTGGGTTACATAAGAGATATAAGCAAGAAACTTCTTAAGCGTCCATTAGGTTTGAGCTGGATACTTAGGCTTAAATCGTGTAAGGCGGAGATGAGACATAGAAATCACAGAAATAAACATATGCACACCAGACAACCATGACCTGCTATGGCGAGCTTTAATCACCACAGGTAAAATATTATAATATTTCCGCATATCAAAAATGGCTCCAAATTCTTTATCATTATCACCATAAGTTTAGAAATGAAAGCAGCAGTAATACCAAACTTTCCTGTTCATAATTGCAAGATTTATGAAACTTTCTTTTTTTTATTTTTTGAAACTTCCTTATAAGCACATTTTTTTTTATCATGAGGCTGATATCACCAAAGTGAAAAGAGAAAAGTCATGATCAGCTGGAATTTATTCAATGTAGAATTTTTAAAATAATTTATTCTTTAACCTGGGATGGCTTCTCTTCACTCTTCCAAACACTTGGTGAGGACAAGAGGAAAAGATGACAAATGGAGAGTCCAGTCCAGTCCAGGGGGTCCCCTGGTTACAGATGAGATTTAAGTATTGATATAAACAGAAGGGTAAAAATAAATACAGGGGCTCCACGGGTTATGACACAGTTCCGTTCCTACGACAGTGACGTAACCCGAATTTTGGTGTAAGTTGAAACACACCCTAGTTTAGGTCACTTACCTATCCTAACACAGTTGTAAAATCATAATCTAGAACCTAAAAACACAACTAAGTCACAGAAAAAGGAAAAGGACATAAATATATTGTACTGTACAGTATACTGTAGTAACAGAAAAAATGACAAAAAATGAGTAAGCCAAAATACTCACATCTCAATTTTTTAAAGTTTTTATGGGAATGAGTATTGTAAACTCAAAATGTCATATGTCAAGACTGTCATAACCTGAGGACCCCCTATACTATGTTAAGACAAATATCTATCTGTCTAAGTTGCACTTAGTAGGTAAATTGTAGCTGTTGCAACTAATATACAAATTCAACTTAAGAACAAACCTACAGAACTTATCTCATTCATAACCCAGGGACTGCCTGTACATATAACATACAGAAGTTATGATTTTTAACTCAATCTACTGAGAAAAACAAAGAAATTGTATTTTAGTATCAATTAACTCAATGCTATCACATTTAAAAAATTAAATTGGCTCTTTCTCATAAAAGGGGAGTTGACAATAAATTCTCAAACAGTTCTTTCCTACAATGTCTCTTGCAGTACACTCTACTTACTACATATGAGCCAGCTAATTAAGCCAGAGTTCATACAGATTGCCTTGCAAACCTCAGCTCCAGGCTCATTCACCTGAGAGAAGACTTGCATGTGTCTAAAAGAAAAATCACCCCAAACACTTCAATAGTTATCCCAGTCAAGTGATGGGAAAGGTAATACTCTTAAATCAGAAAAAAATGACAGCCATGTTGAAGTGGAGACTATTTAAACATTTTTGGTATGTAAAAACAAATAAGTAACAGAAAAGATTTCAAAATCTAAATTCCTAATGTCTCTCACATAGTTTTTTGGGAACAAGGCTGGAGCAATCGTGTGCTACCACTCATAAGGCAGCCTGGAGACTTTTCTCTGATTATTTCCATGAAGGAAATCTTTGCTGTCATTTGGTTTCAAAGTATTATACATGCAATTTCCTGTGTACTACTTACTTTCAACTGCACAATTACGAGTATTCTGGGCTCTAATAAACATGTGGGAATACATGGCAGGTAGAGAATTATCATACATAATCTTGCTCCATACTCTTTATTTTTATTATTCCTGGATACCTCCCCAATTAAGACTGAACTGAACAACACAGACATGGACATTTACTGGATTTTTCTTGGGAAGTTAAATTATGTTCACTAACTCTCAGCCAAAACTGGGTGAGGAAAATGAAGAGAGCATTCAGTACTAAAAATGAATTAGATAAAAAGGTTTTCTGGGAAAGGCTTGATACAAGTGTTCTTCTTATTCTTTATTTCCAGGTAGAATCACTGAAAAATCAAGGTTGGACAAACTTACAACAATTGTATGGCCAATGCCCCATCTGATACCTGAACTCCTATACAACATCTCTGCCAAGTTGTTGTCCAGCCTCTGCTAAAATACCTTGTGCGGAGCAAGCTGTTGCAACATGACTTACTCCCCCTAGAACAGGATAGCAAAACAGATGGAACAGATAAACAAACTCCCATTAAACATGATTATGAATTTCATCAAGCTTTTCAAGAGAGTTAGCAGATTGTTGACTGCTACTCACAGGAATAAACCAGATTTGTTCCACGCATCCCATGCTTTCTGCAATGATCCAAAATGGGGAAACAGAACTCAGAAATGTGAATTTTCTAAATCCTTGTTGAATAGCTGTGTATGTGGCAGTGGGGAAGCAGATAAAAACATCTTAGAAGTAATCATTACTATAGAGACCCTATATAAAGGGAAAATAAATGTTTTGAATAATAAATTAAAGTTTTGCTGTAAAGCTGCAGTAAACACCTTGAGCAGCAAGACTTGGTACAAGAGTTCAAGAGCCTTAGTGGATGAACTGTGGGCTAATTAGACAGGAGCGCTGTGAGAGTCAAGCCTGAGACTGGGCCTGCTCTCCTCAGGTGGTCAAAAATACTCTACCTTCATTTTCTTTTTCTGGCTCCTTTGGCAGCACTGCAAATAATTCTCTCATTTCTGACTTCTCTCAAGGTGCTCACACTGCTACAAAGTTTCAGATCCCCCCTTCAGAAGACCAACAAAGCAACACATGATTGGTGGACAGCAATATCGGAATTCAATTTACAAAGGTTCAGTTCCTCTGAAGGAACAAATTTCTGTTTGTATTTTTATCTTCTGAACACACAGATGAATACATCTATACCCCCTGGTAATACACACATAAACTTTAAATACTCAAAGTGAAAACTGAGACTCAGCTGATTCAATTTTAGTAGTATGTTTCACTACGGTGGGGGGGGGTGTTAAAATGGCAATGGCGTCCATCTTAAACAAGACTGTGAATAACAAAACAAAACAAATAAAACCCAACCTTTAAGTCATTATGTCTTTTTATATGGAGGCCCCCTTTTTACATACCTGTTTCAAAAGTGTCAGATAATTAAATTTAGTGGCTAGATGACAGGAGAGCAAATTTTCCTGCAAAAAAGAATAAATGTCCTTGACCACTGAGATTTGGAATCACTGAAAGTCTATTAAGTACTCAGGATAGATCTGGTTGGCATCAAACACCACAAAGATCTTTGGATTCCAGGTGTCATCCACACAGCTGTCATATAAGTTCACATAGCTACCGTCTTTGGAAGGAGGTCGCATGTATTTGGAGTCTCCATTTATGTAATCTCCAATTAGTACTCGAGCAAGAAACATAGATTTATATGCTCTAAATAAATGCCGCTGTTGCAAGCTTACACCATGGATTTGGAATGTGTTTCCATGTTTTATGTCATCTTTGCAGAAGCGACTGGAATAAGCAGCATCTCTAGCAAAATAGGTTCCTTAAACAAAAGAACCAAAAAAAAAAAAAAAAAAAGCCAAGATTACTCTGAAGAATACATGAAACACAAGCAAAAACATTCTAACTATTAGGGGAATAGACACGTGGAATTATAAATATAACAAAAAGAGATGTAGAACTTCTGCGCACATAGATCTTTAAGAAAAGAATAGAAATTCATCTGGTATGGACAGCTGTGATTCAGACTGCCACAGGGATAGATTTGTTAGGATGTACCAGTAGTCCCTACCACCAACACCATTCCACCCCACCAAAACAAAGCTGCCAGACTTTTTCAAAAGAAATCTTATAAAGAAATCCAATATAAGACAGATACAAAAGTGCTTAAAAGTGGGACTTCAATTGTTTGGCCCTCCCTCCCATTTCCAGTTCCTTCCTTCCTTTCCCTCAGCCCGCTAGCCTGTGCAGCAGCCACGGGACCTCTGAGGGCATAGTGAGAACTGCTGTCTACCCAGATGATTTCAAACCCTGAAAAGCCACATTTCTATGATACAGAGTATCAATGCAATAATATTTCTGGAAATAATAGAACTCAATGTCCAGGAGAGTGCAATGCTATTCACATCGGACCATCTCAAAGGACCAATTTCACTGGTTCATTGCTTAAATATAAAAACTCAGCAAGCATCTGACTCTTCTGAGGAGTCAGGCTGACATCATTATGGAAATACTTACTCTAAAACATTTTGAAAGAGAATTGCAAAGTCTCCTATTACCAAATGCTGATGGGATGTAGGTAACACTTTTCTGACCCTCTTACAGTTAAATAAATGGAATGGTATTTTCAGTAGTTATGTTAAAAGTTAATTTACTTTTTAAAATATAGCACATCCTGATCCTAAGTGGTAGAGAGTTCTCTTGATGGAGGTAAGGTACAAAGTAAGAACCAGCAAAATAAATGTCCATCCCTTACCTTTTCCCCTCATCTCTCTCCTTAATTTGCTTGAGTAGTGGGCATAAATTGGAGAACTTGGACTTTCACATTAGAAAAAAGGTGAGGATTTCCCCCATTATTCCTTATTGCTCATTAATATTCTTACCTATCTTTTTCTAAAAAACAAAACAAACAAAAAATACTAGTACCTAGACCTGAGAAAAATATAATTAATTAATTTTATAGTTCTATCTCTGACATAAAAGAGTTTTAGTTTTATTCCTGGAAAAAACTTATACATGAAAATTAAAAGTAATACAAACACCAGCTAACACGGATATGACGACCCATGCGATGAGTGGGGTTGGGGTGTGAGCTAATCGGGTAGGGGTGTGAAGGTCTTACTTCTATCTTGTACATGCAGGAAGTGGCTTTTCTTTGGCTCCGAAACTCTGAGGGTGTGTTGGGAACCTAGCTTAATAACTATCAAACCCCTGAATTACAAAACAATCAATTATCTCTAAAGAGAGAAGATTTGCTCCTAGGACTTGAACTGGATCTAGAATTCTGATAATTACCTTTTCCAAATAGAGCACCATGTATACCATTTATTCTCCAATCAAAGTTATGAATACAAATTGCTTCCACAAATTCACTGCTGGTTCCATGAAATAGCATTTGTTCATTGACTTGAGGAATACCACTTTTTTTCTTAAGCTGAGCCTTTTTCCTAAAAACACAATACATAGAAAACACAGAGAAAAATATACCATAAGTGGCAGTTATTAATTTTTCAAGGAGCAAAATTCAATAGAAAGTATGAGCCAGAAAACATTTCTTTAACATAAATCATAAGTGGGCAAAGCAGCTTTGAAGAAAAATCTTGAATGCTTGAATGCTCTTGGACACAAAAATCATCTCATCATCAAAAATTATTAGTTAACACTGAGACTTAAAGCTGAAAACAAACCCACAACTATATACAGTGTGTCCATAAAGTTATGGTGCACTTTTGACTGGTCATAGGAAAGCAACAAAAGATGACAGAAATGTGAAATCTGCACCAAATAAAAGGGAAAACCCTCCCAGTTTCTGTAGGATGATGTGGCAGCATGTGCGCATGTGCAGATGATGACGTAACACCATGTATACAGCAGAGCAGCCCACGGCCATGCCAGTCGAGATGTGGATGGTACAGAGGAAAGTTCAGTGTGTTCTGTGGCTTGCTAAATTCGAATCCGTGACCAAAGTGCAACGTGAATATCTGCGCGTTTATAACGAAGCGCCACCACATAGGAATAACATTACTCGGTGGGATAAGCAGTTGAAGGAAACCGGCAGTTTGGTGGAGAAACCCCGTTCTGGTAGGCCATCAGTCAGTGGCGAGTCTGTAGAGGCTATACGGGATAGCTACCTAAGGAGCCCTAAAAAATCTGTGCGTGAGCCCACATGGAACTGCACTGAATAGGTATGAAACTGGGAGAGTTTTCCTTATATTTGGTGCAGATTTCACATTTCTACCATCTTTTGTTGCTTTCTTGTGACTGGTCAAAAGTGCACCATGACTTTACAGACACACTGTATGTGTCAGATGATTCCCTATTATAGTAAAGATCATTGGCTAAACCAGTCAAGTTTTACAGATGCCTAAAAGTGATACTATAAACAAATAACACAAAATTCAAAGTCTTTAAACAGTGAGTTCCTTGAGCAAGGACCATGCCTTAACCTTTTTATTCCCAGAGTTTAGAAAATGTTGGTTCAACTGAACTGAATTTTGAATCTAAGGGTTGGAGGGACATTAAGCCATCCAGTTCAACCTCTTCCCAATGGGCAAATCTCCTCTAACAATACAGGACTGACTGTAACAGTAAAAAACAAACTGAAAACAGTCTAAAATTCTTTCATAGAAAATTGAATAAATAATTATATATTTATACTTGAAAGTTAAAAGTAATGCACTAGTGCCCTGGCCAGATAGCTTGGTTGGTAACAGCATCGTTCTGAAGCACAGAGGTTGCCAGTTCGATCCCTGGTCAGGGCACAAACAGGAATGGATCGATGTTCCTGTCTCTCTCTCACTATCTCCCTTACTCTCTTTCAAATCAGTAAAACAAATATATAAAAAAATAATGAATTAGACTTACATGTAAGTATACTGCAAAAAGAGATATGATTCAAAATAATATAAGTACACATATATAGGTAGTAAAAAATATCAAAACATGGACAAGAAGGCATCACACCAACCTCAGGAGGAAAGAAGGAAAACAGGAGAATAGGGTAAACACTTCACCAGTATCTGTAATGCTTTGTATCTTTAAAAAATAAATAAATAAATAAATAAATAAATAAAACCAGATACAAAGAAGAAGAAAATGTAACAAATATTAAAATGTTAAATCTGATTGGTAGGTATATGGGTGTCTATAAATTGCTGCATTTTCCTTTTTAAAATATTTCATAAAAGTGATGTTTTAAAAATGGAAAAGAATCCCTTTGCCCTAGTATATCTCTAATAGATGGCCATTTAATGCCTGCTTCAATTCATTCCAGCACCAAGTGCTCACTGCTTTGCAAGACAGCACAATCTATTTGTGATCAGCTGTCATCATTAGAAAGTATATCCATCCCAACACTGAACCACAATCTGCCTTCTTCCTATTGTTTCTATTGATTGGTCTTAGTTCTTCTCTTCTGAACACAGAACAATTCAAATACTCTTATACAAAACTACTCTGCAAATATCCAAAAATAATTATGAACACTGACTTAGGTTTTCTTTTCTAGGTTGCATCATTCCATCAGCTATTCCTCACGCAGCATAGCTTCCAGGCCTTTTTTTATCCACACTGGACACCCCTTCTTTGAGAAGAATCTGCTGGATACATTCCCGTTCATAAACATTGGTAGGAAACAGAAAGTCCAGACAGCACTGAGTCCACCATCACGCCACTGAATTCACTTTGGAGCAGGGGTACCACACTTCTACAAGTGACTTACTTTGTAGTTTCAGTCAATTAACACTCCCAGGACTTTTTCAGCTGGACTTCTCCCAACTTGCTAGATTTGTACAATCTATTTACAAACCTAATGGCAGTACATTTATTTCAATTAAGCTTTATCTTGATATAGCAATTTTAAAAGTACAGAATTTATTTTAAAAACCCGCTTAGCTTAGTAACTATGCAGGGGTGGGGGGGTGTTGGTGGATACTTGCATTTAAATGATGAAAGAAGCAGAAATGTATGTGGTCTTTCTTAACAGCCATTTGGCAGTATGTATCAAAAATTTTAAATATATGCTTTGATCTACTGGTGATAGTCTTTTCAAACCATTAAGCATGACATTAGAAAGCTGTGCTTTAAACAAATTTTTACTTCAGAGAAAGCCAGCATGGTTTTCCTAAGAATTGATTATGCTAACTTACTTTTTTAAAACTTGGCTTACTTTTTTTTTAACAATGTGTATTTGTTGATTTTCTAAGAAAAAAAATCTTTTTTTTTAAAAAAAAAAGATTATTAGTCATATTGTTTTGACTCACAGTTTCAATCTCCCAAGGTCTTTCTGACTCCTGATTCATTCCCACAACAAGCTGCCTCCTGCATCTTTCACAAGTGTGATATGCAAGCAAACCTTCTACATTTTCACCCAAATTCCTGATGCGAGTGTTACAAGGCTCAAGAAGAAAGCATGCATGATTTTCAAGTTACTCTCTGCATAAGACTTTTAACTGGGTATTAATTTTTCTCCTTCTATTTATTCAGTGGACACACAGTTCTCTATCTTGTCTCCATCATAAGAACCTTTTTAACCACTTTGTGGAAATTTGTTACACTAAGGGGCTCACTCATTTATGACTATGGTAATTCTCTTACTTGGACATTAGTAAATATACACTTTTTTTCTAGGCAAACATTGTTAGAAGGATGTTATATCTATAGCTTCATGATCTATAATGACTACAAATCTACAGTATTCTAAAATCAGGATATTTACTCATCACTACTTTTCAGGCACAGATTAGAATAAATTTTGGGTTGAAAATTCATTCCAGTCTCTCTTCGATATAAATGAAGTGTTGGTTAAAGACACAGGTGTGTGGGCATTAAGAACCAACTCATATGATGTGTTATCCCAGTAGAAGGCAGAGTGGGATGGGGTGCTCAAAGCCTATCCCCACAGCATGGATTCTCCTAGTGCTCTCTGCTAAGGCACCTGTGAAATGGGGAGACTCTCATACCATGACCCTGGTGTTCCAGAAAGGATGATGTTGAGTTCTAGGGCCTCCTGGACTTCAGTTAGACTTTTGGGAAAAGTCATAGGATTCAAACTACACTAGGTTCTTCACAATCCTGCCCACCTTTGCCAACCCCACGTTCATTTCTGAACTTACTGAAAATATTGTAGCACCCACTTCTCAAAGATACCTACCCACCCAGGGACTAGAGTACCAAAAGGTCTAAACTGGATATGCCACGTACTCTGAACTGAAGCAGGAATATTGTCATGCTCTAGACTGAAATGTTTGCCTAAATTTAAACCAGTGATTCTCCATCCTGGATGAACATCAGAATCATTTGCAGAACTTTTTAAAGATAATGTTAGAATGCAGAGGTTCTGATTCAGTGGATCAGGGGTGAGGGACAGATACCTCTACTTGTTAAGCTCCACAGGTAGAGCTTAACAAGATAGTCTCTTATCTAAATCCGCATTCTTGCCCATCTTAATGAGACAGCAGCTTTCATTGCTCTTTTTTCCTTGCTACTTTCTCCTTCCCAACCCTGGATCAACCCAACTACCTCCTCTCTCCACTCTTAAATTTGAAGGGCTGAAATAAGTCTAACAACATCTCCCATGGTTTTCACTACAAATTCACACATTCCAACTTTAGCTAAGTGCTCAGCACCGATAAAAATCTTATAGTTCCCAAGTTAGCTCTTACCCATTTTCCACAGTGGGCAATTCAAATCTCCCTTTTCCTATATCTCACTCTCTCATCCACACTTCCTTAACACCTCATTCTCTACAGGTGACCTCACTTATTATTTCACCAAGGAAACTGGAAGAATCAGGATGGAACTCCCAACCTAACTCCTGTTCTAATCTCCTCTACAGGGGTCCTTGGGTTACAACACAGTTCCATTCCTATGAAAGAGATGTAACCTGAATTTTGGTGTAAGTCAAAACACACTCTCTCCTAAGTCACTTACCTATCCTAACACAATTGTGAAATCATAATCTAGAACATAAAAACTCAACTAAGCCACAGAAAAAGAATACTGTGTATTCTTCCACTGTGTGCAACCAAACTAGTTCACCCATGTAGTCTGTAAGTACTACACTAATGGTGTAAGCTGAAACACTTATGTCTCAATGTAGGGCCAGTAGCCACAGCCATCATCAGAGCCGCCTGGCCTGTGCAGGTTCACATTTGATCCAGACAGACAGTAATGAAACAATGGAGCCAAGAACTGGTGGGCTTTAATCCTAGCTCGCACCTGCCAAGCAAGTGAATACACACAGTAGGAAAACACTTCCCTTTCCATTCAGGGCTGCGAAAGCCACTAGAATCAAAGGCCCCACCAGCCTTATTCACCTCTGTTCCCCATCTGCTTCTCTTTGCACAAACTCTGCACAAACTGGCTTCTCCTTCAGCACTCTGCCATCTTGGTTACCTCTCCTATGCAATGCTGATGGCAGGAACCGAGCGAGAGAGACCCCCTGGTCTGCTTTATTTTATAGTGTAGAAAATTAAAGCCTTCAAGCCAATATACAAATAAGGAAGTCTCTGATACAAAGCCACTTATCTGAGGCATAAATGGAATTCCTCATAAGAGTGCACCCCCCCCATTATGCAACAGTTAAGGGTGTGGGGAAAAGATTAGTTTTGAGAAGATCTTAGTATTAGAAGGATGTTGAAAAGATCTTAGTATTAAAAGGGTGGGAAAGGCTTAGTCTTAAATCTAAGCCTTAGGCTATAAGGACTTTGTTTTCTATACCCAATGCAAGCTATAAGCAAGCAAACATATACATCATATTTACAAAGTTATTTGACCAACACTCAATTTTTATTATTTTTTTTTAATTTTAGTGAGAGGAGGGAAGGTAGAGAGACAGACTCCTGCATGCGTCCCAACCAGGATCCACCCATAAGCCCACTAGGGGCTGATGCTCTGCCCATCTGGGGCTGTTGCCCTGTTGCTCATCAACCAAGCCATTTTTTACCACCTGAGATGAATGCCACAGAGCCATTCTCAGCACCTGAGGTCTACTTGCTTGAACCAGTCAAGCCATGGCTGCCGGAGGGAAAGAGAGAAAGAGAAAGAGAGCGAAAAGAGGAGCAGAAGGAGTGGAGAAGCAGTTGGTCACTTTTCCTGTATGCCCTGACTGGGAATTGAACCTGGAACATCCACCTGCTGGGCCAATACTTTACCACTGATCCAACTGGCCAGGGCCAACATCTCAAATTTTTAGATTTTATGGGAGTGAGCATTGTAAACTCAAAACATCATATGTCGAGATGCTTGTAACTCAAGGACCCCCTGTACTTATTTCTAACATACCTGGACCACCCTTCTCTATCTCCTGACATATGTTCTCTGAATTCCATCCCATCACACCTCTTTAGAAGCCTTAATCCAACAATTACCCTTCCCCTTTACTGTCTTTTAAACTCGCTCTCTCCATATGTTCTTTCCTATTATAATTTAAATATGTTGAAGTGTCTTCCATCTTTTAATTCTAAAAACATAAAGCAAAACAAAAACACCCTTCCCAGCTCCACACTACACATCTCCTCAGATCTCTCATTCGCTTCACTGCCAAGCTTCTTTAAAGAGTCAGCCACATTTGTTGTAAATACAATACAGGGTGGGACATAAGTAGGTTTACAGTTGTGAGTATGCAAAACAGTTTATTCTTGTATTATTCATTAGTGTATTATGTTCCATACAAACAACTGTAGACCTATTTCTGCTCCACTCTGTATAGTCCACAAACATTGCTCTCATCAAGGGTTCCAATGCCAATTTTGTTGCAGAACTCAAAGGATATTTTCAATATTTATCTTGCTTGGCAACTCTCCCACATATGACTGCGATGACAGCCACCTGTGTGAACCACTTCCTTCCTTTGGCTTCTGTGATCACATTCCATTGGTTTTCTTCCACCTTTTCTGGTTGTTACTTCTCAGTTTCTTCCTTGGGTTTTCTTTTCCTCTGTCTAACCCTTCCAGAGTTCAGTCCTTGGCCCTCTTATTTTCTTTAGCTACATAAAATCCCTGGTCATCTTATCAATTCCTATGACTTCTATTATCCGCATTTTTTAACAACTCCAAAACCTTTATCTCTAGTCTATACCATTCTGCCAAGCCCCCAACCCATAAATCAACTATTACTCCCTCACCATCCTCCCCAGACCAAAACCTGTTCCTACATATTTTTCCTTAGTCAACTCAAACAAACAAGTCAGAAACTTCGATGTTATCATTTCCGTTTCCCTTACCCACCCCACTGAACACATTAAATTAAGCACCAAGCAGTATCATTCTACATCCTCAATATCTCAAGATCGTCCTCTTCACTCCTTAGGTCCACTTTGGTTCAAGCACTCAGTGTGTCTCAGTTTAATTACTGAAACAATTTCCTAAAATGGTCTTGCTTCTAAATGTGATGCACTTAAATCAGAGTTTCTAAGCCTCAGCACCACTGACATTTTGGACTGGATAGTTCTTCATTGTAGGAGGTTGTCTTGTGCACTGTAGAATGTTTAGCATTCTTGGCCTTTACCAGGTAGATTTCAGTAGGATCTCCCCATCCCACCACATGACAATAAAAATGTGTCCAGTCATTGCCAAATATCCTCTGGTGGGAAAAATCATTCCTAAGTGAGAACAATTGCTTTAGACTCATTCTCCACCGTATAGCCTGATGAATTATTTTCCTAAAATGCAAATCAGACCCATCACTCTCTTGCTTCAAGCCCTACAATGGCTTTCCACCATTCCAGGAAAAAATCCAGATATATCCCTTAGTTTGGTTTGTAAGGCCCTGTGTAGGCTGGCTCCTGCTAACTCTCTATCTCAGCCATCGATTAGTTCAACTCAAGTAAAGCTACTGAAGAAAACCACACAACCACTCCAGCAATTTTACTACAAACTCCTGCATACTCTACCCCTTGAGTACCTTTCTAGGCTCTTCTTCAATCATTCATCCTATTTTCTGTTCTATTTGAAATTCTTTTAATACTCTCTGTTCCCTCTTATAATCAAGTTTGGCCCACGCTGCTTCCAAAGCCTGGGGTGCCCTTCACTACTACCTGTCTCACTTAAATGACCCCTGCTTTAAAAAGTGCTTCTTGGTCCCCACCCCGACCCCACAACACATACTCTACTTGTGTCAGCAAGTGAGTAGACTCCCTCACTTCTTGTTCCTGTGCTCCCTGCTACATTTTGTGGTTCCAGGGCCTGGTTCCTTGTCTAAGCTGTAGTCCTGTGAACTGTTAAATCCCAAGTGCCTAGAATAAGCCTGCTACAAAGCAAGAGCAAAACACATATTTTTAGAAGAAGGGAGAAAGTAAGAAAGGTCTAGACAACATATAAACTGAGGTCTGATGGACTCATGGGCCTCTCTGCCTGTATATGAGTCATAGGTTACATGACAATGAGACTGACTCTGTTATCTTAATTTTTTAGGGAGATGATAGGCAGTCCTCATAATAAGACTTAGTATTTTCTACTGTCACAGCAGGTGACAGGTTCTTTCGCCATCACAGATTTCTAGACACCAACATTATAGTAAAATCATGAAGGGCATTGACAGTAAAACTGTTTTCAGTAAAATTTTGTATAAAATGTTTGGGGAATCACTGTATATTTTACCACTAGGACTTAATTATGAAGAGAAATTTATATAAATTCCACTTCAGAAGCCTGATTAAAATTTCATCAGACCATTTGAGAAAAGGCTTACTTTATTCACTGAGAATAAAAAAAGAGAGCCTTTTCTCTTCCTCTAAAGAAGAATTACCTAAACAAGAACTGAATAAAACCTTTTAAGCTCAGTAGTGTCAGAAATAAAAGTTGGCTTGGTCAAAGACTCAAGACTGTAAAGAACACAAACTGAAAACCCCTTCCTTATTTTATAATATAAATTCTTTTTTTTTTTTTTTTTTTGTATTTTTCTGAATTTGGAAACGGGGAGGCAGTCAAACAGACTCCTGCATGCGCCCAACTGGGATCCACCCAGCATGCCCACCAGGGGGTGATGCTCTGCCCATCTGGGGCGTTGCTCTGTTGCAGCCAGAGCCATTCTAGTGCCTGAGGCAGAGGCCATGGAGCAATCCTCAGCGCCCGGGCCAACTTTTTGCTCCAATGGAGCCTTGGCTGCGGGAGGGGAAGAGAGAGACAGAGAGGAAGGAGAAGGGGAGGGGTGGAGAAGCAGATGGGCACTTCTCCTGTGTGCCCTGGCCAGGAATCGAACCCGGGACTCCTGCACGCCAGACCGACGCTCTGCCACTGAGCCAACCGGCCAGAGCCTATAATATAAATTCTTATGAGAATAAACTCTGAAACTTACTCAGGCCATATTAACTCATCAGGAGCATGAATGAATCCCATTTATCAGTAACAAACAAAAGTCAGCCTGATTTTCAAGTATGTATATGAGAATATGAGTTAAGGTCTGGGATTTGATTTAAAACATCTCAGGCCCTGGCTGGTTGACTCAGTGGATACAGTGTCAGTTGGCATATGGACATCCTGGGTTCAATCCTTGGTCAAGGCACACAAGAGAAGTGACCATCTGCTTCTCTCCCCACCCCTTTCCCCCTTCTCTCCCTCTATCCCTCCCATAGCCAGTGGCTCAACTGGTTCCAGCATAGGCCTGGGCACTGAGGATAGCTTGGTTGGTCCCAGTGCATCAGCCTCAGGTGCTAAAAATAGCTTGCTTGGTTTGAGCATCTGCCCCAGACAGGGGTTGCTGAGTGGATCATAGTCGGGGTGCATGCAGAGTCTGTTTCACTATCCCCCTCCCCTCTCACTTAAAAAAATTACATACCTATATCTATATCCATCTATCCATATCAACAATAATAATAGCAAAAAGAAGAATTTTTGTGGTAAATCTTGATAAATGTTAAATCAGTATGATGGCTACCTTGGGGTTTGTTATATTAAACTCTATTATTTTAAATTTTCCTGAATAACTATTAAAGTTCTATTTATATTAAAAATATTATAAACTAATTCTCATATACAAATTTAAAAATATTTCAGAAAACCACATATTTTAGGTATCACTTGTTATAAAAAAATACAGCACAACAAACAGATTAACTTGAGAATAAATACCTTTAAGTTTTTGCAAGGGGCTTTATTTTAGGTTAAGTGCATACTGAGCAATCCAATGGATCATTTCCAAACTAAGTTGAGCAATAAATTGAGATTTTAAATCTACAACATAAACTTTGGGCTAAACAGGAAATTTGCAGGTATGTTTTACAATGGTCCTTTTAAAACTTAACAAGAAAATGACTACAGGCAAAAGAAATTAAAAAATGTTTCAGAGAGTTGTAATTCAGCATAAAAGTCTGAGCCAACACAGTCATATCAACAAACCTAAACAGCACCCCAGATGCCTTTGCAATGCTGATTAAGCAAAGATGCACAGCTCAGAAACTTGAAGGGAATGAGTTTCCAGGAGTGTTCAGAGGAGACTCTGACCTCTAACACTGCATTTCAGTGTTGTAAGCAGTGCCTTGCACTCATTTATACAGCAGCTCTCTTCTCCTCCCTGAGAATGCTGAAGAAAAGAGCTGAGAGACCAGGTCAAAATATAGCAAGAAAAAAACATGGCAGCAGTGAAAATTAATACAATTAAACATTTGTTCTCCAACAGATATATGAAAAGATGCTCATCTTCACTAGCTATTAGAGAAACGCAAATCAAAACCACAGTGAGATACCACCTCACTCCTGTTATATTGGCTATTATCAACAAGACAGGTAATAACAAGTGTTGGAGAGGCTGTGGAGAAAAAGGAACCCTCATTCACTGCTGGTAGAATGTAAACTGGTACAGCCATTATGGAAGACAGTATGGCGTTCCTCAAAATATTAAGACTAGAACTACCACATGACCCAGCAATCCCTCTACTGGTTATCTACCAAAAAAACTTGGATATATTGGTACACAAAGACATGTGCACCCCCATATAGAATGCAGAATTATTCATGGTGGCCTAGACATGGAAACAACCAAAGTGTCTCGAGATAGAGGACTCGATACAGATGATGTGGTACATGTATACAACGGAATACTACTTACTACTCAGCCATAAGAAATGATGACATATTGCCATTTATGCAATATGGATGGAGCTTGAGAACATTTAACTAAATGAAATAAGTAAATCAGAAAAGGCTAAGAACTATATGATTTCACACATAGATGGGATATAAAAATGAGACTCAATGGACATAGGTAAAAGTGAAGTGGTTAGCAGAGGGAGCAGTATAGGAGGGAGGGGAGTAGAGGAACAGATATACAATGATGAAAAATGATTTGACTTTGGGTGATGGGCATACCACACAATCAACAGTTCAAATGCCATAGAAATGTTTACCTGAAACCTATGTACTTTTATTGATCAATGCCACCACAATAAATTTAATTTTCTACATTAAAAAGAGAAGAAAAAACAAACAAACATTTGTGCTTTGCTATTATCTTGAAGACTACAGAAGTCTTCAAGGCCAAGGAGAGGGTTCAGATTAGAAACTGTCTCACCTGCAAAAGAACTCCCACAAGTCTAAGTTTTGAATTCTCTGAATTCTTTTAATTCTGTTGCGATCCATTGTTTTCCCAAAGAGAGTAGCCACTTCATTGTATTCATGTGTTTGATTGTGCAAAGGAACAAGCTGGAAAATGAAATGTGACAGTGTTATTGGAGTCCTTTTCTGTCTCGAACACAGTCTAGTCAGTCAGCTCTGCTCTTACCTGATAGGGCACGTCAGTATTCACATTCTCCCAGTGTGGGGGCATGGGGATAGCCTCGTTTTCACAGATATAACTTTAAATAGCAAAAGACAAAACAAAATATTAGAATCTGATTGTAATTACTGTAGGTGATTTAGACTTTTCTTCAAAGATAAATTTTCATGTTTGGGCTAGTGCGACAATACAATTAAATGAAAACCTTGGTTTCTTTATTATAAAATATTTATTGAATGTCTACTTGTGCACTATTTCTTAGGTGCTGAATCGAGAACTTTGATGGAAAACATCTAACCCTAGATAACATTAAAATTTCAAAAACAGTTGTTTAATTGTCTTGTTTTTCCCAATTTTCCAGAATTTCTTTAAAATGTAAGGAGGGTTTTGGGTAAAGAAAAAAATTTTCCAAGAATAAAATACAATCCATGATTAAAATAATTTTAACAGATTTATTTTGCTTATTTAATAAAATCCAAACCCCTCAGCCATTCATTCAATGCCCTTCAAGGTTGAACTCAAACCTAAACCTTTTTCTATTTATTGCCTACTCTTCCCCTACACAGTTCACATAAACTCACTTAGTATAGTTAGTCAGTAAAGCTTTATTTAAAAACTACCATGTTTAAGCCACTAGATATGAACACAGAAAAAGATAGTTATCTTGGGAAACATCAGCAAAAGGCTGACACTGGCATAATAATTCTCTTTGGTGATTGAAGGTTACTGGAACAAATTATAAATTTCAAGCTTACCTTTAGCTTAATTTTTAAAAATACATTTCAACTTTGAAAAGATTTTACTATCATATAATTTAAATTAGTGAGTATACAAAAAAGTAAACAGTGAATAGTTTCCCTCCCACACCAGTCCTTGGTCTGTCCAAGTCTCACCTCTTGCCTCAACTCCAAGTAATCACTGTTTTCAGTCTCTTGGTTATTCTTCCAGAACTTGTTTAGGTTAACACAATCCAATTCTACCCCACACAAATGGTAGCATAAAACATACGTCTTTTGCAGCTTTTCATTTCTACCTACTGTATGTTTAGAGATCTTTCCACATCAGTAGATACACAGTTCCCTCATTCCCATAGAGCCTTGCACATGGTAGATACTCCATACATACTGGTTGAACTAATGAAGGCATTCTATGCTACAGATGCACAGAATTCCATGGTATGGACACACCATAATTTACTTAACAAGTCTCCTGGTGAGGATATTCAGCTTTTTCAGCTTTTTGCTACCATTAAGAATGCTGAAGAGAACTAGTCTGTCCACTTGCCAATGTACATGTCCACTAGTCAATTTGTAAGATGACATCTTTGAAATGAAATTTCTCAAAGAATATATTTATTCATGATTTTTAACAGATACCAACTAAATGCCTTCCTTCAAGGTTATACTCATTGATATTCTCACCAGAAATATAGAGAATGCCTAGTTCCCAATCTCACCAAAAAGTGTGTTATCAAACTTTTCAATTTTTATCAATATTATAGTAAAAAAATATTGGGTATAGTTTGTATTTGTCTTATTATGAGTGAGGTTGTATGAACTGTTCAAATCCTTTGATCATTTTTGTAATGGGTTGTTGGTCTTCTACTTAGAGATCCATAGAAGTACTTCATATACCATAGAGATGAACCCTTTGTGATAATGAGTAAGAATGCATAATTTACTCAGTTAAAAAAATATTTTTTCTAAAGTATCTTTTAGCTATGGAAAAGTTTTGTTTTTTAAAAAAAACAAATTTATAGCCCATAGCCATAGTTAACTGTTAATTCCACACTAATGGAAAATACATAGTATTCACCTTGCATGTAATATAATCCTGCGATAAATAGTACATTTCTATAATAAATATATGTATATATATTCATGTCATATATTTCTGCAATAAATAAACATTTCTATATTAGCACATACTCATCTTCATCAGTTTTCTGAATCCCACCTAACTGCTCCTCCTCTTTTACTGTCTTGCTTAGTATCCTCAGTTCTGGTTCATTCAGTGCCTCTCCTGTCTCTGTTCTATGGTTTGTATAGTCTGTGAGTGAACAGAGTGCCCAACCACCTACAGTGCTTCTCCTCCCCGCCAACACACACCAGATATAACAGGCAATTACAGTACCATTTCCCTGGATTATGCCTCATTTTTATTATATACTCTCTGAAGATAAGTAATTCTTTCACTATAATCCTTGTACTTAAGAATGAAGATATAATATAGCTGGTAAGGAAATAACATTCTCTACATTCCATAGAGCTACTAGAGCATTCATTGTATAAATACTTAACTTTTAAATCATAATGCTAAATATAAACCAAGAGTCTTATAAAACAAAGTAACAGAAACTTAAAATTTTTTCTTCTTTAATCCTTTCAAAATGTCTCCATGGAAGGAGCAAATGGGTATCCCTTGAAATTCACATGCTAGCAGTTTCTTTTTCTGTTTCATTTTAAATTCTTTGAACAACAAAGAATTTCAGTACTTTCTGGGGGCATCATTCCAGAAAATAGGAGAAATGCTGTAAGATTTTCCCCTTCAATTCCATTCATAGTAATACAAAATACTTCTTCTCTACCGGCCTTTACACCTCTTCTCAGGCTGTATAAATCCGGAGAGAAGGAAGGAAACGTGTAGAGGGGAAGAAGCGGCGGTGCTGTTGCCCACCACACCCCAGTCTTTTCTGGGTCTCCGAGGGTCACTATGGACCTGCAATCATTTCTAGGAGTTGCCCATAGGATCAGGAGAGGTGGAGAAGAATGGCAATTACTTAAGATTTTTTGCCCAAATAACTGGATGATTCTGTGAGAATATTTCCAAGTGAATTCAAACTTATCACAGTAGGTTATTTTAAGGATGTATAGCAGAGACCATAAGGTGGTTTTAAAACTACCAGGCAAACTGTTCTAAAGAATTGAAAAATATAAACATATGAGGGAAAATTAGAAGGAAAACAGGAAAAGAAACATGGGCAGAAAATAATAATATTGCTATTTCATCAACTAAGTTAAAATTCGGTAATGAAAGGATCAATATTATGATCATTAAATAATCCAAATATCTTCAGTCTATTTGTTCCGCTGTCAGATATTATGACAGAGAAGGGAGAGGAATGTCCACTCTCTCTACCCATACAGTACCTGAAAGCGCTGATGGAGAAGGGGGCTCTTTTTATTAAACGTTGTTTTCCAGTGGTGAGGTTCACTTGCTTCATTTCTGCATCCAAACACAAAGATGTTAGATAAATCATAGAAACATACTGTGCTATAAATTGTCATAAAGATTTATAGCCGCCCTACATGATGATCAAAAATCACAGAGCTTTGAGAGTAGCTGACAAGCAAAGTGTATTGAAGATACTTTACCATTTATCTATCTAGCATGTCATAAAAATGCTATTCAGGGAGGACAACTTCATTGCTTAATCTATGCTCATAAGAAAGAAAGTGAATCTTTTGTGCTGCTCAGTATGCAGAGTCTATTCCTTTCTGTACAATACTTAAGTCAAACTGATATTAAACTAGAAGACTTGCAAACTTAAAACTGCTCACAAAAATTAGGGGATCAGGGAACATGCAGATACTCTAGTACTTTCAACCTTTTGTATAGCGCATTTTCACCAATGAAATCAAAGTTGGTTTTGCATCTCATTTGCATAATCAAACTTTCTTTGACTTGTTTGCTTTTCTGATGTTGTTTAATAAAAAAAAATCAAGTGCTTCTTTTTTTATCGCTTCATATTCATTTTGAAATATCCCCTATTTTTTGTGAGCAATATGTTAAGAGTACTAGAAAGAGAAAGAAATTATAGTACTGAATCTTCTAGTTGGCTTATTAAGTGGGAAAATAGATGCTGATTTCTCCAAATTTTTTGGAAATGATTAACAAAACACATTACCATTATAAAACTTGTACAGTTTACAGAATTTTAAAAAATCTGTACATTTCTTGCCTTCTCTGTAAATTGTATACCTAAACCAAAACAGAAAACCTAGCTAGACCCAATATGTACTTACAGTAGAGGTGCTAGTGATAAAGAACTAATCAGCGAATGGTCTTATTTTCTTATTTCATCAATGCCTTAGGGGTAGAAGTGTTTATCAGGCCCATTGCTTGATTCCCACAAAGTTACTAAGTCTTAATGTGAGACTCTAGTCAGTTTTTCTGATCTAACTGGCATTATTCCATTCCAAACTACAGGACTTCCCCACCCATCCGGCAAACCCTGTATAAAGTATGCTCTGCCCTTTCTGGATTCTCCTAGACCTGTACACACTGGCATCGCCGTTGTGCAGGGGAGAGCAAGGTCTCAGCACACAGAGAAAAACCTGCGTTGTCTTCTGCTTATGCCACCTCATTCTGAGTTTACTTTTCACCATTTTGATAGAGAGAACTTGTGTTGGCTTGTGGCAGAATGGTTGGTGCCAATTTTGCAAATGGTACATATGAAATGCTAATACCTATACTTTTGAAACAGTATTATTATTTAGATCAGGGGTCCCCAAACTACGGCCCGTGGGCCGCATGCGCCTCCCTGAGGCCATTTATCTGGCCCCCGCCGCACTTCTGGAAGGGGCACCTCTTTCATTGGTGGTCATTGAGAGGAGTACTGTATGTGGTGGGATGCACACCTCATGGCTCCGGAAGCGTGTCATATCACTTGTTACGGCTAGCAGAGACAAATATGGAACTGGACATTGACCATCTCATTAGCCAAAAGCAGGCCCATAGTTCCCATTGAAATATTGGTCAGTTTGTTGATTTAAATTTACTTTTTCTTTATTTTAAATATTGTATTTGTTCCCGTTTTGTTTTTTTACTTTAAAATAAGGTATGTGCAGTGTGCATAGGGATTTGTTCATAGTTTTTTTTATAGTCCGGCCCTCCAACAGTCTGAGGGACAGTGAACTGGCCCCCTGCGTAAAAATTTTGGGGACCCCTGATTTAGATGGTTGGGGAACTGAAGTTATTATATATGACTCTTACTTGATGTTTAAAAGTTGTAATAAGTTGCATTGTCCGAAAGCTTCCAAAAAATACAGTTTACTAGAAAATATTCTTTCAGAAACATGGAGCTTACTTGCATTATCTACCAAATGCTTTGAGAAACTTCATCTTCTTTTTACATGAATCTGATGTCTGTGCATATTATTATGTCTCACTATTGCTTTAACTGGCCCTTGCATACAAGAATAAAATGCCTGCCAGATACCTCTGTCTCAGAACCCCTTAAAGGCAGGCAGCCTATTTGTCTAATGTCATAAATACATCATAGTTATCCAGAAAGAAGAATCTAATGGTTTTAAATTTTTTTTTGTATTTTTCTGAAGTGGGAAGCAGGGGGGGGGGGGAGGGCAGGCAGACAGACTTCCGCATACGCCCAACCGGGACCCACCTGGCATGCCCACCAGGGGGCAATACTCTGCCCATCTGGGGCATTGCTCTGTTGTGGCTGGAGCCATTCTAGCACCTGAGGCAGAGGCCACAGAGCCATCCTCAGTGCCTG
This sequence comes from Saccopteryx bilineata, assembly GCF_036850765.1. Lineage (NCBI taxonomy): Eukaryota > Metazoa > Chordata > Mammalia > Chiroptera > Emballonuridae > Saccopteryx > Saccopteryx bilineata. The sequence goes on from NC_089491.1 coordinate 116,824,772, forward strand.
GGCCAACTTGGCTCCCATGGAGCCTTGGCTGCGGGAGGGGAAGAGAGAGACAGAGAGGAAGGAGAAGGGGCAGGGTAGAGAAGCAGATGGGCACTTCTGTGCCCTTGCCGGGAATCAAACCCAGGACTTCCACACACCAGGCTGACGCTCTACCACTAAGCCAACAGGCCAGGGCCTGGTTTTAATTCTTAATAATAATTTTAAAAAACCTTTGGGGGAATAGTAATCATTAGAGATTTGGTTGCATCAACCTTTTACTGGATAAATCCCCTTCACCGTGTCTGGGCCTTGGCTAATCCAAGGAAACTTTCTAAGGTTTTACCACCTGACCCTCTAACAACACTATTAACAGTCATAAAGATACTGTTACTACTCACTACTCACAGAAACTGGGAAGAACAGTCAGAAGACTGAGCTGTATAGCAACCAAAATGTACTTTTATTAAGAAAGCTTCCCCAATCAGGTTTTATTTGCCTCTAAGCAGCAAACAGGTGGGACTACAGCAGCTTGAAAGCAAAGGGGTTGAACTCAATAGGCTTTTAATGGGAAACCCAAAATTATGCCCATATATCATGAATGAAACCCAAAGTGCAGCTGATTTTCAGGTTAGCTGGCTAATCTGTCAAAGAGCCAGTGAAATCAGAAAATGGCAGAAGCCAGTGTCCACTAAAAAAAATAGTTTTCTGGCAAAGACACCAAGAGGTGCATCATTCATCTGAACTTCAGTCTTAAAACCACCACTGACTTTGTCACTTCACCTCTCAGATTGATTCTTAAAACAAAAAGGTTCCTATCTATTTCAAAAGACTGGTGGGACGATGAGTAAAACAATAGCTTGCAGTGTTGTTTTCCTTCGAAGAGAAGCATCACATGGCATATGACGATCCCCATGTACAATAGTATCTGGATGCATACAAACACTCCTTTATAAAAGACAGTGTTGCTCAAGAAGATTTTACATCTTGAATTGTTATAGAGATATGTTTATGCATTACAAAATGAATCTACTTCCCTGTTTACAAATGTATTAACTATTCCTGATCTTTAGAACTGTAGATTTTTACCATATCAGTATACTAAAAACACACAACTGTTAGGGAAAAATAAAAACATACCTGCAAAGTCTATCTTGTAGCTGAATTTGGAAGTAGTAAAAGAAATGGAGCCACAAGGGTTTGTTTTGAAGCTTTTTTCGATATCTTCACTGCTAACTGAACACTGAATGTTGGTATCCGGCTTTAAGACAAACCAGAAAGTTTCATTTACCAGCTGTTCACATTAATGGCTTGGCCACAGAGGTGCTACTGTGGTCACAGAGACAAGGATGGTGCAACAAGGGAACCTTGGCTAATCACCTGTTCTAATTCCTCTACACTAAGCCAGCATGTTACAAATAATTTAAGGATTTCCAGCAAAGAAACTTTAAAACTGGTTATATTGCTGTTTCTGAAATTATTACAATTTTCACAAATTATGACAATAATTATACTTCCTAGTGGCTCAAAAATTAAATCTTCTTTAAGTGGCTTTGTAAGTAAAAAAGACTACAAGCTTTAACCATTAACTAGCTGTGTAACTCTGGACACATTACATGAACTTTTCTGAGCTTTACTTTCTTTGACTGCAAGACGGAGTGTTAGCATCTGCTTCAGAGTTGTTGTGCGGATAAAGGAGAAAACATACATACAACACCTAACACAATACCTGGTGTACAGGAGGTGTTTAATACAGGCTGTTCTCTTCCCTTTCTCTGCCCACCAAATCAAACCTGGAGTTGCTCAGATGTACTGACACCGTGCAACTCTCAGTCATAATTGCTTTCTGTATACACAGTAAACACAGACTGTTTCTTCTAAATAAAATATTGTGAAAACCTGGGAAGAGAAAAGGAAAAGGACTAGAACTTCTAATCTTCCTTTTAGTTATGCTATCTGATTTCCTCAGGGTTTGACTTCTTTCAGGTTCACTCACACTCGTATTCTCTATCAGCTGATGCTCAGTGGATCTAACTCCCTTCTGCTACCTTCAGGGAAAGGAGGTACCTGAAACATGTGCCACTTCCCGCACTCTGCCAAGTAAAACCAGCCCCACTGGGTATCCGACGTGTCCATCTCGTCCATCTCACTACCTGATGTTTTAGGTAGGAATTCTTCTCCTTTGTGCAACATCTCCTGAAAAGGCAGAAAGAGGTGAAGGAAGAAATGTTTTTCCTAATAACCAATGCACTTTTTACACATCATTTTTCTTCTTACAAAGAACTATATTCCGAGTGTCCTTCCCCCATGACACTTCAAAAGTAGCATTCTGTGTTGTATATTAGCTCTGAAGATAAACACTTTAAAATGTTGAATATCACTGCCTAACAAATAAAACAAATAATGATGCACTTGAGTAGGATATATCAATGCTCATTTGACTATTTAAGTAAACTGCATCAAAATCTATACTCCAGAGTCTCAGTATCATGCCCCAAAATTTCTGATGGATCATATATTTATTCATGTATTTGGTCAAAAGGATCCATGCTATCACAACTAAGTAAGACCAAATACATCTGATTTTTGTTTTAAACATTTATTATTTCATTTAATGGCATGGAAAGAGGTTTATAATATATAGTGTCCAGTATAAAGAAGGGTACAATAGAAACAGTATAATTCAATTTTGATTAAAAAATACTACTATATGAATGGGTATGTATATGTATGTCTATGTACATGTAATATATATGTACATAGACATACACAGACAGTCTGGCTGGATATATAAAAATTTATCATAGTTTTTTCTGAGTCTTAGGATAATAGTAATAATAACCCTTATATGGCTCTTACTATGTACCAACCACTGTTCTAAGTACTGTACAGATTAATAACTCATTTAATCCTCACAACAACCCTATTATATAGGTACTATTATCTCAAATTTACAAATGAGGAAACTGAGGCACAGAGGGGTCTTACAATGAGGAAGCCAGGATTCAAACCCAGGCAGTCTGGATTCAGGGTCTGTGCACTTAACCACCACGGTATAGTGCCTTATACTTCATTATTAATGATGTTATAATCTTCACTATATCAACTAACTCATGTACACAATATCTGAAAAGTTTTAAAACATTCTTGGGTGGAGATTGTGTTAAAGAGGAAGTCACCAGAAAAGGTACAAAGAAGTTAGTCAAAGAAGATAAAACTTTATTTATCTGGAATGTTGCTTTCTGGCTCCATTTTTAAAAGGATTTTTTAATTACTAGTTTAAATTTATACAACTAATATATGAAAACATGCTCCACAAGCTAACACTAAAGACTTTTTTGACCATCACCTCAATACTTCTATTTCTGGTACCTTCTCACCTTCGTTCTCCAGGGTTAACCAATGCATCAACTTACTATCTGTCTTTCAGATTTCTCTCTCTCTCCCCTTTCCTCCCTCCCTCTCTCCCTATGTGTGCATATATGTAATGATACACACAAAAATATATAGTTATTGGTGATTTTGAAAACAATTTTAGTTCCAATATATTGATATTTGATGTTTTTACAAAGAATATGTACTACTTGAGTAATTTTGAAAATATTTGTTTTTGACTTCATTATTTTAAATGTCCATCCTGTTTCCAGAAGCTGTGTAACCTGGGATAAGACTCCAGTACCTTCTCTAGGCCACAGTTTTCTCTTCAGAAAATGTAGATCAAGGGCTCCTTCCTCACGGGGTTGTTGTTAGAAAGGAATGAGACAAGGCTGTAAAGTACCCAGTACAGTACCTGAGCTCAGTGAAGGGGGCTTGCTATTTTTTATTCGTGTTTTGAATCTCTCTCCAAGAAATGCTTTATGATTATTTTCTGGATTTTTCTTCATGTTTTAAAGTTGACTGGCTGCTAAGGAATGAAAAACAGAACACCCTAGGATTAAGAGCTTCAGGTGTGGGACCCACTAAATTACCTTATATATTCTAACCTGATAATAAGGGCAATGATTTAAAATTTAGGATCACTTGTACAGGTTAACTATTCACCACTTCTGCTCTTCCTTCTATTAACATTCACACCATTTGGTTATTTTACTGTGAGAGGAAAGTAAGCTAGCGGGACCTAACTTTAGTTCTCCTTCTAAAGATAATAAAAAAAATTTGGAAAAATGAGTTTGAAAGTAATGTTTGGCTTATGAGTTTTATCTTTTCTCCACTAGAAAAGAGAACTTAAAAAAATATAGCATGTTGCATGTATACAGTATATAGGCAACATGTCTGCTTTGCCTCGTCACATTGTCCCCAAGATCACACTTTAAGACAGGTTACAAGTGAAAGTGTTTTACCAAAGAGTTTTCAGAACTTCCTGTCATCAATGCTTTGGGCAGGACCTAGGACAGACTTAAATTTATCTCTGTTTTAAAAAGGGCAGCACTATACACAGGTACGACTGTATTCCTAAAGCACTTCAAATTTTATAAAATTCTTTATCAATACACTTATTTTTTCCTCCATAACCCAATATGCAGGAGAAGTCATTATTCTTCAATTACAGTTAGGAAAAACCCAAAGCAGAGGAAATATGATTATTTTATCTAGACTCATGGAGTTAGAGTACAAAGAAGAAGAAAGAAACACCCAAGGCCTTCTGAGTGTCAGCCCCTCCTTGCTGCCACCACCCTCACCTGTCTTCATACACAGTTGTTCCTCTTTCCTCTGCTGCCCAGACTCAATCTGATTGTTTTGCTTCAACGATGCTATGGCTTTCTTTCCAGACTTGATTTATAAGACTAAATCATACAGTTTTCCACAACAAATATTCCCTCCAAAGAAATGACTATTCTACAAAAGTAGGCTAATATAGTAAGTCAAGTTTAAATTAATAACTTTAAAATGCTATAACCATGGTAATAATGGATCTAGGTTAGAACACATTTATACAGGCAATAAAAAGAATGTATGCATATTGTCTGTCATAGAGTATGTCAGTTGAATGAATTATTTCAGCCTCAATGTCATACATACTTTGCCTTGATTTTCAGTTTTTTACCGGCAGATATTAATACTTCCTTCACATCAGAATGTGAAGAAAAAGAGCTAATACAAAGTGAAAAATCATTTTGTAAATTCTCAAGTGCAATGAGTATGCCGGTGGAAACTGTGTATAATGATATCTACTCCAAAGGTAATATTGAATATTTATGGGGTCTAAGGATAGACTGTCTAGATCAGGGGTAGTCAACCTTTTTATACCTACCGCCCACTTTTGTATCTCTGTTAGTAGTAAAATTTTCTAACCACTCACGGGTTCCACAGTAATGGTGATTTATAAAGTAGGGAAGTAACTTTACTTTATAAAATTTATAAAGCAGAGTTACAGCAAGTTAAAGCATATAATAATAATTATTTACCAAGTACTTTATGTCATATTTGCACTGTTTGGCAGAATAATTCTTTATAAAACAACTTACTATAGTTAAATCTATCTTTTTATTTATACTTTGGTTGCTCCGCTATTGCCCACCATGAAAGCTGGAACGCCCACTAGTGGGCGGTAGGGATCAGGTTGACTACCACTGGTCTAGATCATCAAATTGAAAGGCTATGTGGAAAATGAGTTTAACATAAAATTCTGGTCTAGAGGAGAAAACATACTGCCACCTTCCAAACTGGTTAAAAGCTTTCTGATAAGTTTATTATAATACACAAAATATAATTTATTTTCTTAGCTTAAACATAATACCTCAAGGAAATATATTTGTTAATGAAAACTTTCTTGTCTCTTATAAGAAAAAGGTCCAAAACTTGATACTGAAAGCTTAAAAATAGGGTGGAACATTTGGAATGACAGAGTACAGAGATCAGTGGACCCTTTTCCCAGCAAAAGTGCAGTTTAACTGATAAACATTACTTTTACAAAATTAAGTCTCTGGAAATTGCCCTAAGGGCATACAGCAAATGGAGAAACATTTATTCAAGAAAATCTACTAAGTCTCAGAACAGGCAAGAGACTGTGGCATTTGAGCCAAGATCTGTTCTACTACCCCCACTCCACCAGCTCTGTTACAGAAGCTCTACCCCTGGCACGTGCAGCAAAGAAGGCAGTCACTCCTTTTCCTTCCAGCTCCCAGTGTGGAGCTAGTTTCACCCTGGTGATAAGCTGCTGGTGGTCCTCATCCCCTTCACCAGGAGGTGCAGAGGTCTACTCTGGGAAAGGTACACAGAGCCCAGGTTTCCTATCCTCCATCCAGCCCTCACTCATTTGGTGGAAACTCTACTTCAGGCACAGCAGGCAAAGAATATTGGGTCCTGATTGCTACCACCCCAGTTTGCTCATAGGGTAGAAGTTTCATGCCAGGAGGAGTAAGTAAAGAAGACCAGGGGATGCCACCACCCCTCCCACCCAGTGCCCACTCAGAGAGTGGGTGTTACTCTGGGAAACGCGGGTCCCTAGTCTCAGCTCCAGGTACAGTGACACAGGGGTTCTATTCAGAGGAATGGCACACCACAAGGACAAAGCTCCACATCTCTATGTGAGGGAATTGACTTTATTTGAAACAGAAGGTAGAGAATCTTGTGCCAAAGACCATTAGCAAAAAAATGAAAATCTCAAGAAAAACAATTTGTAGGAGGCCTGAAGCTCTGATACCAGCAGAATAGCAGAGCAAGTGGAAATTTAATGCAGAGAACAAGGGATAGCCAAGAGCCCTCCTGGAATTATAATCAACCATGGCACATTACCATATGCCATAAAGTTTTGTTAAACTTAAAAGGAATGGAATTAAAAAAGAAAATAAAAGAAATGGAATTATACAAAGTATGCTTTCTAGTAAAAATGGAAGTATAAATCTGTAACAATAAAACAGAAAATTCACAAATATGGGAAATTAATCAACACACTACTAAATAACCAATGAGTCAAAAAATAAATCACAAGGGTAATTTAATAGTATGTTGAGATTAATGAATATTAAAACACAGCACATCAAAATTTATAGGTTGCAGCTAAAGCAGTCCTCAGGGGAAAATTTATAGTGTAAATGCCAATATTAAAAAATAAGATTATAGGCCCTGGCCGGTTGGCTCAGTGGTAGAGCGTCGGCCTGGTGTGCAGGAGTCCCGGGTTTGATTCCCGGCCAGGGCACACAGGAGAGGCGCCCATCTGCTTCTCCACCCCTCCCCCTCTCCTTCCTCTCTGTCTCTCTCTTTCCCTCCCGCAGCCAAGGCTCCATTGGAGCAGGGTTGGCCCGGGCTCTGGGGATGGCTCTGTGGCCTCTGCCCCAGGCGCTAGAGTGGCTCTGGTTGCAACAGAGCGAGGCCCCGGATGGGCAGAGCATCGCCCCCTTGTGGGCATGCCGGGTGGATCCCGGTCAGGCGCATGCGGGAGTCTGTCTGACTGCCTCCCCGTTTCCAACTTCAGAAAAATACAAAAAATAAAAATAAAAATAAAAATAAATAAGATTATAGATTCCAAGATGGCAACAGAGTAGGCGGAGGGGTGTTCCACTTGTCCTCTCCCAGGACCAACCTGAAGTTATAACTAAATTTAAGAACAATCACCCTGAAAAACCAATTTAGGATTAAATGAAGAGGAGTTTATAACCAAGGAGTCACAGAAGAAGTCATGTCAAGACTGATAGGAAAGGTAGAGATGTGAAAAAGGCTGCCCCCACTCCTAGGAGCTAGCAGCCACTGGAGTTTCCCTGAGAGGTGAGGGTCCTAAGTCCCAGGCCTATGCCCCAGCCTAGACAGCATGTGGTGGTGAAAAGAGGTAAGGTTTCTGTTAGCAAGAAAGTGACCAGAAAGCTCAGAGATGAAGGCATCCTCTTAAAGGGCCAAGGCAGAAAATCTCATTCACAGCCACTTATCCTGGGCTCCAACAGAGGGAGGGCTGAGAAGTCTGTTGTCCTGTGAGAAGAGTGTGCATATGGTGGCCCAAAGAGACAGGGTGAGGGATGGCCACTGGAACCCCTGTACTGAGGTTAGAAGCCTGAACAGAGATAGTGGATAAATTCATAAGGAATTATAGATAATGCCTTGAAAGGTTTTTCTTTTTATATAAATAAGGATGATAGCTAAGTAAAATCTCTAGGAAAGCAAAAGTCAAGTCTCCTAAATTCCCTCATCTACTCCTATCCTGCCAGGAATGGGCCTTCATTTGAGACCACAGTGTTATTTAGCACCAAACACCATGGGGGGGTTTGCAGTTTGACTTTCTAGATTTGTTTTTTTTAGAAAATAATAAAAAACAATATTTAAACATTATTGAGCTATAATTGACAAACAATAAACTGCAGTTAAAGTGAACATTTCGTAAGTTTTGACATATGTATACACTCATAAAACTATCACCATATGATGATGAACATATGTATCACCCCAAAAAGTTTCTTTATGTCCCTCCCCTGCTTCCAGGCAACCACAAACCTGCCATCATTATAGCTTGCCTCTTCTAAAGATTTATGTTTGTGGAGTCATATAGTATGTACCCTTTTTTGTCTGACTTCTTTTAGTCAATATGATTATTTTAAGATTCATCCATGCTATTGTGTATATCGAGTTGATTCCTTTGTACTGCAGTAGCCCATTATATGGCTATCACAGTTTGTCCCTTTACCTGTTGATGAACGAACACCTGCGTTATTTCCAGGTTTTACTATTACAAATAAGGTTGCTATAACTTTTATGTACAAGTCTTTGTATAAATATATACTTTCTTTTCTCTTGGGTAAAATACCTAAGAGTTCAATAGCTGGATCATATAATAGGTATGTGCTTAAATTTCTAAAAAATAGCTAAACTTTAAAAAAAGCTGTACCATTTAAAAAGATGCACCATTTTACATTCTCATCTTCAGTGTATAAGTTTTAGTTGCTCCACATCCTCACCAAGACTTTGTATGGTCAGACTTTTAAATATTAGTCAATCTAATAGATAGATATGTAGTGGTATCTCATTGCAGTTTTAATTAACATTTCCCTAATGAATAATGATGTTGAGCATCTTTTCATGTACTTATTTTCTATTTGTCTTCTTTGGTACAGTGTCTGTTCAAATCTTTAGCTCATTTTTTTTAATTATTTTTATTATTCATTTTAGAGGAGAGAGAGAGAGAGAGAGAGAGAGAGAGAGAGAGAGAGAGAGAAGAGGGGAGGAGCAGGAAGCGTCACCTCCCACACATGCCTTGACCAGGCAAGCCCAGGGTTTTGAACCAATGACCTCAGTGTTCCAGGTCCACACTTGATCCACTGCACCACCACAGGTCGGGCTCTTTAGCTCATTTTTTTATTGGGTTTTCTTTTTATAGAGTTTAAAGTTTGTTTGTTTGATTTTGGAAAGGATCTGATCAATTAATTCTCACCCAAGGTTTAACAACACTTCATAGCTTAATATTATATTTATATTATCCCTCCTAAAGCTATTAGCCACTTAGAGGGACCATCAAAATCTCAAGTCAAAAGAGTGATTAGTGATTATTGCAGGCACCAGTAAGGAGCAATTTTGGGGTATAATTCCATTATTGTAAGGCTCACCATTTTAAGTTCCCTTTACCTATACCCAGACTCATCAATATATTCCAGATAATTAAACACTTAATTTAGGATGTAATAAAAAACAAAAAAACTGGACTAACACTGTATAGGTGTATTCAATTAATGCAATATGTCCTATGTTCCTTCTCCTTCTCCTTTGGAGATAGCGTATTAATGTTTAAGCGGTTCTGTTCCTCAATTCTGCCCCCCCCCTTCTGTAAGTATTGCTGTTAATAGCTGGTTCTGTAGTTAATAGGGTTCCTTATTTGGTATATGTAAAAAAGAACTTGAAAATTTCATGGTTTTAGAGAGGCCCTCAAAGTTGCAGTGCCTAAAATTTCCACTGACCCCAGTGATACTTGAAACCTGACAGTTTCACGCCTCTCTGATTAACAACTGAGAAAACCGCGTGTACTTCCAAATTAATCAGGCTTCTGGCAATAGGAATGGTAAACATAAAAAGTAATGCCTCAAAGCTGACTTTAAAAGAATCTCTTCTTTTTTCTTGGGATTTGCCTGTGCGAAATAAAGATTGTTTGCAAGTGTGTTTTTGTAAATCTGGGCTAATAGGCTCCCTTTTATTACACCATTATTCCTTTGCTTTGCCAGTGTTGTTCCTCCCACCTGCAAGGCCCCCTCCTTCCCACTACTTCCTTTGTTCAGCCTGTCGATGCACCTATAACCCAGAATAGGACCGCTTGCCTGCACAGGCATTTTTCACAGCCTACAGATACTGTGTCCTAAGATAAACTCAAGTGCCATTTATGTTCATGCTTACTATATGCCATTCACTTCATTTCTTTCCTACAACAACCTGTAAATTTTTGAGTTCTTAATATACATGTATACCCTTTTTCAGATACACTGCTCACAAAAATTACAGGATCAGGGAACATGCAGATACTACAATACTTTCAGCCTTTTATATCGTGTACTTTCACCAATGAAATAAAAGTTGGGTTTGTATCTCATTTGCATAATCAAACAACTTTGACTTGTCATCTGCTTTTCTGATCTTATTTAATTTAAAAAAATCAATGCTTCTTTTTTTATTGCTTCATATTCATTTTGAAATATCCCCTAATATTTGTGAGCAGTCTATATTCTTTACAAAAATCGGCTCCAGTCTGTGGCTTAGCTCTCCATTCTCTTAACAGTATGTTTTGAACAGCAAATGGTTTTACTTTTTATTTTTCATTTATAGTTTACAGTCAGTATTATTTTGTATTAGTTTCAGGTGTACAGCATAGTGATTAGACAATCATATACAAGCGTTCCCCTTGACATTTTCAGTACCCAGCTGGAACCATACATAGTTATTACAATAATATTCACTGTCTTTTCTATGCTGTATCAATATTTTTAATTTTGATGAAGTCCAATTTATCAATTTTTTTCTTTTATGGATCATGGTTCTGGAGTCATATCTAAGAAATCATTGCCTATTCGATATCACAAAGATTTTTACCTTATTTTCTTCAAGAAATTTAGTTTTCTCCTATGCTTTCTTCTAGAAATTTACAAAATTTATAGCTGCTTTTAGGTCTATGATCCTTCTTCTTTACATTCTTTTTTAAGAAAGATGGAAAGGGAGAAAGATGAGAAGCATCAACTCGTAGTTGCAGCACCTTAGTTGTTCATTGATTGCTTCTCATATGTGCCTTGAACAGGGGGCTCCAGCTGAGCCAGTGACCCCTTGCTCAAGCCAGCGACCTTGGGCTCAAGTCACTGACTGTGGGATCATGTTGATGATCCCATGCTCAACACAGCGACTGCGCATTCAAGTTGGTGAGCATGCGCTCAAGCCAGAGGCCTTGGGGTTTCAAACCTGGGGCCTCAGCATCCCCGATGCTCTATCCACTGTACTACCATCAGTCAGGCAGTCTATGATCCATTTTTAACTTGCATATATATGTGGTGCAAAGTATGTACTGAAGTTCTTTTTTTTTTTTTTTTTTTTGTCTCTAGATGTTCAATTCTTCCAGCACCATTTGTTGAAACAACTTTTTTTCCCCATTGAATATTACCTTTATAAAAAGAAGTTGTCTTTGTTTCTGGGTCTACTTTTGACTCTCTATTGTGTTCTAATAATCACTTTACTATGATACCAATACTACACTGTTTTTTTTTGTTTTTGTTTTTGTTTTTTCTAGAAATTGAAATTAGCAGACAAGATTTTATTTTATTTTTTTGTTTTTTTGTATTTTTTTTTTTTTTTTCTGAAGCTGGAAATGGGGAGAGACAGTCAGACAGACTCCCGCATGCGCCCGACCGGGATCCACCCGGCACGCCCACCAGGGGCGACGCTCTGCCCACCAGGGGGCGATGCTCTGCCCCTCCGGGGCGTCGCTTTGCCGCGACCAGAGCCACTCTAGCGCCCGGGGCAGAGGCCAAGGAGCCATCCCCAGCGCCCGGGCCATCTTTGCTCCAATGGAGCCTTGGCTGCGGGAGGGGAAGAGAGAGGCAGAGAGGAAGGAGGGGGAGGGGGTGGAGAAGCAAATGGGCGCTTCTCCTATGTGCCCTGGCCGGGAATCGAACCCGGGTCCCCCGCACACCAGGCCAACACTCTACCGCTGAGCCAACCGGCCAGGGCCTACTACACTGTTTTGATTACTATAGTTTCATACTGAATCTTTAAATCAGGTAGTGCTAGCCTCCAAATTTTGCCTCGGTTCTCAGAATTGTTTTAGCTATTCCAGATCCTTTCAGTTTTGATTGTTATTTGCAAAGCAATCAGTCTGGAGAAAACTGGAATCTTAACAATATTGAGTATTTCAACCTATGAATGAGGTATATCTCTTGGCTTATTTAGGTCTTAACTTTTTTCAGTAATATTTTACAGATTTTAGCGTACAAATTTTGCACATCATTTATGCAAAATTAGTACCTAAGTATTCGTATTTCTTATATTATTGTAAATAAAACTATTTTAATTTCTAACTGAATGTTAATATATAGATACACTGATTTTTGTATATGAATCCTTATTCAGCAACCTTACAAATCTCACTATTAGTTCTAAGACATTTTTGGACATTCCACTTGATTTTCTATATAGGTATCATATATCTATAGATAGATATAAATGTAAATAGATATATATACAGACAGATCTATCTATCTATCTATCTGTCTATCTACCTATCTATCATCTATCTATCTGCCTGCCTGCCTACCTATCTGCTTTACTTCTTTCTTCTAGCACAACAGCCCAGTAATGCCTTCTTGCACTGGTTATAATCTCTAGCACTACAGCAAATAAAGAATGGGCGTCATTTCCTTGTTCCTAATTTAGGCTGAAAGTATTCAGTCTTTCACTATAAAGTTTAATGTTAGATATAGGTATTTTGTAGATACTCTTTGTGACAGAGGTCCCCAAGATCACCCTCAGGCTCACAAAATGACTCACAAGGAATCAGATGTTATTCTACACATGGTTAAAATTTATTACAGTAAAAGTTTAGAGTGAAAAAAGCAAAGAGAAAAAGGATCATGGAGTGAAGTTGAAGGAAAACATGTACAAGCTTTTAAGTGACCCCTCCCAGTATAGTCACGTAGGACACACTTAATTCTTCCAGCAACCAGGTATGACAACTAGTGCAAAGTGCTGCCAACCAGGGATGCTCACCTGACCCAAATGTTCAGGGTTTTTATTGGGAGTTAGTCACGTGAACACTTAGCACCTGTGTGACTGAACTCTGTTGCTGAATATTGTATTTGTTCCCGTTTTTTTTTTTTTTTTTTACTTTAAAATAAGATATGTGCAGTGTGCATAGGGATTTGTTCATAGTTTTTTTTATAGTCCGGCGGTCTGAGGGACCGTGATTGGCCCCCTTGTAAAAAGTTTGGGGACCCCTGAATTAGACAAACCATTTCAAGAGCTCAGTTCCCTGGAGCTAAGAAAAGAACAGTCGTGGAAATGGCTTTCTTGAGACTGTTCAGGGTTTGAACCACAAAGGCCTGCTGAGTTCATTCTTTCCTGCACTTCCTTTATCAGGTTGAGTAAGTTCTCTCCTCCTCCCAGGTTTTTGAGTTTTTCTCAGATTTTGTCAAATGATTTTCTGCATGCATTGAAAAGATCTTATGTTTTTCATTGAATTTGTTTATATGGTGAATTACATTGATTGCTATTCAAGTATTAACCCAACCTTGCATTTCTGAATAAACATCATTTGATAATAATGCACTAACCTTCTTATATGTTGTTATATTTAATTTGCTAAAATTTTGTTTACAATTTTTGCATCTATGTTCATTAGAGATACTGGTCTTTAATTTTCCTATAATATCTTTGATTTCTTTGGGTATCAGGGTAATGACAACTTCTTAGACTTCAATTTCCAAAAGTTTGCACAGAATTTTTATCCCTTCCTTAAATGGTTGTTAGAATTCACCAGTGAAACCATCTGTACCTAGTTTTTTTTTTTTGTGAGTAGAATTTTCCTACAAATTCAAATTCTTTAACAGATACTAGGATATTCATGCTATTTAATTTTTCTTGAGGTTGCTTTGGTAGTCTGTGTCTTAGAAACATTATGCCATTTCATTTAAGTTGTCATACTGATTGACAGTAAATTGTTCATAACATTCCCTTATTATCCTATAATGTTTGTAGAATATGTAGTGAGGTAGTGAGTTAGTTATCTCTTTCATTCTTTATATATATATATATATATATATATATATATATATATATATATATATTTTTTTTTTTTTTTTTTTTTTTTTTTTTTTTTTTTGTATTTTTCTGAAGCTGGGAACGGGGAGGCAGTCAGACAGACTCCCGCATGCGCCCGACCGGGATCTACCCGGCACACCCACCAGGGGGCGATGCTCTGCCCATCCGGGGCGTAGCTCTGTCTCCTGGGGCAGAGGCCAAGGAGCCATCCCCAGCGCCCGGGCCATCTTTTGCTCCAATGGAGCCTCGGCTGCGGGAGGGGAAGAAAGAGACAGACAGGAAGGAGAGGGGGAGGGGTGGAGAAGCAGATGAGTGCCTCTCCTGTGTGCCCTGGCCGGGAATCGAACCCGGGACTTCCGCTCGCTAGGCCGACGCTCTACCACTGAGCCAACCGGCCAGGGCCTTTAATATATATTTTTTATTTACTCATTTTGGAGAGGAGAAAGAGAGAGGAAGAGAGAGAGGAAGAGAGAGAGGGAAAGAGAGAAGGGGAGAGGAGCAGGAAGCATCAACTCCTTATATGTGCCTTGACCAGGCAAGCTTGTGGCTTGGAAACAGTGACCTCAGTGTTCCAGGTTGACACTTTATCCACTGCGCCACCACAGGTCCGGCTCTCCTTTTTAATATTGGTAATCTGTGTTTTCTCCTGATCTGTCTAGCTTATCAATAGTACTAATGCTCCCTCCTCAAAAAACAGTGTTTTTTCATTGGTTTTTCTCCATTGTTTTTCATTTCAAAGATTTCCACTCTAAATTTTATTTCCTTGCTCCTGATTGAGTTTAATTTCCTCTTTTTAGAATTTCTTAAGGACAAATTTGTGATCAGTGATTTGTGACATTTCTTCTTTTCCAATATAAGCATTAATTTCAGTATAAGTTTCTTTTTAAGTAGTTTTAGAAGCATAGAACAAATTTGACATGTTGTTTCATACTTTCTATTAACCCTCTTTTCTTTGACCAATGGGTTATTTTAAACTGTGTTACCCATTTATCTAATCCTGGGATTTTACAGATCTTTTTTTCTACTGATTTCTAATTTAATTCCACTTTGACCACATTATGACTTGGGTTCTTTATATTTACTGATACTTGTTTTATGGCACAGAATATGGTCTAGTTAAATGTTCTCTATGTAGCTGAAAAAAAGGTGTATTTAGCTATTGTTGGGTATCATGATCTATAAATTTCAATTTGGTCAAGTTGGTTAATAGTGTTGCTATTAGTGTAATAGTCTGCTATATCCTTGCTCATTGCTATCTATCTATTCTATCATTTATTGAGAATGAAAATCTCCAACCACAATGGAATTTGTCTATTGCTCCTTACAGTTCTATTAGTTTTACTTCATGAATTTTTAAGCTCATTTTATTAGGTATGTAACTGTTACTAATTAACTGACCTCTTTATCATTAGGAAGTGGTGTTCATTACCCCGATAATATCATTATGTCTGAAGTCCACTATAACACTAATATACACTCAAGCCTCCTCTTGACTAGTGCTGGCATTTTATATTTCCTCCCATTTATTTTTATCCTATTTTGTCTTTATATTCAAAGTGTGCTTCTTGTAGACAGCTTATAGTTGGGTATTGTTTTTGAATCCAATCTGACAACCTGCTTTCTAACTGGGGTGTTTAGAGCATTTATTATGAGATAATTAATGATGTGGTTAGGTTTATCATCTTGCTATTTGTTTTATCTAAGATATAATGGCTTGGCTCTGGCCAGCTGGCTCAGTGATAGAATATTGACTTGGTGTCTGAAAGTCTCAGTTTGATTCCCAGTCAGGGCACACAGAAGTGACCATCTACTTCTCCACCCCCTCCCCCTCTCTCTTCTTCTCCCACAGCCCTGGCTTGACTGGTTCAAATGCATTGGCCCCGGGCGCTGAGGATGGCTCCATGGAGCCTCTGCCTCCAGTACTAAAAATAGGTGGGTTGCAATCATTGGCCCCAGATGGCAGAGCATTGGCCCCAGAAGGGGGTTTCCAGGAGGATCTCGGTTGGGGCACATCTGAGAGTCTATCTTCCTTCCGCTCACTTAAATTAAAAAAAAAAAAAAAGATAAATAGCTCAGTTTTTATTTAAGTGCAAAAGATTTTAGATCCTTCACCAAAGAAAATAAAGTGGGGCAAAGTAGGTTTATAGTTGTGAGTACATGAAACAGAGCATTCTTGTATTATTGTTATTTATTAAATATTGTATTACTTTCCATATAAACAATTTTTTTGTAAAAGTACTTTTGGCCTACCTGGTACATACAGTATGTAATGAGGCAGAAGTACTCAACAATGCTTTGTTCTGCTTATCAAAGAGAACTCATGATAGTTTTCATTGTGGGGATTGAGAGTTTTCATTTAGGCAACATTTTTGTGAGCTGTGACATAAGCTGAAAAAAGTGCAACATATTCAAAACTGAGCACAAGCTACACATATAACAAGGAAAGGTGCTACTGTATTACTAAAAGACCTTACACTCATGGAACAATTAGAATACACAATATGCTCCTAATTGTAATTGAGTGTTGAAAAAAGTAATGAATATTTGATGTTAGCAAATCTTGACTACTCAGAGTATGTGCTCTCATATACTGTAAGACAAAATGGCAGTGTTTGCAAAATTACTCTTCCCACTCAAGTTTACTGGCTGTCAAGGGAAAAAGAATGCTGACAAAAGTTTCTGAAAAAAAGGACTAAGATAAAAATATTTCTTTGTGACACTAATAATACCAATAAAGTCTTTCTTGATTTCCAGAGGCCTGTGTAAGTGTACAGCTGAAATATATTCAGCATCTAAAAACAACCTGAGCCAACTACTTCAAGGCCACGATAGCTCAATTTTTAATGCTGATTATAAGATACCAGACTTTTCAAAGTCACCCAACTATGGCTCAACTGCTCGAGTATGATTCCTTCCCAGAATCTGATGCTTTTTTTCAGTCATCAGAGAATGGAGATGTACAGAACACAACCACATGTTAAAACAAAACATGAACAGGTACTTTCCAGAGACTGAAATAATAAAAGAATGACTAAGAATACCTTTGCTCCTATGTTCCAAATATTCAGGTTGGCTGAAACATTCATTACAATGATAATATTTAATATTATAAGCATGTCAGTTTGGCAATTGATAGAGCACTGGGAATAGTCTTCAGGGAGAAATCTTCCCATAATTTCCCAGTCTGTATTTTATCTTGATGTTCTATAATATCTGATGGCCAGCAAATACCAGTTGCAAATATTGACAACCTATGATTGTAGCATGAGGCTTCCTAATTTAGTAGAAATATTGTGTTAAAAAATCAGTGTTGTGTTTAACCTATCAGCTAGTTGCATATTTTGTAAGAGACTGAAAAAAACCATTCTTTTCAATGATAAAACAAACACCATTAATTTTTTAAATATTGCTTTATTGTTTCAAATTGGTGGTCTTGAAATGGTGCTGAAAGTTTGAGAAACACTATCCTAGGTATATCACTTATTCTCGTGATTTTAATAGCCATCTATAAGCTGAGGCCCAAATTGCAATTTCTAACCTAGCCTACTCTTCTAAGTTCCAGACCCACCTATCCAACTGCTTCTTTGACTTTATTACTTGAATGTCTCATAGGCACATTAAATCCACAGTAGGCTCCAAACTCTTGATCTTCACTCTCTCTGCCCCTTGTCCAATCTCCCCATCTCAGTGAAACATTTCGTCCCCGGATGCCTGTGCCAGAAGCCTAACATTTACCATTTGAAGTGCAGCCTGAATCAATCCACTTTGCTCTCTCTCCACTTCTACCTGTTTACTCCAAGTCACCTTCATCTCCACCCTGGACTACGCCATAAGTAGTCTTCCAATAACATCTCATAACCTCTTAAGTAGTCTTCCAAAAGCCTTTCTGACACACCTCCGTAAAGGGTTCAACTGCTGCTGGAACAAATTACCACAAAAATAAGCAACACGAATGTATTATATTATAGTCCTGTAAAAGTCTGATATGGGACTCACTGGGCTAAAATCAAGGGAACTTGGTTCCTTTCTGGAGGTTGTACAGAGGAATCGTTTTCCTTGGATTTTTCTTTTTTTGTTCTTTTTTGTTGTTGTTTTTCTCTTTAGTGAGAGGAGGTGAGGCAGAGAGACAAACTCCTGCAAGTGCCCTGACCCAGATCCACACGGCGAGCCCACTGGGGGAAATGCTTTGCTCATCTGGGGCCATTGCTCCATTGCAACTGGAGCCATTTTTAGCACCTGAGGTAGGGGCCATGGAGCCATCCTCAGCAACCAAGGCCAACTCACTCAAGCCAATTGAGCCATGGCTGAGGAAGGAGAAGAGAAAAAGAGAGAAGGGGGAGGGGTGGAGAAGCTAATGGTAGCTTCTCCCGTGTGCCCTGACTGGAAATCAAACCCAGGACATCCACACACTGGGCCAACGTTCTACCACTGAGCCAACTCACCAGAGCCAATTTCCTTGGCTTTTCCAGAGTCTAGAAGCTACCCACATTTCTTGCCTTATGGCAACCTAATTTCATCTCCAAAGCCAGCAGCCTTATGTCTCTGACTATCCTTTCATAGTTACATCTCCCTCTGACTCACTTCTCCTACTGTTGTTATGTAACCTAACACAGTGGTCCCCAACCCCCAGGCTGCGGACTGGTACCAGTCCGTGGGCCATTTGGGGTCCGCAGAGAAAGAATAAATAACTTGCATTATTTCCATTTTATTTATATTTAAGTCTGAACGATGTTTTATTTTTTAAAAATGACCAGATTCCCTCTGTTACATCCATCTAAGACTCACTTTTGACGCTTGTCTCGGTCACGTGATACACTTATCTGTCCCACCCCAAAGGCCGGTCCATGAAAATATTTTCTGACATTAAACCAGTCCGTGGCTCAAAAAGGTTGGGGACCACTGACCTAACACATTTCCAGCTTCTAGGGATGAGGATATGGATAAGGAGGACAGTCTGCCTACCATACTCTTTAATACATAACTTATTTTCCACATGGCAGCCAGAATGATCTTTTTAAAAATACAAATGTGTTCATGTCACTTCCTATTTAAAATCCTTCCATGGCTTCCAACTCTTCTGAAAAGAAGATTCAAAACCTTAAATACAGGCCACAAAGCCAGGCATGGCCTAGTTCCTACTTACCACTGGCCTCATCTCCTGGTTCACTGTGTTCCAGCCACACATAGCTTTTCTTTGTTCCTCAAACACCAAACTCCTCTGTGCCTTAGGGTCTTTGCTCACACTATTTCTGCTGTTGGAATAGCCCTCTTTGCCTCCCACTCCACTTCTAAGTGGCTAACTCTCGCTCAATCCTTCAGATCTCCCTAAAAGTGGCTTTGCCTGATCTTCCAGCCTCGCACTAGCTCCTCCCATCATACACTGTCATGGTACTCTTTCTTTTAGAGCTTTCACTGCAGTTGTAGTTAAATGTTATTTGTGTAATTATTGGTGTAATGTCTGCTTCCTTGCACCAGACAGCAAACAAATGAGTAATGGGGTCTAGTCTATTCTGTTCACTACTGTAAACCCTGGAACTTAGAACTGATTGGCATGTAGTAGGTGCTCAATAAAGAAATAAGTGCCATCAGACACAATTTCAAAAGCAAATCTATTAGAAGATAAACTGTATAAGCCAAACAGCTGAAAATACTGCGTGACCAGGTTAAGCCAGGTGGGTCACACTGAACATAACATTTCACCCCACTCTTTCAAACCTCTATTACAAACATGTACCTCCAGACTTATCTCACCTGTTTTCCTCTCTGATACCAAAAACTATTAGACTTACTTCCTTGGCCTTGTGTTGTAGCTGCATGCCAATCCTAGGAAGGCCACATTATTTCCCCACTCCTGTACAGGTGTCTTACCACTAAAAAAAAGTTTTAAAGACATGGAAGTCAGTGTAAAAAGGTCACAATTTTCTGCAGCTTGAAAATCCTTCCTTTATCTCTGACTCTCTGTGACTTCCTTCCACAGGTCCTTTTTATTCACCTTAAATCCTATATCCTAAGTTAGACTTAGAAAAAGTTGTGTTCTGAAGCCAGAAAATTCTAGAGTTAGAATATGGCTCTGTGTTATCCAGAACGTTCACCAAACACTGAGCCTTAGTATTGTCACTACACACAAGAGCTAATATTTTATCAATTCCTACCTCACTGAAGCATTTGATAACCTAAATTTGGACATACTTTGTTTAGCAATGCCCCCAGGCACCACATACCGGCATGTCACACCACTCTCTAAGCTTAGCCTAAATACTTCCATTGTTAGAACAATTACAAAGATTGTCAGGATAAAGGTATCAATAGATGCGCCCGATTGTATGTTGATCCTAAGAACACATCTTCATACATATTATGGTCTCTGTAGAACTTTCATTTCCAGAAACATATCCTACTCCCAGCCTGAAGGTAAGTTGATAAAATACACTGCCTGGCTCAGAAGAGACAGACCCCTTCATCCTCTCTCTGAAAACACTCATATTGAGACTTATTCATCAGATAAGCATCTTCTCCACTTCACTCTACTTTGTCTGAACTGTACTTGTCATTCTTTCACTTTTTTGGGCTGTAATCATTTTGCTTCCTTTCACCTTCCCATGAGACCACTTTCATAATTTGAAAACCTAGCTCAACTGTAACTTACTTCAATAAACCTTCCTAAACCCCTAGCACCCCCCCCCCCATCACTCTCTCCCTCCAAAGTATATAAGACTTGTGAGGAACAGACTCTGATGTGATCCATGTTTGCTACCCCCCTTCCTGGTGTCTAAAATAGTGTTTTACATGTAGTAGATACTTAACTAAATATTTATAGACTGAGTAAGATAATAAATTAACGACTGAGTAAGTCTGGCTTAGACATATAACTTTGAACTATCAGAAGGGCAACCAGTAGAACTATCCATTACTCAGCTCAAGACACGCATTAAGCAGGTATGTTCACCAGAGTGGCATCTGAAGCCACAGCACTCAACAAAAGAGAATGTGCTGAGAGGAACAACAGGAAAAAAAGTTGAGGTAGCGCATTTCAGGGGTAAAAGAAGACAGTACGGCCCTGGGCGGTTGGCTCAGCGGTAGAGCGTCGGCCTGGCGTGCGGGGGACCCGGGTTCGATTCCCAGCCAGGGCACATAGGAGAAGCACCCATTTGCTTCTCCACCCCCCCCCTCCTTCCTCTCTATCTCTCTCTTCCCCTCCCGCAGCCAAGGCTCCATTGGAGCAAAGATGGCCTGGGCGCTGGGGATGGCTCTGGTCGCGGCAGAGTGATGCCCTGGAGGGGCAGAGCATCGCCCCTGGTGGGTGTGCCAGGTGGATCCCGGTCGGGCGCATGTGGGAGTCTGTCTGACTGTCTCTCCCCTTTCCAGCTTCAGAAAAATACAAAAAAAAAAAAAAGTGCAACTAAGTCAAGACTGATCCCACAATAAGTCATAGAAAGGAGAGATCCAAAGGAATCTAGTCTCAGCAAAACCAAACGAAAGTGATGGGAAATGACCGTCACGGCACTAACGTTACAGAAAAGCAGAAGAGGCTGAAGGCATAAAGGCTGCCACTGTATGTAGTGATTCTAAAGTTTCTAGTGACCTCCTAGCAAGTAAGGGTTAAAGGCAGAAGTGGGGCTGGAGAAATTGAGGTACAAGTAAGAACAATAAAAAAATGTGAGACTATTCTTTGAAAAAGTTTGACAGAAAAAGGGGATAGCATCATAGTGCCAAGGAAGTTTGGAAGCAGCTGCCAATATAAAATAACAGAGGAGAAAGAGGCTGAGCAAGTAGAACATGCCACAAGCATACAACTATCAGACTGCTACCAGCAGGCAGGGAAATGGGGGAAAGAGGACGTGGGGACAGATTGAATTCTGTTGCTTACCGACCTGAGTAGTCTTGGAAGTGATTTCTCCCTCCCTTAGCTAACCCATCCGATTATTTTAATAGTATGAGATGGTAAGTAGAAAGAATTTTAGAAGGGCTTATCACTTTCTATAAATTCAAGTCTTATTATTGTAATAGATGGTCTGTAATCTTGACCAGATGTTTGTCATTTTTCATTTTCGCTCATCAGTGTGACTGAGCGAAGCTGAAACTGGCTTGTATGTAACACTGATGTGCTAATTCCAATCCCAGGAAAGAGGGATAAGATAACAAAAGATGGAGAAAGGCAGGATAAAATCAAGGTATACAGAATCTAGGCAATGACGGCAATGCTTCCAACTCCTTTCCACAGATTCTGCCGCTTTCCTAAACTGGGTGGCCCTGGTCAAAGGTTCCCTCTCCAGGTGGATGGAGAACTGCCCAGAGCTCCAATCAGAACTTTGTGTGCCTCCTGCGTCCATCAGTCTGGTCTGCCTCGGCAGGGGCAGCATGCTTACCTCAACATGCCTGTTTAGTGACAGGCTTCACAGAATCATCACTGACCTCACGACTGTCTTGAAAGTAAAAGAAAATTGTGTACTTCAAGTTTTTGTAGCTCTTTGGTTATCTTGTTTTGGGTTCCTCCCACCCCTTCAGGGAAATGCTGCAAACTCAGTGGTAATTTTCCACACTCACATCCTACTGTAGGGGCAGCTGTCGGCTGTCTCTGAATATTACTACAGCCAGGATCAGTGTATATGTGTCTGGTAATTTCACTGTAAACATCTTTGCCACATGCATTTTCACCGCACAACTCACTGACCCTAAGAAAATTTCACTGTAAAAGGTAAAAGAAGGAAAAATAAAAGAGAGACATTAAAAAGGACAAAATGAAACATGAACAATAACAAATTAAAAGACTTTATTGTAAAAAAATAAAAATACATTCTTTGAAATCTTTTGTTGATAGTACACATTTCTGTTTTCTTCAGTGATCTGTCTCCTCATTCAGCATTGCACTTCTTTTCTCTTTCACTAAAATTTCTTCCTTCATTAAGAGGTATTCGTTTCCAACTAAAGAATAAATAATGAATGCTCTCGAAGACTGCTGTGAATTAGTAGCCACCTCTCTTATGTTTGCCATAGCTTGGTAAACTTGGCTTTGTTGGGTGGGAGGGATAGCTGTGTTCACCGAAAAATATGCAAAAACTGCTATGTTATCGTTTTCTAGTATAGTATGCAATTTGGCTAAGATTTATATAAAATAAAAATGGGAGCACTGCAAGAACTTTGTCAATGGGGAGGTGAAACCAAACTGACCACTAGCTTAAATACATTGTCTGCTGAAGGTGGTTGAGTCATCAAAAAATGAAACCAAACTTCAACTAATTATTTTATCTTTTATGGTGAAATTGCCTTATTGTCAATTAGTTATGTAGTGAAAATGTTTGCTGTGAAAATGCTCACAACAAAAATGCTTGAGGCAAAAATGTTTATATTAAAACTACCCAGAAACCAGTGGAGTATTTCCTCAAAACACTTGTGAGTGAAATATAGTATCACACAGAGGTTAATTTGCAACAGGAGGTATATTTGTAGATCACAGGTGGCATATTAAGGTCATGAATTCTAACAAAAAGATACAGGGAGAAATTAGGCAGAAGTCTTCTATTAAAGCAACTCACTATGACCTTCCTTCACATAGTAGAATTTATTCTCTCACTCAATGGAAACAAATGATAAACAGTAATTTAAACTGATGCATAATAAAAAAAGGCATATGCGCTTATCTTTAAGATCTCCGTATTTTTGAAAAGTCTTCCCAACTCTTTGGCTTAGGTTAACATTAAAATTAATTTTCATTCCATGAGCACAGATAGATGCTTCTTCTATTAAAAGAACCTAACAAATTACGGGAGAAATCCACAAGAAGAATGTTGCCTATATTTTAAAAAACTAAACTGTCTTTGTTGTCAGTGGTTATAGGAAGACAAACATTATCAGTAAGTACGTAAACCCAGTAGCATTAAGGAATATTAGGACGGTATGGTAACGGTTATAAGAAGCGGGAGTCTATGCAGAAGGTTCACTTTTTTTTAACAAAACTCAAGTGTATTCTACTGATAACAAACAAAATTGAAATTACAGAGAAAACAGCATTTCTTACAAAGAAATGAGATGATGTAACAAACCAAATATATGAGACATTCACTAATGTCTTTACAATCCTCACAAACATACAAATGACCCAATAGTAAATGTTGATGTGTATGTGATGGAGGAGGGAGTATAAACAATGGGAGCAAGGACTCTAGTACAATTACCTTTGCTAATTCAACAAATATTTATTGAGTGCCTAATAAATGTGCCAGGCTTCGTTCTCTACTGAGGATACCATAGTAAACAAAACAGTAATGAAGGATTTAAAACATGTACTATAGTGAAAGATTTGAACAAGACATGTACTTGGGTGACTAAAAGATTTGTTATGGAGAAATCAAAACAAGGGAGACTGTCCATAAAAATTGAATACACTCAGTCACACACAATACAAAATTAAGTTTGTTGATGTCAGTGAAAATGAATATATATGCAAAGAGCAAGTTCTCATATTTCTAAATTAGTTTTGCTAAAACCAAATACTAGCAACTACTTTCCTCCGATGTGGCCTTATATTACTGGACTCTAAGTATGAACAACAACAAAAACAAACAAACAAAAAAAACCTCAGGTGACAACTGTTACATAATAAACTGAAATGAAACCACAATGTACAACCAGAAAATGCATACCAACAAATTAGTTTCTGCTGGATAAAAACAAAAATTAACAAATGAACCAATAAACTCTAATTTAACTGTAAATATATTCCAGAAATAGAAGAAAAGTATTAATTATATCAGAGAAGTTTTTGCAAGTATGGAAACAGGGTTATAAATTTAGGCAGCTATCTCTACATATGGGGTACTTTCACATATTTAGCCCAACAATTTGCTGAAATGTGATTCTGTCATTTTCCCATAAGGCATAAATAGTGTACAGTTGCCAGGTTACTAAACAATTTCAAGTCTAACGAGGGATTAATAGAATATTCTTAGCAAACAGACTGCATGCACCCTTTGAGGTCTGCACACTAAATAAATGTATAAAAGTGAAGCAGACAAAAATACAATGTATATACCAGAATCAAACAAGAAGGAAGACAAAACTTGCAGTTGAAATGTTCCAGGTCACCAGTTCTGTCCACTGAAAAAGAAGCATCTAAGAACTTCACCATCCAGAGGCTTTGAACATACACTCGGTCCCCCAACTTATTATTGCTATTTTAAATTCAGTGAGAGGAGGGGAGGCAGAGACAGACTCTGCATGTTCCAGATCGGGATCCACCCGACAAACTCTTTAAGGGCGATGCTCTGCCCATCTGGGGTATTGCTCTGTTGTTCAGCAACGGAGCTCTTTTTAGCATCTGAGGCCAGGCCATGGAACTATCCTCAGTCCCCGGGGCCAACTTGCTCCAAAAGAGCCATGGCTGCAGGAGGGGAAGAAAGAGAGAGGAAGGAAGAGCGAGAGCGAGAGAGAGAGAGAAGTAAGGGGAGAGGGGGAGTAAAGCAAATGGTGGCTTCTCCCCTGTGCCCTGACCAGGAATGGAACCCAGGACATCCACATTCCCAGCAGATGCTCTATCACTGAGCCAACAGACCAGGGCCTGGTCCCACACATTTTAAATGGGTGTCCACAAAGAAGGGAAGTAGTGATGATGGTTCCTTTTGGGCCTATTAAAGACCTGGGGGGGTCAAATCTCCTAGCTATACAGGTGGGACTAGCAAGTACACTTAAGGCAGGGAAGAGTAAGAGGTCTGAAGCCCAGTAACTCCAAATAGAAAGAACACAGTTTAAAAAGGTGAGGGCAGCAAGGCAGAGAAACCACAGCAAGTAAAATAATGAACCGGAAAACAATACAACACACGTCAGAGAACTCACACCGGGCTCTCCCCACCACTCAAACAGGCAGGACTGAAAAAGCCCTATAGGCCAGGATCTTCGAGCCCCAGAACCCAACATCCGGCCTGAAGCCGGTGAGGGGGAGCAGGTCTCGGGAACCCCTCCCACCCTTCTCCAACCAACCCCGCCCACTGGCCCCGCCCTGCCCCGTCCCGCCCGGCTACTCACCGGATTCGCTTCCCACATAATGGTGGCGAAATCGAGCGGAGAGAGCCTGCGGGAAGGAGCCAGCCACCGGGTCGGGCTGTTGGTTTTTCCCAAGGGTGCCAGACAGCGAAGGGCTGGCAAGGCAGCCTCTACGCAGGCCTGCCTCCTCCCCCTGTCACAAGTCAACGTCTCCGGACCACCGAACCTCACGACTTCCGCCCGAAGCGCTGGCCCCGCCCCGCCCCCGGAAGCTCGCCCCACCCCTGCCGCTCTGTTCCCCGCTCCGCAGACCCCGCGTACTGGGAGGAGCTTGCGAGTGTCTGGATGGTAATGCGGGTTAAACAGCTTCTAGTCCAACCGCCTTTCTAGTGCTAAATCCCCACTGCGACATCCCTATCGAGTGATCCTCAAGCTGGCTGGTTGTATTTCCTTCTGTAGTTACTAGTCACTCTATATTGAGTACGGAGGCCAAGAGCCAGACAGGCCTGGGAATCGACTCCAGGCAACGGATAGCATTTGGGACAAGCTTAACAATCTCTCAGTTTCCTCATCATCAGAATAAAGATAATAGTATCTACCTAAGGGTCTAATGACATCATCTAAAAGCAGTGTTTTTCATCCGCCCATCCGTGGACAGTGTTGGTATGTGAGTTAACCACTTTGACACTGTATGAAGGTTAGGGACCCAATGATCTTAGTTGAATTATGTTTATGCTCAGGGTGATTTCTGACTTAATAAGTGTAAAAAGGTTGGAAACTGCTGGTTTCATACCTAGCACCAGTGGTGGGATTCAGCTGGTTTGCACTGGTTCAGCAGAACCGATACCTAATTTTTTTGAGTTTGGCAAACCGGTTGTTAAAATGGCACTTGTAATTGGCTTTCTCTCTAAAGTGGGTGCCAGGGCCACCACCCGATGTGGAAATTACAAATTTACACTCCTTACTCTTTTTTAGCATTCATGTACGTAACAGCATATGCTAAGCACCTCTGGTAATGTTCATTCTGTACATAGGTGAAAAAAATTTGACAGAACTATATTTGTAATATTTACTCATTTCATAAAACTCATACCTTTGATGAAATACATTTTAATTCCCTTACATTTGTTACTTCAGTAAACAAACGTATACTGACTGTAACATAAAGAGAAAAAGTGCCAAACAAGCGGGAGGGGGGGGAGGGGGGGGACAAGCTGTCGTTTGTTTTAGCTTTATGCTAAGCCCCAAATTCCCCTGAGAATTATCATGAGTATTATGATATTTAATATTTTTCATTAATATTTTAAAACTCAACAATCTAATTTTGTGTACCTCTTTTATTATTCTTATTTAAGTATTAAGTGCATGAAATAATAAACTACCTTTCAGTATATCTTTTTTAATACTTAAAATGGTCACTAGGGCAGAGAGCCAGTTGTTAAATTGTTTGAATCCCACCACTGCCATAGCCCTAGCGACTTCTCTGTCTGAGACAGTCCAGCTGACCCAGCCTGACTTCTTCACTCTCAGCCCTACCCCTGAGTACGATCCTGGTAGATCCTTCTGGGCTTTTTTAAACCTTCACACATTTAAAAATAATTGATCAAAGAATATCTACAAATTTAAAACGTTATATTATTATCACTTAACATGATGTGGATGTTCTTTATTCCAATACATGTAAATCTATTGAATCATTTTAAAGTCATCATTTTAAAGACTCATAACATTCCATAGTTTGTATGTTACATGTTCACATTTGATGTAATCCATCATGATAGATAGACATTGAAGTGGTTTTCAATTTTTTACTATTTCAAATAAATGCAGCAATACATATTTCTGTACCAACATTTTGGTACATTTGTCCATTTACCTCGTAATTAATTCTAAGAAATGGAATTGTTCAATAAAAGACTGGAAATTTCAAATTTTCATACATGTTGCCAAACTACACTCAAAAATAGTAAGTAAATCTGTAATCTTTAATTTGTTCATATAAATGGATTGAGGCAGGAATCTTCACCTTACTTTTATTCACTTTACTTTTTGCCAAATGATTAATCAGTTGCCCCAGTATCACTTACTGAATAATTTGTTACATCCCCATTACTTTAAAGTGCCACTATTAATCAAAAACTAAATTTGTGTGTATCTGTTTCTGAACATTCTCATCTATTCTGTTAGCTACCTGATAATTCCTATTATATGCCACACTTATAACTTCATAGTATATTTGCTCTCTCATAAAGCAAGTCCTCTCCTAAATTCTATTTCAAAATTTTCAAAATCATGAGTCTTCCTATTTAGAAACACAGCTCTTCATGTATTTAGGTCTTTTATATCTTTATACACACAAAAAATTTTCATGTAGATTTGCACAATTCTTATGAAGCTTGTTCCTAGATATTTTATAGCTTTTTGTTGTTATTGTGAATGAGGAAAACAATTGATTTTAAAATTTATTTAGAGAGAGAGAAAGGGGGTGGAGAGAGAGAAAAACATAGGTATGTTCCTGTATGTGCCTTGACCAGGAATTGCACCAGCAACCTCTGCACACTGGAATGATGCTCTAACCAACCAAGCTATCTGGCCAGGGTGAAAATGATTCTTGTGTAATCTTGTATCCTGCCACACTGTGAAAATGTCTTATTAGTTCTAGTAGCTTTTCAGTTGACGTCTCTGAATTTTTATGTCAGTAATCATATCCCCTACAAAGAATGCAGTCTTCTATATTCCTATTGCATTGGCCAAACCCTCACATATTTTTGAAGAATACAGGATAAGGTAATGAGCATTCGGTCTTTAATGCAATAAGACAAGTGTCTACCCCTAGTTGATGCTAGATATCCTTCATTATTTTTTTAATAGATTGATTTTAAAGAAGGAGGAAGGGAGAGCAGGAGAGGGAGAGAGAAAGAAGGAGAGAGAAACATTGATTTGTTGTTCCACTTATTTATGCATTCATTGGTTGATTCTTGTACGTGCCCTGACCAGAGATTGAACCCACAACCTTAGGGTGTCAGGACAATGCTCTAACTATCTGAGCTACCCAGCCAGGGCTAGTATTCTTTAAATACATTATCATCTTTATTTTTTTTATTTA
Organism: Saccopteryx bilineata; assembly: GCF_036850765.1. Taxonomy (NCBI): domain Eukaryota; kingdom Metazoa; phylum Chordata; class Mammalia; order Chiroptera; family Emballonuridae; genus Saccopteryx; species Saccopteryx bilineata. The sequence continues at coordinate 116,854,035 of NC_089491.1, forward strand.
TTTTTTTTCATTTTTCTGAAGCTGGAAACAGGGAGAGACAGACAGACTCCCGCATGCGCCCGACCGGGATCCACCCGGCACGCCCACCAGGGGCGATGCTCTGCCCACCAGGGGGCGATGCTCTGCCCATCCTGGGCGTCGCCATGTTGCGACCAGAGCCACTCTAGCGCCTGAGGCAGAGGCCACAGAGCCATCCCCAGCGCCCAGGCCATCTTTGCTCCAATGGAGCCTTGGCTGCGGGAGGGGAAGAGAGAGACAGAGAGGAAAGCACGGCGGAGGGGTGGAGAAGCAAATAGGCGCTTCTCCTGTGTGCCCTGGCCGGTAATCGAACCCGGGTCCTCCGCACGCTAGGCCGACGCTCTACTGCTGAGCCAACCGGCCAGGGCCTACATTATCATCTTTAAAGAAATTTTCTTCCATTCCTAGTTTACTAGAAGCTTTCAATTTGTAAAGGATGTTAAATTTATCCAACTTTCTCATAAACTCTATTACTATATTCATTTTCTACTCTGACTTATTAATGTAATGAAATATAAACTAGTAGATTTCCTCACGTTCAACCATATTTGCATTCTTGAAATAAACTCTGCTTCATTGTGTATTCATTACTCTTTGAATACATTCCTAGGTTCAATTTCTTAATCTTCTATTTATTTATTTATTTTAATTTATTATTATTATTATTATTTTTGCATAGGGACACCAAGTATAAAACTGGCTGCCAGCCACCCCCTCCACTCTCTTTGTGGGTTGGAGGATGGGTTTTATAAGAAGAGTTTGTGGACCAGGAGATGCCTCAAAACACACATTTTAGAAGTTGGTGGCTCAAGTCCAGGCCCTGTGTGATAAATTTTTAAATGAGGTTCCCTTTATTCAATTTCACAACTTAATCATAAATATTTTAATTAAAAGACAGTGCAGTAGTGTGGGAAGGACAAGGGAGACTTTGGAGTCAGAGTTAGAGGCAAAACTCCTGGCTTACAAATGGCAAGATAATTGGCAACATAATGAAATATTTAGAACTTCAGTTTTTTAGACTCTGTAAAATGGGTATAAAAATACCCACCTCCCACAACTATTGCGCTGATTAATGAGAGAGCAGAAATGGCCCCCACATAGTGCCTTCCACTAATGAGAGCCCACAAATGGGCATGAATCACAAGGAAGGCTCATTTGAATGTGGAAACTCTGTTGGCAAAATTGTGTTTAATCCAGTAAGTTAGTTTTCTTTCTGGTACATATACCATCTAAAGCTGGAACATCATTCCAACTTCTATTGCCTGTTGTAAACAATTGGGATTGGCCTGTTAATAATGATGAAAGTCCTTAAAATAATTATACCCCGTAGGAGTAAAACCCGGTGTCTTATTTGCATTGCTAATTTTGTTCAGAATAGTTTCAAATAATTACAAATTTTATAGTATCATAAATTCCAAATTAAAGACATCTAAATCCACGAGATTTTAATTTACAGTTTAAATAACCAGGTGCTTAAAAAATGTGGTGTCCTTGGGTAAAAAAAGAGAAGGGATTAAAATGTACAAATTGGTTGTTACAGAATAGTCACGGGGATGTAAAGTGCAGCACAAGGAATACAGCCAATAATATTCTAATAACTATGTATGGCATCAGACGGGTACTAATTTATCAGGATGATCACTTGTTAAGTTATATAATGTCTAGGATATACACTTGAAACCAATATAATATTGTATATCAACTGCAATTGAAAAATAAAAAAAATGATTAAAAAATTATGGTGTCCTTTTTCATGTGGACCACACTGGTCTCCAATACTGTCAGGTCCTGGCTCTAATGAGGCAGCATTAAATATAAATAATATGCTTCTTCCCTACTATCAAACCACATGACACCAGTGGGGAGCAGGGAAACTCATTCTCAAAAGATCCTGGAAAGCATCTTAAGGACCCAGGGAGAGTTAGAGTGATGTGGGAAAATAAGCACACAGACAGCAAGACGGCCAGAGTGGTTAGAAGGGCTCCCCTTGCTTTGACGTGGATACTGCTTTAATGCTCAGAGATGTGTTAAGAGTCTCTCCAGAGGGTGAGCAGATGTTGCTGGAGAGCTGGAAGGAGCTTGGGGTTTTCAGGACGATTGCCTTACTCACTCAGGTCACCAAGTAGCATGTGCATTGTAGCTACCTTGAGATATGCAAATAAGAACAAAGAGAAACATTAAAAAAACTAACCAATTATAGATGCTAATCATATCTATACAAGGCTTTCTCAGTAACACTTAGATTACTGTTTAACTGAATAATTGGGAATGTAACCTATCCAACTTGGCACATAAAACTCTATCTACCTACCTATTATTTATCATCTTTATTATATGCGGCTTAAGTGTCTGTTTGTCACCGATAGCTTATTGGTTGCTTGCGTAACTGTACTAGCCAATGGGGTGAAGTTGCCACGGCATTCAAATAGTCCCAACTTCTGGCATGCCACCTCACAAATTGAGGTTAAAGATTGGAGCAATTATTATGCTGTTAAGAAATCTTAACACCAGAAGGGGTCTTTGCAATGGTATAAGACTAGAGGTTCTCCAATTGAAAAATAATGTCATAATAGCTAAGTCTTTGACTGGCTCCTCTAAAGGTGAAATATATGTCATTCTAAGAATTGATTTGGCTCCATCTCAAACAGGGTTGCCGTTTCAACTGAGACATAGACAATTGCCTGTAAAACTTGCCTTTGCTATGACCGTCAATAAGTCTCAGGGCCAAACGCTTAAGCGTGCTGGCATTTTTTTACCTGAGCCTGCATTTGGACGTGGTCAACTTTATGTTGCCTGTTCAAGAGTTCATGAAAGAATGGACGTAAAATTAAAAATAATTGATGGTCCTCTGCAAGGCAAGCTTAAAAATGATGGAAAGATCTACACAAGAAATGTGTACAAAGAGATCTTTGACATGTGAATTAACATTTTATTATTTAAATCACCTTTATTTATTGAGCTAGCAGTGGCTCCTTCATTGCACTCTACTTTAAGCAATTAAGCAAGTAGAAGGGGGAAACCCCGTGGGGCAGTAATCAAAGGGGCGTTCTCGCCGCTTGCCCTGGGTAATTCAGTTTGAATTAGCAGACACCTTTGCACAAATCATTTTAATTACAATTTATAATATCTAGAACAGCGGTCATTTCATATGACCGCCGGGCTTTCTAGTCTACTTATATCTATCTATCTATCTATCTATCTATCTATCATCTATCTATCTATCATCTATCTATCTATCATCTATATATCTATTGTTCATCTATCTGTCATCTGTCTATTCACCCACCTGTCATCTATCAAGAACACTGTCCTATTGTATATTCTTTTATATAAACTATGTGCACATTCCTGGCTATTTCCTTAGAAAGAGAAATAAAATCAGGGGTCCCAAACTATGGCCCACAGGCCGCATGCAGCCCTCTGAGGCCATTTATCCAGCCCCCACCGCACTTCCGGAAGGGGCACCTCTTTCATTGGTGGTCAGTGAGAGGAGCACATTGACCATCTCATTAGCCAAAAGCAGGCCCATAGTTCCCATTGAAATACTGGTCAGTTTGTTGATTTAAATTTACTTGTTCTTTATTTTAAATATTGTATTTGTTCCTGTTTTGTTTTTTTACTTTAAAATAAGATATGTGCAGTGTGCATAGGGATTTGTTCATAGTTTTTTTATAGTCCAGCCCTCCAATGGTCTGAGGGACAGTAAACTGGCCCCCTGTGTAAAAAGTTTGAGGACCCCTGAATAAAATGAATGAAAAATCACACTCATTCAAAAAAAGTCTGAATTGTGTAGACCAAGGACCAGCAAACTTTCTCTGTGAAGGACTAGACAGTAAATATTTTCAGCTTTGTGGTCCACGGGTCTCTGTAACAACTACTCTTCTATTTAGGATTAAAATTTATTTATAATTAATGAAATGGGCTCATTGTTAATGATGCTTTTTGTGATTGTCTTTAGCAAGTTTTGTTAAGAGTAATTTAGGAATTAACTCTTCATCAAAGGTGGAGTGGATTTTTACTAAGCATGTTTAACTGGAAAGATTAGGTCCTCAGCCTGTTGTGGGGCTGGGCCTGCACTTCATTTCCTTGAAGCCTTATGGTTGCCTGAGCTGGTGGTCAGAGAATGGGATGCAGAGAACAAACTGGTTTGGATGTATACTGCTCACAAACACTAGGGGATATTTTATCGCTTCAAGCATTTTTGAAATATCCCCTAATTTTTGTGAGCAGTATATATCAGATGGATAACTTTTTAAAATATACTGCTATATCCTGAAGTAATATGAAGGAAACATGTTTCATAAACTGAAAATAGCTGTGCAAATTTTAGATATTCTTTCCTTACTATTCTTGATTTAAAATCAAAGAGCAAGTATGGGAAAGAGCCTTAATGATCATTTTTCCTGAGGTTGCAAACTGATAGCTAATGAGCTCTAGCACACACAGTTAATTTTTTTTTAACTGGGAAATTACACATTAAATAATATGGATCTCCAACTTCCCTTAGACACTGTATTCTCATATGCCTACATCCTACGGATCTGTTTAGACTTGGAATGAGCTAATCCTCATTTAAATGACTTACCTGGGCCCTATAGGTATTTGGGTTTGTGCTAAGTATTATCCACCTCTTATTTTGCTGAGAAAATGTAATGGATCTGGGACCTCTAAAATATCCATATAGGAAACACCTTCACTGTACTCTCCCATGCCTTTCTCTGGGGTAGGCTCAATCACTGGGGCTCAGCCTCTCTGAATTTCAGTAGATGGTTCTGTGTGTGTGGTGCCTGAAATGTTGCCTATTCCACAGAGTCTGGTGCTGGGAAAGCTTCCCTCTGCATCACAGTTCTGGGCAAGGTGCCACAGAATAGGAACTATGCATACTGTCCACGGCCACTAGTTTTCTCAGGAAGACCAAATGGAAGACATTTTTAGCTTATCTCTAATGTTTTCTATGTGTGTTCTGGATGGAAATGTCATGCTAAACTCAGCCCTGGGATCCTGAGGATTGCAGCCCTGTTCCCACCCAGGGCATTTTATTAGCTCTTTGAACGCCAGGAGGGGTGGGTGCCCCAGGGGAAAGGAGAGAGCAGAATATTACTCATGAAAGCATGAAAATAATCAGAAAGCAGGTAGTTGAGCAACAAAGTAAATCTGTGGGGGGAAAAAATCTCCCATAAAGATGTTCGAAGGAGAAAGGATAATCAAGTATGTGGTGAAATGCAGTACTTATTGTTTGAATGTTATTTTCATAATTGTTTTGATTTTGAAGGCCGCATTTACAAACAGAAACGGGGCACTAGGAATGCACGTGGAAGATAGGCTGGATTTGACAGGAAGGAGGAGCCGGAGACCAGGAGAAGACGCAAAAGGAGAGATGGGGTGTAGGACTAAGGGAAAAAAAAGCTTAATTTGTGCCTGTCAGCCTTGAATATAAAGACCCAGCTTCAGCCTGAAACGGAGCCAGCAATGAGGCAGTCCCCGGAATCGGCCTGCAGCTGAAGTCTGACATGTTAACAACCGGCAGGAACTGAGGTGAAATCAGCAGATGAAATGTTTGCTGAAGCCAAGATAAGCATCCCTGGGAAAGAAATTTCCAAAAAATCAAAATGAATCCCATAAATCTTTCTAATTAAGAAACATGAAGAGGAACTAAATTCAACCAAAAAAAAAAAAATGAAGTGCTAAATAACTCACGCACACTAAATGAAAAGGGTCTATTGAAAATACCAGTGATTATTAGTTGTCGCTGCTCAGGGAAATTATCTAGGCACAATGATGGGCATCAACATGCAGCTCACAGCAGCAGTCAAAAGCAGCAGCTGAGATGTGTGGCCATCCTAATTAGAGGATGGAGAATTTTGAAAGGGCTCTGGAGCTGTGACATTCCTGGCCGAGGCTTTCTTTCTAGGAATGCTACCTTAGGGTTTTGGTCATCACATTGTAAAAAGGGACTTAATAGGAATGATCTGGAAAAGAACAATAGAATTTACTTGGAAAAGAGCACAAGAAGCTTTGAAGCTAAAAGCAGAAAGCAGGGAAATCCTTCCATAAGAAATGATTTTCAAAATTCAGAGGGAGGCTAGTAAAAGCCTAAGGTTGTGGAAAGGGCAGCCGATGGGTGTACTCTTTGCACTTAGGTCATTCCAGACGTGTGGGGATTTTGCCTGTTCCTCATGAGCATATGCAGGGAGGTCAAGAAATTACAGCAGATTATCTAATATGAATTACTCTTCCATTCTTCACTCAACAAATATTTTGCAAGCACACTCCATGTTCCAGGCATTGTCTCTAGCTTCTTAGGACATATCAGCAAACAAAATAGGGCAGAGTGCCTGCCCTTGTAGAATTTATATGCTGGGGGGGGGGGGTATGAGGGTGGGAAGGCCTGGGGCTAGGAGTGGGGGGAAACAGATAATGTAATGTAACCAACATCGTATAGATGTTATAAGGTAATAAGTATAGAAAAAAATATGGATTAGAGTAAAAGATATTGAGAGTAGTCAGGATGATCCTCATTGAGAAGGTAACATTGAGGTAAAACCTGGAGGAGGTAAAGGAGCAAGCAAACTTAATGGATATCTGGGAAAAGAGTATTCCATGCAGAGGAAGCAGCTCATAGGAAATCCCTAAGGAGAGAGAGAGAAGAGGGGGAGCAGAAGAGATGCACGGATGGAACGGGGCTCATATAGCAATTAGCAAATACTGACATGGCACTAAGTATATGCCTGACAATGTTATAAGCTCTTTATATATAAACAACTATAATTCCCACAGCAATCCTATAAAGCAGGTGCTCTTATTACCTCCTTCTTGACCCAAGAGCAAAGATCCAAAGCTAGGTACCTAGCTCAGAGCCGGTGCTCCTAAACACTCCTCTATGCCATCTCTCAATATGGTTCAACTCGCCTATTTCTGCTACCAGCCCTGATTACCCAGTCACATTTGGAATTCAATGACTCTCCTAGAATAAATTTGTGGGTTTTTTTCTTTTCTAAAAAGCAGGATTGCTCACTACTTTACCACCTATGACCCTTCCACTGGCCCTTTGCTTCTTTTTTCCCAACTCAAAAACTGCTTTTTTTCTGCGAGTTCATTACTGGAGTCTATTGCTCCTGCCCAGCAAACCAAGTAAATGTCTATGGATGGAGCTTTGGCTGAGTTTGGGAGGGGCAGAGGCGAGCAATGGAGCAGTGAGTCTAACTAGGAAGAAGGACATAGCAGAAACTGAACTTAAAAACTAGATATTGCCTTTTTTTCTTCTCCAAAAGGCACTATTCGGAGGTGTGTTTGTAACACGATGGTCACCAGCTCTTCTTATGCCCCCGGTGTCCTGTACTCCCAAGACACAGACCTTTATACTAAAAGCCATTGAATTATGCACTTTAAATGGAGGAACTGTGAATTATATGTGAATTATATCTTAAGAAAACTGTTAAAACAATTTTTTTAAAAAATAGATAAGATGTTGGCTTTTACCTCCCTTATTTATCCTCCTTCTTACCTCTTTCCATCTTCATATAGCTTCTGAGGGCCCGCAATCACACTCAGAGGGATGTTCACCATCCCTACACCGCAAGCATTTCAACCAAAGTTACAACTTTGTTTTGACTCCAAGGCTTACAGCTTTATGCCGAGGAAAAGGAATGACTTTCCCATTTTACCTGCAGGGCCGATTTTCCTTAACAGAAAAAAAAATTCTAGATATATAGATATACATATACATATATATATTATGGAGCAGAAGGCAATATTTTATCTACATGAGAAGGCAGTATCCACATAGTGTCTGAAACAGTCTCTGGCTTATGGCTATCTGCTTCCAGCTGAGCGTGGGAGGCACGTGTTCCCAGCCACTGGGAGAGAAGCTGGAGATTCCATATTAGCATGTAGTGCAGTCAGGAGACTCGGGGGCTGATCTCAATTCTAACTAGCTAAGTGATATTTAATAACTCACATTCCTTTTTTGCCCTTAATTTCACATAAAAAAGATGAGATAATGGGACTAGGTGATGTCCAAGGTCAATGCCAGTCTCTTACAGTGTCGAGTTTGGTGTCATAATGAGGTAGATGAGATACTGGGCTCATATGTCAGTGCCAAGGTGCCCAGGGATACGAGAGACAACAAATTCCCCGCCTTTTAGGAACTTTTCACTGACTGGAGGGGACTATAAGGAGAGCCACATGTAAGATTTGACAAAAATATGAAGTAAATATGTAAACCCTCCAAAGAATGCAACCGACAGGAAGCAGCTGAGAATAATGAAGGATCAGATCTCTGGTCCAGATCACTTGGCTTTGACTCACCTGTGGAAAAAGAAAAAGAGTCTGCCAACCCCTTGGTACTTTGGGCAGGTCGCCCTGACACAGCGGAGTCATTAATGATCTTGAGGATGGCCTCAAATCACAGAATAAGTAACTCTCAGAGGAGAAAAGGGACCTTAGCAATCATCTACCTATATTTTGTCTTTGGGATGCTTATCTCATGATTATAATATTTTTATTTGTTAGAATATCTTTAACATGATCCTCGATCCTGAGTAATCCTAACACTGGAACAGGAATGCATGTAATATCCTTCTCTTCATAGCCCAGTGGACTGGATACAGAATGATTTGAAGACGCGTCTTATTATTAGCATGTAGTTGCATAAGATCTGCCTAGCAATAATTTCTGAAAAATCATTGCATCATGTCCCTGAAAAAATTAAGTTCTTACCTTCTCTCATAGGGTGCTCGCACATTCTCCTCTCTCCTCCTTTCATCATAGGGTCGTTCCCACTCCCTGAGGCTGCTTCTGAGCATTTCCACAGGTGTCTAGTCACACGCTTTTGCATGTATTAAACTTGCATGAGCTTTATAAAGAAGTGAAACTAAAAAGAAATAGGAAAAGTAACTCCCATTTAATTAATTTATTTTCATTTGTCCTGGGAAGATTTCATTTCATTAAGAAGATTTGAGTTTTATCCTCCTGGAAATGAACTAAAACTCAGTATCTCTGGGTACGGGTAGGACCTTGGGGAAGGCCTTCCTGTGTTATACAGCGATATTAAATATTCCTCCCCTCTTTAGAGGTTTCTTCCAGTTATTCCGGGGTGCGGAAGGGAGTGGTGGTCCCTCATAGATTGTCTGAAACTGGCTGCAAAATTTGCTCATTTCATCACTAGGTGGTGCTGACACACAGGGAAGAATGGTTATGGTTAAAAAAAAAAAGTAAACACAAACTATCTAAAAAGACAGAGAATTCCTTTGTTTCTGAATGGGAAAAGATCAGTTTTTGTCAAGCACACTTCAGAATAGCTTTCTGGAGTAGTAATAATCTAATTGTACTCCTTTACCTTAAATCAGCCAAATGGTCAAGACTGAATGAAAGCAGTATAATATATACTTAAGAGTGAAGGTATTCATTTATAAAGAACTATAGATCTCTCAACTATGTATTGTCAAAAAACAGAGATATGTGGTCAGGAGACTGCACTGTGTGCTATAACCAAAGGCAATAAGTTTTTGATTCTTACTCTGATATGAATGGGTCTTTGCCAGTTAGATCAGGCAGATGTGAATTTGGGTAACTTTAAATTAAATTAAGAAATCCTCTACTTCCCAATGAAACATATTGTTTTAATATATTTGGACTGATTTGAGGATGATTTGATATCATTGATGAATAATTTACTATTTTAACTCTAACCACTAACCATGTTCTGATAAGCTAACACCTAAGTTGAGTTTCAGAATTTTGGCATTTGGAAAGGAGTATACATAGCCCGTCTCCCTTCCAGCTCCCATAGTAATCTCCATCACATCAACAAGAGCTCGCTCAGGCTGTTTGAACTCGTGCAGCAACAGCAAACTGACTACTCAGAGAAGCAGCCCATTATATTTCTAGACAGTTCCACTATTTACAAAGTTCTTCCTTAGGTTGAGCCCAAGTGTGTCTCTGCTAACTTCCACTCATATATCCCCATTCTTCCTTTTTCGAATGCAGAGTACATTGCCTTTTAAAAAACATTACTGTTCCTTAAATATGTGATGGTGTTGGCCTTCTCAGCCTAAGATAGCATTTGTTTCTTTCTTTATTTTTCATATAACATGGTTTCTGAATCTATCTTGGTTAACATTCTCTGATTTACCTTAAAATGTGTTCTGATCACACAGCCAGCAGAGTATTAGCTGTCTTGATTTAAATTCTATGAGTCTATTAATAAAACCAAAATTTGATTAACTCTTTTCATTGTTTTCTCTTTGGGGTCTTTAGATCAACTAAAACTCCCAAGTCATTCGTGTGGATGTGGTAGGTTAGATCAGCCCAATCCTTGTACATGGAATTGATTTTTAGAATTAAAACACACGTGTTAAGCCCTATGATTTCATGTGGGTTTAAGCTCATACCTGTGGTCTGTCAAAATGACTTAGAATTGCTTAGTTCAGACTCTGGTGCCAGACATACCTGGATTTAGAACTGTTTTCCTCCTCTCATAAGCTGTGTCATCTTGAGCAAATTACTTGCTCTCTTAAAATACTAGTTTCTTCATCTCTAAAATGGAGATATTCCTAGCTACCTTATAGGAAACTACAATTTACATGTGATAATTTTGTGGAAAAAAAGTGTATTTAACACAATATATTTAGCACAAAAAATATATTAACACAATATGGCAAGTAGCAAGTACTCAGTGTTTGTCATTATTATTAGTAATAATAATATCCTTGATATTAGCTATCCTTCCTTCTTTGTCAAATGAAAACCTGATAATCATCTCCTTTAAGACACAGACAAAATACTCACAGGGAAGTGTAAAAGAGAGATCTCCACAGCTCACCATCATAGTTCTTTTCAGGCTGATAAATGCACTCATCAGCACTTTGTAGGTATAGCTCTTACCCCAGTCATGGTTGTACCCACTGGCAATCATCCAATTCATGTCTCATCCACAAGGCGATTATGATAGATCTCGTCAAAAGCTATGCTGAAAGAAAGTTTGGGTTTGATGCCTCTCTTTTTACCAGTCTAATATCCCTATCAAAAAAGGAATAAATGAAGACATGTTTTGTTTTCTGAGATCTCGGGTTGGCTCTGAGTAATCTCTGCTTTTCTAAAGACTGACAAAGAGTCTACTTAATCATCTGTTCAGTTGATGGGTGAAAGTGGTGAAATTGTGGGTTATTTCTCCCTTCGTTTCTATTATTATAATACTGTTTGTGGAGTAAATAGCTTTTTAAAATTCTGTTCTAGAATTCTGCCAGTCTTAATTGTTGAGCTGACTGGCTTATAGTTTTTTATAATATGCCCTTTTCCCCCTTTATGAGAACCAGGGCAACTTTGTTCTTCTCTTGCCTGTTAACAGTTCTTCTATTCTCCATGTTTTTTCAAAGATTATTGACAATAGTTCTGGGAGTTCTTTGAACAACTTGGGATGTAATTTGTCTAAGTCTGGAGATTTGAATTGATTAGGGGTGAAAAGAACACCACACTGGTTTCTAGCTCTAGCTTTGCCATTTGCTATCTTAGTGAGTGTGGGCAGATTTTTATTTTATTATAGCTTAAATTTCCCATCTCTGAAATAAGGCATTTAGATCAGATGAAGTTGAAGGTTCTTTCAAGCTCTGATGTCTATGTCTCAAATAGACTAACATTTTTTTACTAATTTTTTTTATTTACCTTGACTTACAGTTTCCTCTCAATACAATTTGCTCTATGCTTTTTAAATTTTGTAGATGCATTTTAGTTTAGAATCCAGATTTACCTTAGGGTGGTACTCAGAGTCCAACACTACTGGGCCCTGACAGTTCATTCTAAGCTTATTTCCCCCTCCTCTTGGGTACATGCCTTCCTCTCCTTCAAACGGACCTGGTCACTCTTCCACGTGCATTCTGCTCTGGGCTTTCGTGAAGCCCTAAGGTGGGATATTATCTCAGCCACCTCTCAGTCAGATCACCAATTCTTCTGGACTCCCAGACATATTGTGATCCTTTCTCTAAATTTCTGATGCATTCAGTGCAGGTTATCTGACACGTAATCACGATAATCACCGTGGCATTTGGGTATGTTGTTGCATTGTACTGTTACTGATTTACACATCTAACATCAAGGGTCCCTCCCTTTTACCCTGCCCCCCTCCCCTTGTTGAGCGCTCTGTCCAAGGGATACTCAATAAACCCTGGTAGAATGCTAAATTCCAAGCCATTATCAGCTTTTCTGACTCAGAACAGTTAGGTAATTATTTTATATGTGTAAGTTTCATTTTCTTTCTAAGAGTCATAGAAGAATGAGCTCAGGTGCTTAATATTAGAAAGCATTTCATTTAAGACAAAAGATGGACTTGAGTATACAATTGATAATGAAGCCGACAATAGCTCACTTTCCTCCCCATGCTAGCACTGATAAGAGAAGTGAGACCCCAGCATCAAGATCTGGGACTTGGAGGGCAAGATCATTGCAGATGAATTGAAGCAAGAAGTTCTCAGTCCCAGCAGCAAGGCGAGCCACCGTGGCGTGCCTCTCTGGCCTGTCTGCTGATGGCCAGACTATCTTTGTTGGCTACACGGACAAACCTGGTGCAAGTGCGGCAGGTGACCATTGGCACCTTGTGAGAAATATATGACAGAGCTTTAGAAATGAAAAACTGTGTTTTCTGACTTGTAAAATAAAAAATGAATAAGAAAAAAATAAAAGAGAGACGTGTGAAGAAAAATGTCGAATGTACAAAATTACTAATTGGTTTGAGATCAAGTCTGACTGATGATGCTATCATATCCAAATTTAATCTTTCCTATATTGGTCAGCACAGCCTAAAGCTTTGGCTTGGAAGCCAAGTTTATATTTTATCTAATAAATAGCATAGTTACACTTCTAAGTAATGGAGAAACTACTTTTGCCTGTCCTGCCTCCTAACAGGTGTACGTGCCAGCAAACATGAATTGTATAAATACATTAGCACAGAGAAAGGGAGGGTGGGCCCTTCCCCACAACATTTGTGAAATACTTGTTCATAGTAGTTAAGTTACGATGAGTAATCTTAACTGACAGTTCAGAGCCACACCACTGTCATAAAAGCACTATGGTCATAAGAAAACACTTTTGATGAAATTGTAACAGAAGAAAATTAAACACTTTCCCAAAATGAGCTATCCATACTCTCGCAAAGCATGTCAGAAATGGGGCCGAGATAAGGAGGTGTTTGTGCATTCAACATGCACTGAGACTCTTCTTGAATCAGACCCTGGTAGGACAGAGGCGTTAGGGATGTGGAGACGGAGGAAAGATACACAGCCCTTGGTCACAAGAAGTTCACATCCTTGGGGGAGAGACCACCCAATAAACAGAGTGTGGCGTGTGGTGTGAGAAGCGCTGTACATGGACCCGGGCATCCACCGGGGCGGGGCCCGAGCAGGAGGAGCAGGAAGTGAAGGCCTCCGTGCCTGCACAGCGCTGGCCAACACTAGCCTTCTCCTTGCCCCTGAAACCTCCCACAGGCCCCAGACGAGGCTCACTAAAGTCTCAGGAGATCACAACCCATGCCTTAGGGCGGTCTTCCATCCCCAGAGAGAAAAAGCAGGAACTGAGAGGCCGAATCACATACTGGTCCTCTGAAAGCTGCAAACTGACACGTCGCCTCCAGGCTTCAGCGGCAGTATTTGTCCAGTGCTTTCCTTGCCCAGGTTGGGGTGATAAGCACAAATCCCCCAGGCAAATAGGAGTAGCACCGGTGCTTAGTTAGCTCGTAATAAATGGGAGTGTTTAGAACCGTTGAACATAATGATAACACTGGAACTCATTCCCGGAAAGCAAAAGTAAGAGTGTGTGGAGAGAGGGCCAGCTCCAGGCGCCTGGCCTGAGACGCCCACTCCTGCTCTCCGGCTCCTCCGAACTGACAGCCACCCGGACACTGCACCCCCTAAGCCACCTCTCCTTTTTCCCCCAGACAGCACAACCCGACGTCATTTCAAGTTAAAGAAGTACTTTCCTTGGGAAATGCTATGCCGGTGAAGCCAACCTTATCCTTCCCCGGCCTGAGCCTCTGCCTCCCACCCCCCTGCCGCCGGCTCTCTCCCGGGTGTAAATCCCAGGCCAGCCCCTCGTCAGGACCATGGCTGCTCCACAGCTCATTCTCTGATGATGGGGTGGGCACCCTTCCCTTCCTTACCACCTCCAAGGGGTCAGGGAGGCATCACCCACTCCTTCCGCCTGAGAAAGCGGAGGCCCGGAGAGTCCAGCCACGTGTCTAAGGTCATACTTCTAGTAAGTTCCCCGCGAACCTGGAGCAGGAAGTGTGCCCGCGCCGTGTGGGAGCCTCTGAGCTGCCTGCACATCCTGCCTCCCACCACCAGAGACCGGCCTCCACGTCCACTGCTGCTTCCTCTGCTCACAGAGGGTGACCCAGACTCCCTTCAGCCTGGGGCATCATGGGTCCAGGAGGAAAAGGGGAATTTCCCAAAGGGCTTCTTCCTACTGGGAAACCTCTTACCACAAAGAAGGGGAGTGGGGCTGAGGGTTAGGCAACCATGTGAAAAAAAAAATGCTCCTTAAATACTTTCAGGAGATCCCAACTGGGTGAAAATGAGTTCTGTGGAGTAGATTGGGAATGGGACCCAGGCTCCGGGTGTTACCAGCTCCTGATCTGGGCCCCAGAAATGTCTCCGAGATCCCCTTTCTGCAACTGTAAAACAGAAACAGTCAATACTTACCTCATCAGTTTGTTTTGAAGAGTGAATCTGATCATGCAGGTCAAGCATGTGGCCCAGTGACTGGTATATTTCAAATACTCAGAAATATCCACTTTATTACATGAAAATGGGTTTGTCTTAAGTGGAAAATAAAATTTTTTAAAGTCTATTTTTTTAAACTTTATTTTCTTCACTTTAATGTATTGATTAATATATTTATTAATGCATTAATAAATAAATACACATATCTTTAAAATATACAAAAATTGAAGTCCTTTCTACAGTAAAAATTTATCTCTGAAGGCTTACTGAGGCCTCCTCTAAGAGCATCAGAGGATAAATAGAAGAAGAGGGGGCACGAATCTGTTCTTTTCCACTGTGGCTGAAGTTTTGGGCTCCAAGTGTCCATGAAGGCTTTATAAGATGGCACTAGGAGGAGGGTGTAAGACCTAAAACACAATGCTTTGTTATTCCCTAAATGTGCAGATTCTAGCCCTGTAGTCTCCATCCATCCCAAGAGGAAACTCTTGGACTTCTTCCTGTTAGAACACCTTGCAGAGACACATTTATAAGCAGACTTGGAGGCAGGTGGAAAAGTAAGAAAAACAATGACCAAAGCAACAGAGGCTCAACACCTATATGTTCCCCTTCACAATCTGTCCTCCCAGCCATGGAAGCTCCTCCCCAGACAGACCTGGGGGACTTTAGGACACAATACACCTCACTTTCTTATTTCTTATTGTGTACAATCTTGCCAGAAGGCTATGGGACAAATGAAAGGTCTTGAAATGTCCTTCCCCTCACCCCTTAGAAGTTCCAGCTATGCTACAAGAAAGTCTAGACAAAAATCCTCTGAGAACCGTGTAAGTACACCACCGCCTCCGGTGGCTCTTGCCCCTTCCTCTCTGGGATCTCACCCTCTCTGCGGGTCCCTCTTCTGATACCATCCTGGAACTCCCTTAAAATGTTTTGCTTGGTCCTTATAAGCATTATATGGCTTTTCATTCTTTAAATCACATCTTAAACCCCTGCAATTAAGCATTTGCCCAACTTCCTGTATTGTACCTGTTCCCTCAAAAACCGGTGACCTCCTTCTTCTTAAATCTGGTGACTATTAAGCCACCACTGCCCCTACCTTCTTGGCCTCCTTGAAGCTGGTGATCTAACCGGTGGTTCCTTCCTTCAAGAAGCACTCTCCATTCCATCCTCTCTTGCATGCTCCACTGTCTTTACTTCTTTGAGTGAGAGAGCAAGTGTGAACTGACAATTTAAGGAATAATCTTCTGTCTTTGCTTCCTCCCCCACCCCAACAAACACACATGCACATATGCTCCCTGGGGTGGGTGTCCTGTAGGTTCACTCCTTGGCTTGTCCTTCTCTCTCTCTTTCGATCTCCACCTAATTCTCACCCCACCCCCACCCCTGACCCCTTGCTCTCAGTGAATTCATCCAATCTCTTTTGCCACCATCTGTGATAGCAGCTCCCACAGTCTTCATTTCTTCATTTTTAAACCCTTTCAGGGTTTAAAAGGTGCTTCCACTTGGTATCCTCTTGGATTCAGTTACTGAAACTATACATAGACAGCCTCTCGATGGGCTTTGGACTTATATCTCTGAGTTTTCCCTTTTTTGCCCATCTCAGTTTTAGCTTGTTGACGAGATCTGCTATAATTATTGTATAAGTTTCTGTCACTCGGCTTTATACCATTACCATGAATGAGCTGGCCCTGCTCCTGGCAAATGCCACTCTCCCTGCATGCTCACTACATCTCATCCCTCAAATCATCACAGCTATTCTTGCCTGTCTTTCGAATTATCAGTTTTTCTCTGCCTACAGAATCTGCCCCATCTTAAACACACACACACACACACACACACACACACACACACACACACAGAATCTCTTGTAACCTCACTTCCTCCTTCAACTACCATCCAATTTCTCTCTTCCTCTACACAGAAAAACTTTTCAAAATAGGTGTTTACACTCAAAGTCCCCAAGCTCTCTTCTGCCATGTTCCCTAATTAGGATTTTATAGCACCCCATTCTCCCACTCCCTCCACTACTGCCAAAGCTGTCCTTATCATGATCACCAAAGGTCTCTCCATTACTACATCCTATGGTCATTTCTAATTCCTCATCATACTGAATGAACTTCAGCAGCATTGAACAGAGTTAATCACCCCATTCTTTGATTTACTTCTTTCACTTGGCTTCTTTATATTTTCCTTCTTCTTTCCTGAATACTCCTTTTCAGTTTCCTTTGCTGATTTTATCTTATTCACACTTTTTAATGTTAGAATGTCCAGGGCCCAGTCCTGCAAGTCTTTTCTTTTTAAAGTACTCTCTCTTCCTTGGTGAACTCATCCAGTCTATGATTTTAAGTATAATCAATACATTTATGATGCCCTCATTTATAATTACATGTATATATACTAATTGCTTATTCACAATCTCTTTCAGTGTTTAATAGGCACCTGAATGTAGCCAAGACAACTCCTAGTCTTGATACCAAAACCCACTCTTCCCACAGCCTTCCCCACCTTAGTTGACCACATTCTGCTGGTTGTTCAGGGTAGAATCTTACAGTCCTACCTTTCTCTTTCTTCTCATACTCTACTTTGATCCTTCTGCGAACCCCGTTCTCTTTACCTTCAAAATATGTGCACAGCCTGACCTGTGGTGGCGCAGTGGATAAAGTGTCGACCTGGAAATGCTGAGGTCGCCGGTTCGAAACCCTGGGCTTGCCTGGTCAAGGCACATATGGGAGTTGATGCTTCCTGCTCCTCCCCCCTTCTCTCTCTATCTCTCTCCTCTCTCTCTCTCCCTCTCTCTCTCCTTTCTAAAATGAATAAATAAAATTAAAATAAAATTAAAAAAATATATGTGCACAATATAACCACATCTCACCACTTCCAAGGCTACCTCCTTAGTTCACCTCCATGTAGTAGCTTCTTAACTGGACTTCCTGCTTCTACAGAGCTCTTGGAGTGATCCTGTAAAGTGTAAGTCTGATTATGGCACTTCCCTACCTCCCATAACAATCAGAGCAAAAATCAAAGTGTTTACAATGGCCTGCAAGTCTCTCCATAATCTGGGGCCCCGTTACCTGTCCTGACTCCCTTTCTGTCTGCTCTATTGCCTATTCTCCTGCAGCCATGCAGGCTTTTGTCCCATCTCAAACATGCTAAGCATGGTGCCACCTCAGGGTCTGCATTTGCCCTTCCCTCTCCTCTTTTTTTTTTTTTTTTAAGCAAGAAAGACAGTTACAGGCAGGCAGATAGGGACAGACAGACAGGAAGGGAGAGAGATGAGAAACATCAATTCTTCATTGTGGCACCTTAGTAACACATTGATTGCTTTTTCATATGTGCCTTGACCAGGGACTGCAGCTGAGTCAGTGACCCCCTGCTCAAGCCAGCAACCTTGAGCTTTAAGCCAGCAACCATGGACTTTAAGCCAGCAACCTTTAAACTCAAGCCAGCCACATGGGGTCATGTCTACGATCCTACACTCAAGCCAGTAACCCCGTGCTCAAACTGGTGAGCATGCACTCAAGCCGGCGACCTCGGAGTTTTGAACCTGGGTCCTCTGCATCCAGGCCAATGCTTTATCCACTGTGCCACTTCCTGATCAGGCTATTGTTTTTTTTTTTTTTAATGGTCAGTCTTTTACTACTGAAATGTAAGCTCTATGATAGCAGGGATTTTTGTTTGTCTTGTTCACTTCCAAATCCTCATTTTAATGTGTCAAACATATAGTAGACATCTAATAGGTATATATCAACTGACTAACTGAATGAATGAATAAATGGCTTTTCTTCTTCAAAATGATATTTAGATTCCTCCTATATTCTTCATTCTTACTATAAGTCCTAGGTTGGAACTTGCCTCCTCAGGTCTGTATTACTATAATATTCAGTGTGCTGGTATCCTTACAGTAACAGAACCAAGACCAAGAGGGAGGTTTCCTGGTTCCCAGCCTAGGTTTCTCCACTCTACGGTCCATTCAGCCTTATATATATATTTTTTATTTATTCATTTTAGAAAGGAGAGAGAGAGGGGGAGAGAGAGAGAGGAGAGAGAGAAGGGGGGGGAGCAGGAAGCATCAACTCCCATATGTGCCTTGACCAGGCAAGCCCAGGGTTTCGAACCGGCTACCTCAGCATTTCCAGGTCGACACTTTATCCACTGCGCCACCACAGGTCAGGCCTATATTTTTAATGTTCTCTTAGAAGTGTCCAGCCACAATGGCTGGCTTAGCCGGAGACACTGGGAGAGCATGGACTTTGATCAAGCTTGAGACCCCTATTCCATAGATCATAGAAAGAAACTCTGTTGCCCATTCTTAAAGGTTTTTTTAAAATTATTTAAAAATTTTTCTTAAGTGAGAAGCAGTGAGGCAGAGAGACAGACTCCCATGTGTGCCCTGACCAGAATCCACCCAGCAAGCACCTACCGGGCGATGTTCTGCCTATCTGGGTGTTGCTCCGTTGCTTGGCAACCAAGCTATTTTAGTGCCTGTAGCAAGCCATGGAGCCATCCTCACTGCACAGGGCCAACTTGCTTGAACCTTTTGAGCCATGACTGTGGGAGGGAAAGAGAGGGAGAGAGAGTAGGGAGGGGGGTGGAGAAGCCAATGGTCACTTCTCCTGTGTTCCTTGACCAGGAATTGAACCTGGGACATCCACACGCTGGGCTGATGCTCTACCACTGAACCAACCGGCCAGGACCTCTTAGAGGTTTAAGATCTTGTTAGATTCTGTGGTTTAGGAAACATAGTACAAAAAGTGAGTACATTAGTGGGAATGGAGGAACCTGTGACAAGTTCAGTAAAATAAGCACATTTTTTCAGAAACCTCTTGAGTTTTTGAGAACCCTATTTCCAGGGGAATAATAAGGCTGAACTGAGTGTAAGAGACATATCTGCTTTTTATAAGCTTTGCTCCCATCTTTTCCATAAAGAAGAAGACTTTCTCTCTGAAACCAGGAAAAACAATGGCTCAGCAGCATGGCCCAGGGTCCTACAAACTCGAATACCTAGCAGGACCAAGCAGAGGATATAAATGAAGGAAGAAGTGAGGATATGAAAACCTGGAGAGGGATAGAAGAGGATCACCCCTATTCAGTTTGGCCAATGGTTGACATGGGGCAAAATGCTGGGTCTAAAGATTTTTTGAAAAACTGGAAATCTGAAATTTGATGCAAAATCTCCTAAATTGTAAATGTCTGCAATATATTTAGAGTTTTAAAAATCCTGTGTGGCCCAAAAAACTCATCCCTGGGCTGAGTAGTTCTGTGAGTAACTTACCTACCAAAGCATGAGAAGTAGAATCATACTGACTGAATTCAACTCGGGGCTCTCCACCTATGGGATCACAAAGTTATTTCACGTTACTTAATGTAAGCTTTATTTTTTCCATTTCTAAACTCAAGAAAATGTTTGTAGGATTGATGTGAAGATTAAATGAAATAATGTAGTTGGTACCCAATATTAATTTCTCTTCTTTCTTTAATCTCTGCCTTCTCTTCTCTCTCGTTGCATGATAAACTGTAAAGAAACAGCTCCTTCACACTTTTATTTGGAGCACATTATGCAACACTTTTTACCATTTCTCGTTTTTCTAGGAAAATTGACCATGAAGAACCTAAATGCACAGTACCAGTTGCTTAGCAGACTTTATTTGCATCTGTGATAGGAAACAAGCCTGAAGAGGTTTCATTGTTGTGCTGTTTTGTTTTTTAAAAGATAAGAGGACATAGGCCCTAGCCGGTTGGCTCAGCGGTAGAGCGTCGGCCTGGCGTGCGGGGGACCCGGGTTCGATTCCCGGCCAGGGCACACAGGAGAAGCGCCCATTTGCGCCCCCTCCCCCTCCTTCCTCTCTGTCTCTCTCTTCCCCTCCCGCAGCCAAGGCTCCATTGGAGCAAAGATGGCCCGGACGCTGGGGATGGCTCCTTGGCCTCTGCCCCAGGCACTAGAGTGGCTCTGGTCCCTGCAGAGCGAGGCCCCGGAGGGGCAAAGCATCACCCCCTGGTGGGCAGAGCATCGCCCCTGGTGGGCGTGCCGGGTGGATCCCGGTCGGGCGCATGCGGGAGTCTATCTGACTGTCTCTCCCCGTTTCCAGCTTCAGAAAAATACAAAAAAAAAAAAAAAAAAAGATAAGAGGACATAATAACTATTAAAGAAATATCTCTTCCAAAATTAAATTCTGACAATGCAATCTCCGGAGATGCTGCCTAGGAAGCGAAGGGAAGACCCAGAGCCAGCAGAGGAAGCCCTCTGGCACTCTCGGGTTTTCAAAGAGCCCTTACAAAAGTGGCAAGGAGGAGCACAGAACTTGAGAGGAAAAGCAAAGAGTGTCACAGGCTTGTAGTCATAGTGTTAGCAAGGCCGGGGCTCAGAATGAGCTGAGACTTGCAAAAAGTGCTCAGAAACAACAAGAAAAGCTTTATGCAACTATGTTCTGAGCAGGAAGAATAGGCGAGGGCCAGCGCCAGTGCTTGAGGCAGATGGTGTAACGCTAGCAGATGACAGATACCAAGCAGAATTATTCACCTCCTACCTAACTTCCATTTTCTCTATCTCCAGGAAGGATCTTCAAACTGGAAAGGTTAGGATAAACATGGTTAAAAGAAAATTGCAGGTCTAGTTGTGAAATGCCTTAGAAAATATATAACTTACCTCTAAATAAGCTCAGATGTGTAGGCCCTGACAAATTGCATCTCTGGGGACTAAAATAACTTGTAGATTTAATCACAGAACCATTGTCAGCAATCTTTCAGCAATCTCAGGAGTGATGCCAAAGGATTAACAAAGGGCAACTGCCCGAGTTGTCAAAAGGGGAATATGTAGGTTCTGGAAAGTTTGCACTGTTGCATATGACTTTGATCCCCAGCAAACTCTAACTTGGGTTATTAAAGAGTTAGATTGTAATCGCTTCAGAAAGGAAGTGGTGATCTCAAGAAGCCAGCACAAGTTCATGTAGAACAAACCACGTCATACAAACATCATTTATATTTTTTTCTCTTTTGAAAGTTTACCAAAACTCACCAGTTTGTCCCAGAGGTAGTGACTCTTTGAGCAGGGTTTTTGACCAAGTTTGTCATGGTAAGATGAATGGGTAAGGACTAGATGATCTATCATCTGGGTGAAGGCAGAGCTGGGCAAAGCTTTGGATTTGGAAAGCACTGACTGACTGAGCCAAGACACCCAGAGGGAGGTACATAGAAGAAAAGGCCACTGGTCCTTGTATGGGGACCTGTCCCATTGAAAATCTTCCAATGACATGATAGACATGACAATGTATAAATGTGGCATGAACTGAAATAAAGAAGTATGAATAATAGTCTGCCTGGTGGAAACAGGATATGGTTTACCTGAACAAGGAACCAAAACAAACACAATGGAATTCAATGGGGGAAAGTGAAAGTTAGTCATTTAAATTTTTAAAAAAATAACTCAGTAGTTGTCAAACTATTGACAATAGTTACTGTGAAGGAGTCTGAAGATTTTAGTTAATAGAAAGCTCAATAAGAGTAAGAAATTCTGACACGGCTACAAAAAAAACAAAACCAAACCCACATACTCATATTTGTTAGGCAAGATGGGGGAGAGCTCAATGGCCACACTGAGGGCGGCTGAGGTGGGGGCTGCCAACTGTCCCATCTGCATCAAGGTTGGTTCTAGATACCGTGTTTCTCCTTTACATTAAGCTTTGTAGACCTTTGTACTTTTTTTATTATAAAAGCAAAGTACATTTATTATAGAAATCTTAGAAGTGTAGAAAAGTAAAAAGAAGAAAACAAAAATGGCCTCCTCGCAACATTTAGCAATAACTACTGTTATCATTTTTGTATGTGTTAAGTCTTTTTTTTTATGTGAGATGGAGGCAGATGAAGGGAAGTATTAAAAGTGAAGCTTATAGAGAGTTTATATTCTTTTTTAAATATCAACATTATATCCTGACTTATTTTCCCAATGAATTATATATTCTTTAAAAACACAGTTTTACTGAGGACTTTCTACCTTAAATCAGGAACAAGACAGGGTTGTCCACTCTCTCCACTCTTATTCAACGTGGTGCTAGAAGTTCTGGCCAGAGCAATCAGACAAGACAAAGAAATAAAAGGCATCCATATCGGAAAAGAAGAAGTAAAGCTATCACTTTTTGCTGATGATATGATCCTATACATCGAAAACCCGAAGGACTCCACAAAAAGATTATTAGAAACAATAAACCAATACAGTAAGGTCGCAGGATACAAAATTAACATACAAAAGTCCATAGCCTTTCTATATGCCAACAATGAAATATTAGAAAACGAACTCAAAAAAATAATCCCCTTCACGATTGCAACAAAAAAAATAAAATACCTAGGAATAAACATAACAAAGAACGTAAAGGACCTATATAATGAAAATTACAAAGCATTGTTAAGGGAAATCGAAAAAGATACAATGAGATGGAAAAATATTCCTTGTTCTTGGATAGGAAGAATAAATATAATCAAAATGGCCATATTACCCAAAGCAATATACAAATTTAATGCAATTCCCATCAAAATCCCTATGACATTTTTTAAAGAACTGGAACAAAAAATCATCAGATTTATATGGAACTATAAAAAACCTCGAATAGCCAAAACAATCCTAAGGAAAAAGAATGAAGCTGGGGGCATTACAATACCTGACTTTAAACTATATTATAGGGCCACGATAATCAAAACAGCATGGTATTGGCAAAAAAATAGACACTCAGACCAATGGAACAGAATAGAAAGCCCAGAAATAAAACCACATATATATGGTCAAATAATCTTTGATAAAGGGGCCAACAACACACAATGGAGAAAAGAAAGCCTCTTCAACAAATGGTGTTGGGAAAACTGGAAAGCCGCATGCAAAAGAATGAAACTCGACTACAGCCTGTCCCCGTGTACTAAAATTAATTCAAAATGGATCAAAGACCTAAATATAAGACCTGAAACAATAAAGTACATAGAAGAAGACATAGGTACTAAAATCATGGACCTGGGTTTTAAAGAACATTTTATGAACTTGACTCCAATGGCAAGAGAAGTGAAGGCAAAGATAAATGAATGGGACTACATCAGAATTAAAAGTTTTTGCTCAGCAAGAGAAACTGATATCAAAATAAACAGACAGCCAACTATATGGGAACTGATATTTTCAAACGACAGCTCAGATAAGGGCCTAATATCCAAAATTTACAAAGAACTCATAAAACTCAACAACAAACAAACAAACAATTCAATAAAAAAATGGGAAGAGGACATGAACAGACACTTCTCCCAGGAAGAGATACAAATGGCCAACAGATATATGAAAAGATGCTCAGCTTCATTAGTTATTAGAGAAATGCAAATCAAAACTACAATGAGATACCACCTCACTCCTGTTAGATTAGCTATTATCAACAAGACGGGTAATAGCAAATGTTGGAGAGGCTGTGGAGAAAAAGGAACCCTCATTCACTGTTGGTGGGACTGTAAAGTAGTACAACCATTATGGAGGAAAGTATGGTGGTTCCTCAAAAAACTGCAAATAGAACTACCTTATGACCCAGCAATCCCTCTACTGGGTATATACCCCAAAACCTCAGACACATTGATACGTGAAGACACATGTAGCCCCATGTTCATTGCAGCACTGTTCACAGTGGCCAAGACATGGAAACAACCAAAAAGCCCTTCAATAGAAGACTGGATAAAGAAGATGTGGCACATATACACTATGGAATACTACTCAGCCATAAGAAATGATGACATCAGATCATTTACAGCAAAATGGTGGGATCTTGATAACATTATAAGGAGTGAAATAAGCAAATCAGAAAAAACAAGAACTACATGATTCCATACATTGGTGGAACATAAAAATGAGACTAAGAGACATGGACAAGAGTGTGGTGGTTACCAAGGGTGGGGGGGGAGGGAGGACATGGGAGGGAGGGAGGGAGAGAGTTAGGGGGAGGGGGAGGGGCACAGAGAACTAGATAGAGGGTGACGGAGGACAATCTGACTTTGGGCGAGGGGTTTGCAACATAATTTGATGACAAAATAACCTAGACATGTTTTCTTTGAATATATGTACCCTGATTTATTAATGTCATCCCATTACCATTAATAAAAATTTATTAAAAAAAAAAAAAAAAAAGGTTCTACCAGTAATATCCTTTGATATGTTAAACAAATGAAATAAAGTCTATCAATGCAAAAAAAAACAAAAAAAAAACAACACAGTTTTAATAGTGACCCAATCTACTATCATATGCATATGGGTTAATTTGTTTAAACTGACTGACTTTCTGAACACTCAGGTTGTTTCCATTTAGAAATGGAGGCAGGGAGGCAGCACCAGATTTTAAAAAGGAGATGGATAAAGGTAGTGAGTGTTCTGGGAGGTCAGCCAGTTTAATGAAGGGTCTTAGAAATCATGTCGTGAGAGGAGCAGTTAAAAGAATGCTGAGACACTGTTCATCCCTGGGAGGTGGACGGAGAGAGCCCTGATAGGCTGTTTTCAAACTCCTGATGAGCTGTCAAAAGGGATAGGGAGTGAATTTGAGTTGTGTTCCTCCAGAAGGCTGACTGAGACAAATGGAAAGATCTTGGAAGGAGTCTGATTTCAGGTCTATTTATACTGATTCTTGTTGTTCCCCATGGGCTGAGGTGCTGGGTGAGGCAGTCGCACCTCCATCATGGGAAGCGTTCAAACAGAGGCAGGATGGCCACCTAGGGCAGGAATCTGTAGAGAGGATTCCTCCACTGAGTGGGAGACTGAAATAATAACCTCAAAGATTCCTTCCAACAGGCAGATTTGGTGTTTCCTTGTAAGTTATAAAGCTGCCCTCCTCTGCCCTTGCTTACATGAAGAATTTAGGGCAGGTGAGGAGCAGGATGTCAATGTCATTAACTTTCCTGCCAGGGTAAACATTGTAGCACAGAGATACAATAGACCTCTTGGTACTTGGTATTGGCTCACATCTAGATAGCATTTCATAGTCAACAAAGCGTTTTTCATATAGACCATATAACAATTCTTGTAACAGCTTTGTGAAGTAGGTAGTTTCATGATTCCACTTTTAAAGATTGGAAAATTAGGGTTAGGGTGCTAATGTGACAAAGTCCAGTCTTCCAGTTCTATTTTCCTGGCACTTCCCGTGACAGGTGCCACTCTTCCGACCTGTGTCCCCGGTGTGCTCTTTCTTGGGCTGCCACGTGAAGGTCCTTTATCCTTTGTACTGTGTGCATTCAGTATCTCTGCAGCTAGATTTAAAAAATACTTTAGGACAGGATTATAGGTTCTTTTTCATGCACACTCCATCCTCTTGCTTCCGATGGTCTCTCTAAAATGCAAATCTTATCATGCCAGCCTCTGGTTTGGAATTCTCAGCTTCCCATTGCCCTCTACAGTGACTCCTACCTTACTTAGAAGGGGACGAAAAAGAGATTGGTGTGCTTTCATTGTCTTATAAGGAAGAAGAAGGATGGTTGGAAGCATCAGTAGCCATATAACATGATCTGCAAAGAAAACCTAAAGCAATTACATTATAAATACATGTTTTCCTTGGTAGAGATATGTAGGCAATACATAATTCTCAACTTTTTTAAGAGAACATATTATATTGAGAATGCAGAGGAGTGCATAAGATTTTTATTTTATCCAAGGGAGTCATAAGTTTTAGTTTGAAAAACACTGATGTAAGGGATGAAATAATGCCACCTCCGTCAGATATCAAATTTCCAAATATGTATAGGCCTGCATCTTTGTTCTCCATCATCTACTGGTGTCTGGTTTAGGTGTCAAAGTAATTCCAGCTCAATTATTATGGCTCTGTAAGATGTTTTAACATCTGGTGGGACAAGTGCCCTGCATTTTTTCCCTCCAAAATTATTTTAGCTATTCTTGGCCCTTTGTTCTTCTATATTAATTTCAGTATGAGGTTTTTAAGTTCCTTAAAAAAAAAAAACAACTTATTTCCATTTTGATTGTAATTACACTGAAATTGTAGATTTTTACTGGGGGAGAGATGACAACCTGACATTGAGTTTTTCCATCCATTTCCTCAAGCTTGTCAGGGCCTGTTGATCGCCTACTCATCAAAACCAGAAGCATGTGTTCCCATGATAGGGACCGGAAATATGACCCCTTTCCAGCCGCCCTGCTGCTAGGCATGGCCTCACAACTTAATCCTGAGCAGTAAAGCATAAAATGAAGTCTTATGAGAAAAGTTTGATAAAATGAATGTGTAAAGAGAAATTTCTTTTAATTCTTTCAGAACAGGTCTGTATGAAGAGGACTTGACACATAGATAATAGCTAAGACATCCAACCTACAACTGCAGAAGGACAAATCGGAGGACAATAGCGTGACTGGAGATGGTGCAGTAAGAAAATGGGAAGAGTCTGAGTGTTTGATGATGCCTTTCAGTTGCAGAGTTTACCAAACCTGCACCCACCTACGCTAGATTCCTTGTTACACAAAATAGTAAATATTCTTATATTTCAGGCACTTCTTGTTGGGTGTCTGTTAATTACATGAGAAAGCATCCTAATTAATATGACACATCTGTTTTCATTTCCCTTATAATATTTCACCATTTTTTCCGTAGGCATTGTTCATTTTTATAAGCAAGACATTTTTAAAAAATTACATTTCTAATTCTCTGTTACTGTTGATTAAGGAGGCTACTGATTTGTCGATCTTATATCCAGCTTAGTGATCACTCTTATTAATTCCAAAAGTTTATCTATAAAAATCTCTTATAGACTGTTCCATCACTTGCAAATAAACAGATTTTCTTTTTCTTTTTTATAAATCTATTATTCATTTTCTTTATCTTATTGTATTAGCTAAGACTTCTAGTATAGTACTGAAAAGAATCGGCCTGACCTGTGGTGGCACAGTGGATAAAGCGTCAACCTGGAAACGCTGAGGTTGCTGGTTCAAAACCCTGGGCTTGTCTGGTCAGGGCACATATGGGAGTTGATGCTTCTTGCTCCTCCCCCTTCTCTCTCTCTCTCTCTCTCTCCCCCCCCCCCCTCTATAATGAATAAATAAAATCTTTAAAAAAACATTAAAAAAAAAAAAGAAGCACTTATATAGTGAGCAGTTCTGTCTCCTCCTGACTGCTAGGAAGGCTTATTAAGTTTCACCTTTCAGGACCACTGCATGGTCCTACTACAGAGGGCTCTGTTTACATCACCTGCCCATTAGGTATGATTTTGTTATATATTCTTATAAAATATTCTTTATTAGGTTACAATGCTCCTTTTTTGTACCAATTTGCATTAGGCTTGGCTGCAAGTTAACACAAAAAAACTAAATGGTAGTATATTAAACTATGATAGAAGTGTATTTTCCATTGAGGAATTCAGAGGTAATCAGTCCAGAACACAAACAGTCTGAATGCTCCAGGTTCCCATTTTCATGTTGCTCCACCATCTTAACAGTCAAGGTGGAAAAGATAAGCTTTTCCCAATAAATGAAGAAAAAGCATTCAATAGAAGTTATCATTGACTTGTGTTTTAAAAAAGAAAACTTAAGAAATGAGAACTAGAAGTTATGGCTGACATTACTAATTTCACCCCAGTATTTGCTCTCCTCTTGTTCCATTGTAAAAGAAATTTCAATCTTTTCTTCTGAATTCCAAATTTATTTGCATAAATTTATCAACTTTCTCTTAGGATTTATTTAATTTCTATTTTCATGTAATATGGTTTTGCTCCCGTTTTATGTTCTTGATATTGTTTACCTGTACTCTTTATTTTCTTGATTAGCTTAGCTACACATTTTTCTTTTATTAAAAATTTTTAATTTTAATTGTAGTTTTTTGTATTGTTTGTTTCCTAACTCACTGATTTCTAATTTACCTTTATTTCCTTCCTTTTGTGATTTTAAGGCTCTTTCTTTCCCAACCCTCACCTTATTTTATGAGCTGACTGCAAACTCATATACTTTTTTTAATCTTTTTTTAATAAATTAATTATAGGTTCTAATTTTACATTTTAATTCTACACTGACTGCATCACATATTTTTATGTGATCTTTTCATTTCCACATAGTTTATAATATTTTGGGCATTCTATTATGATTTTCTCTTGAACCCAAAAGTTTTTTAGGAGAGCATTTCTAAACATGCGATTTTTAACTTATTTTTATAACTCTTCCTTTGTTTTGGCTTTTAAGGGTCTTACTTAATTGCACAAAAAATATGTGTAATATAAATTATTTAAAAAGTGTCAAAGTCTTCTTTGTGATATGCAAATGTTTGCAAATGTTCTATGTTAGCATGAAAACAAATTATAATCTTCATTGTGTTCAGGGTTCCATATAAAGCTATTAAATAAATTTATATACTTTTTCTTTAAATATTTTATAGTCTTGTATTTTTTTTTTTTTTTGGCACTTTGGGTCATCATTTTTTGTGAAAATTTACTACTGTGTGTATAACATGATCAGTTTTTCGCTTTTATATAATATAAAGCCATGTTGTTTAGTTTATGCCAAGGTCATGATTGGTAGAGAATAATGTATTTCATTATTATATAGCGTCTCTCTTTTTTTTCCTGTTTGTTCTTTTTATCATAAATTCCACTGTGTCTAATATTAATATTGCTACTCCACATTCTCTTGAAATTTGAATGATCTACCTTTTATCCTCACCCTTTATTTTCAACCTTTTGGATTGATATTGTTTTAGATATATGGCTTTCTTGTCAATTGTATCTGTTGCTCTCTCTCCCTCTCTCTCATTCATTTTGATAATCTCTGCTTTCCAGTCTTGGTTTTAATTAATTTGTATGTATGATGCATTTTTATTATCTTAGTTTTTTTTGTTTTGTTTTTTTTTTGCATTTTTCCAAAGCTAGAAACGGGGAGGCAATCAGACAGACTCCCACATGCGCCCGACAGGGATCCACCCGGCATGCCCACCAGGTGGCGATGCTCTGCTCATCTGGGGCATTGCTCTGTTGCAACCAGAGCCATTCTAGCTCTTGAGGCAGAGGCCACAGAGCCATCCTCAGCGCCCGGGCCAACTTTGCTCCAATGGAGCCTCAGCTGCGGGAGGGGAAGAGAGAGACAGAGAGGAAGGAGAGGGGGAGTGGTGGAGAAGCAGATGGGCGCTTCTCCTGTGTGCCCTGGCCGGGAATCAAACCCAGAAGTCCTGCACGCCAGGCTGATGCTATACCACTGAGCCAACTGGCCAGGGCCTTACTTAGTTCATTTTTAATGGATACAATTCCTGTTTCCTCTCTTTAATTTTCTTAAACTCACTGTTTAAGTCTTTGTCAGACTGCTTCATAAAATTATTTAGAGTTGGAATAAATTATTGATTCTGTTGACTATTTTGGGGGGCACTAATTTTCTACACATTTTCTCAAAAGTCTGAAGGCTTGTTTTATATGAGAGGCTTTTTGTTTTGTTTGTTTTCCAGTCTCTTGCACCAGCTGAGTGTTTTTCGGATGCTTCCACCCAGCACCGTGGCCCCTGCCCCTCTGTTCACAGACAGGGTCAGGTGGTTTCTGGGGCTCCTAATTCACAGCAGTAATGAGAGTGTGACAGAGTCTGTCACAGAACCCGGAGCAATTCCTTATAAGAAAGCTGGGTCTTAGGTCTCTCCCCCCCTAGACCCATCACTCTTGAGAGTCTGACCCTGTCTTTAGGCAGTTAGCCTGCACAAACATTTAATCTCTGTTAACTGGAGAAGCCAGGTCTCTTTCTGCTACTGCCTGCAAGCCCCATGACTTCATCCCCACTCATTGCTTCCCAGATCCATAAAAATATTTTTTCTTGTTTTTTAGTTTGACTATTTCTTATTTTTTTCTTTTTATACTTTGTTGTTCTCCACTTTGTACTTAGAGCACAAGAAATATGTAAGAAATATAAATTAAGAGGTGCCAACTTGACTGTAGGTCCATTTTATAGTTATTTCCCTAAAAATCATAAACTCCTTAGGCTGGCATTCAAGGTCTTCTGTATTTCAGATCCACCCCTACTCCACTGACAGCCATCCTGCAGCCCACTTCCCTGAAGTCACCTACTGTCCCTTAAACATGGCATGTGCTTTTATTCTTCTGAATATTTACCTATGCTGTTCTTTCTGGCAGGCTGGCCTTCCTGCCATACCTTTCATCTTCAAGATCTTGATCAAAAAATCATTTCAGTTGGGAAGTTGGCTCCAGATCCTACAGCTAAGCTATTTA
The DNA here is from genome assembly GCF_036850765.1 of Saccopteryx bilineata. Lineage (NCBI taxonomy): Eukaryota > Metazoa > Chordata > Mammalia > Chiroptera > Emballonuridae > Saccopteryx > Saccopteryx bilineata. The sequence goes on from NC_089491.1 coordinate 116,884,946, forward strand.
TTTCTTCTCTGTGCAATGCACTCAATACATGTGAACTGTGTAAATAAATGAATGAATCATATGGTGTGCAAGATTGAGAAAACACCCAGTACCTGTGGTTTACTGCCATATTGTTACTTCCATGGTCAATTTCTGTTTATCTAAGAACCTGCTCGGAGCAACTGTAATGTATTATATTTTCCCAGTACATTTAGAAATAAAGGGATAGCAGTAGACACAGTTTTTTATGAAGTTTTTTGTTTCATTTCATAGCCATTAAGCTAACTCTGCAAGAAGCCAGTTAAGACAGCCCAATACAACATGCCTATTGTAAAAGTGTGGCTTTTACGACTATGTGGGCAAAATGATTAAGGCAACCATCTCATTTCCTTCCTCAACTTCATGATGGTCTTTTAAAAGGGGGAGAGGAGATGTTAACATGAGCTTTATTTGTTTCCTTTTTAGAAAAGTTAAAAGTATGGAAAAAAGTTTAAATACTTCAAGCTCTAGTATGTTTAAATGCTTTAACATCTATAAAACTCAATTGTATCTCTATTTATTATGATTCTGTCTCAAGAGAAGGGTTTCTTTTTTGGGTCCCTTTTTGACAGGGAAAGGATCATTTATCAAGGAAAATGGAACCAAATGGCATGTTTTTTAGCAAAAATGTTTACCTGATTGTCATGTTTTGGGGAATCCTTCAGGATACTATTTCTTTCCCAGGAACAGAATGAAGGCTCTGCGACGTGGGAGGAACAAAAAGGGTTTCGGTCCAGGGGGAGTTACATGGCCTTCCTTTCCGCAGGCTCAGTTACAAGGCTATGGCAAAAACAGAAATCCAACCGAGTAACATTTTTGTTCTAAAATCTAAAATTTATCTCAAGTCTCTGTCTCTTCTGGGGAGAGAAACTAAATGTATTCTAACAAGCAATTAAACAAACAAAATATCCCCTAAAACCACAGACTCCTCTGGAACCTGTCTACATACACCCTCCTCCCTCACTGTATCCCTTCCCACCAAAGCCCGAGTCAGTGGTACCTCCTCCCCAAACCCACACTCACCTGGTCCAGTTAGCATCACGGTAGGGCTTGTTCTGTCCACACAGGCGATGTGTTAGGCAAAAGTCACACATGGAAAACATGGGCAAGAGAACTAGAAAGCAAATTAAAGTTATCTTCTCATCTAACTTCAGAACTTTGCTCCTTGATTCCAATAGTCAGCACAGATTTCTGAAAACCTGAAATGTAACTTACGTGAGATTTTTTTTCTTCCTAATGACTCTGAAAAACATTTTTTTTCTCCAAATCACTATTTCCCTCCATATTCCTAATTTGATCTCAAAGCTTTATTCATTTACTTCATTGAACAGAAAATCATTAGCTACACACCCTGTTATCTGCTACATTTCCTATAGATATACACTTTGAATCCATGGTGAGCCTTTGTAAAGGACTTAGCATTTAGGCAGTTTAGGATTCTGAATCATTTTCAACGTCTACAACAAGCATCCAAAGTTGATAAATTGTCACTTCTCCTTGTATGATCAACCATCATCTTGTACTTGAGGCCGTGGTACATCCCAGAGAAGGGACTAAGGAGGGGGGACATGGGATATTTTATTTACAAAGAACATATCTGAAAGTATCTTTTGGTTTATTGTCTTGATCTTTTATGCTAAGCAACTGTGAATGTTTAAAGAGGAGAGCAAAAATAAATAACCAGTTAGAGAAAGAAGTACTACCTAAAAAAAAGGTATCAGTCCCAGCTCTTAGATACATGATTGTGCTACATTTATCTTCATTTCATCTCAAATCACATCCAGGAGCCTTTGCTAGGTACTAGGCACCATGTAAAGTTCTAGAGCAGTGCTGTCCAATAGAAATATAATGAAAGTCACATACATAATTTTAATGTTTCTAGTAGCCACGTTACTATTAGAAAGAAAGTATGAATGTGGTCTGGCCCAGCCAACCTCCAACCTCACCCCCTCACTCCCACCTCTCTCATGAACCTCAGCCTCCTTGCATTTCAAGTTCTCCCACAAGCCAGTTTCTTCCTCCTGGGGGCTTCTAAGCATATGTCATTGCCTGGGGGGTCCCTCCTCTGTCTCTGTCACAGTTCCTTGTCATTTGGTAAAGAGTAATAATTGATGTCTGAGAGGAGCTGGATGTGTACTCAATATTTAAGAGAGCTTGCACTTTATGAAAAATAGGGAATAATACTTTCATCCAATGGTAGAATTTGGGATTCCAAGAGGACTTGCATCTAGGATTGTGTAGATTGTTTTTGACATTAGCTTGAAGTTAAGGGGGTGAGCGAGATTGTCAACACATTGTGCGCTTTTCTTCCCAAGCCATGAGCTGGCACAGAGCTGTGTCTTCCCGAAGAAAAGAATGACTTTTTTAATTTTCCCAAAGCCACTGTAATAGCCAGTGACGGCCTTGTGTTTAAGGGGGCTCTGTGATGGGGGAGAGACCTTGTTGGTCCCTCTTTAAACGTGTCTTAACACTGTCGCTGTATAAGTTCTATTTAACTAGGAAGTGCATATTTGTGTATTTGTAACAATTTCTAGATCTTGACTATGAGAGTCTCCTGGGAAGAAACAGAAAAAGAACAGAAATATCAATCATGGCCTGAACTGTGGTGGGGCAGTGGGTAAAGCTATTCCACTGGAATGCAGAAGTCTTCAGTTCAAAACCCCAGGCTTGCCTGGTCAAGGCACATACAAGAAGCAACTACCATGAGTTGATGCTTTTGCTCTTCCCATTTCCCTTTCTCTCTCTCTCCTCTCTCTAAAAAAATCAATGGATAAGTCTTTAAAAAAATAAAATAAAAAAAGATCCTGATCAGGCAGTGGTGCAGTGGATAGAGCATCGAACTGGGATGCAGAAGACCCAGGTTCAAGATCCCGAGGTCGCCAGCTTGAACTGGGGCTCATCAGGTTTGAGCAAAGCTCACCAGCTTGGACCTAAGGTCGCTGGCCCAAGCAAGGGGTTACTTGGTCTGCTGTAGCCCCACAGTTAAGGCACATATGAAAAAGCAATTAATGAACAACTAAAGTGTCGCAACAAAAAACTGATGACTGATGCTTCTCATCTCTCTCTGTTCCTGTCTGCCTGTCCCTATCTATCCCACTCTCACTGTAAAAAAAAAAAAAAAAGAAAAGAAATATCAATCATGTCAACAAATCTTATTTTGGGCCCAACATGGATCATCTTTGCCTTGAGACTCTGGTTCCCTGGCATTCACATGGAGTTTCCCACGGCAGCACAAGGGATGGGTTTCTGCTTCATACTCTCTCCAAAGTGTGCCTTATTGAGAATTAGAGGAGAAAAGAGTCACAACCAGATGTAGGAGGCCTTCTGGAGGAAGGTCTGAGGGACATGGTCTTGGGGACCACTATCCTGGTGTTACAAAACCTCCCTTACAATCCACCCCCACTTTATAAATTCACATCATTTAAAATTTCCCAAATTTCTCTCAACCTTCTCTTTTATCTTCTTCCTCCCTCCTATATGTTAATATTAATCAACCATTTAAAAAATATTTTTAGTGCTTATTGTGCTGCAGCAATGGCAAGAGAAGACACAGTCTCTAGTCCTACAGAGCCTAACTTGAATGTCTAAGCTTGTTTCTCCCAACAGAAGAGTTTAGATCTGAGGTGGTCTCTTGGAATGTGATGTTCAGATTTCCACCATTCCTGGTTCCCTTTTCATGTTCTGTAATGTGTTCCTAAATGCTGAAGAGACTTAGTTATGTCCCTGACAATATGTCAAAGAGAACAAAGTGCACAGCTCCAATCCCTGCTCACACCCAGAAATGAAGCTATTTCTTCCCTGGGTTTTTTTTACCACTTGTTAATTAGAATGTCCTCACTTAACATTGTCAATAGGTTTTTGGATTTCAAGCAAAATGAAATATAATGAAGCCAATGTTACCAGAGGATCATTGATATATGTCTTAAGTTCCCATGGCACAGTTCTGGTTACAAAAACATCACCGAATGTTTAACTAAAAACCCTAAACACTTTTAATATTATATACTAAAATAAATGTAAGCTATACTCCATTTAAGAGAGATGAATACAAGGCCCTGGACGGTTGGCTCAGTGGTAGAGCGTCGGCCTGGCGTGCAGGAGTCCCCGGTTCGATTCCCGGCCAGGGCACACAGGAGAGGCGCCTATCTGCTTCTCCACCCCTCCCCCTCTCCTTCCTCTCTGTCTCTCTCTTCCCTCCCACAGCCAAGGCTCCATTGGAGCAAAGTTTGCCCGGGCGCTGAGGATGGCTCTGTGGCCTCTGCCTCAGGCGCTAGAATGGCTCTGATTGTGGCAGAGCAATGCCCCAAGATGGGCAGAGCATCACCCCCTGGTGGGCAGAGCATCACCCCCTCGTGGGCGTGCCGGGTGGATCCCGGTTGGGCACATGCGGGAGTCTGTCTGACTGCCTCCCCGTTTCTGGCTTTGGAAAAATACAAAAAAAAAAAAAAAAAAAAAAGATGAATACAAACAAGTAAGAGAATTCTTTTCTAACCTGTTTATTCCAGTTTAGGGTCTCAGGCCGTCAGAATTTCAAGAAGCAAGGCAGGCAGAGCGCCTTCCCACTGCAGGGTGCACTCACTCCCACACTCAATCAGACTGGGTCAACATAGACACTCAATTAACTTAACGTGCACATGTTTGGAATGTGGGAGGAAACTGGAACCCCCAGAAAAAACCCACATGGACATAGGGAAAGGGGGCAAACGCCACGCAGACAGTGGCCCCAGCCAGGGATTGACTTTATTTCATCATCAATGCTATAATGGATCAATGTGGAACAAAATGACATTATTTGAAGACTGGCTGTGCACTTAGATTTCTTAAACGCTAAATCAGACTGGCCTCTAGGACAGGACCCCAGCTCTGCACCAACTCATAAAACTTCTCTAGACCTCAGGTATTAAGCACAGCATTTAAGTTTTTTGTTTGGTTTTTTTCATTTTTCCGAAGCTGGAAACAGGGAGGCAGTCAGACAGACTCCTGCATGCGCCCGACCGGGATCCACCCGGCATGTCCACCAGGGGGAGGTGCTCTGCCCCTCTGGGGCATCGCTCTGTTGCATCCAGAGCCATCCTAGCGCCTGAGGCAGAGGCCATAGAGCCATCCTCAGCCCCCGAGCCAACTTTGCTCCAATGGAGCCTTGGCTGCGGTAGGGGAAGAGAGAGACAGAGAGGAAGGAGAGGGGGAGGGGTGGAGAAGCAGATGGGCTCCTCTCCTGTGTGCCCTGGCCGGGAATCAAATCTGGGACTCCAACCCGGGACTCCTGCATGCCAGGCCAACGCCGTACCACTGAGCAAACTGGCCAGGGCCAGCATTTAAGTTTTAACTCACTTTCCCTTGTTAGCATTTTCATACCATCTGTAGCCTCATACTTATTTGTCACCAGATATTTGTTGAACAGCTGTATTAATTTTGCAATGAGTCTGGGTAAGCAACAAAAGCAATAAGCCTGAATCCCTATCATGTTTGAACTCATGAGCCAGTGGGGGAGACAAATAAGGAAGTAAATCGTTTCAGTCAGGAAGATAAGAGCCATGATAAGTCCTACAGAAAAATAGCAAACAGCCTGACCAGGTGGTGGTGCAGTGGATAAAGTGTTGGACTGGGATGCAACCCAGTCAGGCTCAAAACCCCAAGATCGCATTGATGCTTCTCATCTCTCTCCCTTCCTGCCCATCTGTCTCTCCCTCTGTCTCTCTTTCTCTGTTTCTGTCACACACAAAAAGGAAAAACAAGAAAACAGAGTCATTAACTTGAGCTAATGAAACTAGGGTGACTTCATGGAGGAGATTATTTTTAAATGGAATTTTAGAGAGTGAATAGGATTTAACCATTTAAGAAAGTGAAGGAAGACAATTCTAGGCAGAAAGAACAGAGTATATTAGGTGCCAAGGAAGGCGTGCTGGGTCTCCATTTTACAAAGTGATAGACACCAATTCTTCAGTAGTTTGTCTCTATCTGAAAACCTGGGTATTTAAGAGGCAAGTCAGCTTGGTGGTAAAGCACTGGCCTTGCATGTGGAACTTCCCAGTTTGATTCCTGGCCAGGGCACACAGGAGAAGCGCCCATCTGCTTCTCCATCCTTTGCCATCTCCTTTCTCTCTGTCTCTCTCTTCCCTTCCCACCTCAGGCACTAGAATGGCTCCAGTTGCAATGGAGCAGTGCCCCAGATGGGCAGAGCATCACCCCCCAGTGGGCTTTGAACTGTTGATTGTGTGTGTGACCATCACCCAAAGTCAAATCATTTTCCATCACTGTATATTTGTTCCTCTTTACTTCCTTCTCTCCACACCTCCCCCATGACCCCTTCCTTCTGGAAACCACTTCACTTTGATCTATGTCCATGTGTCTCAGTTTTATATCCCACCTAAATGTGAAATCATACAGTTCTTAGTTTTTTTCCAATTATTTCACTTAGTTTACTGCTCTCAAGTTTCATCCATGTTGTCATAAATGGCAATATGTCTTCATTTCTTATGGCTGAGTAGTATTCCATTGTATATATGGACAACATCTTCTTTATTCAGTCCTCTATCGAGGGACACTTTGGCTGTTTCCATGTCTTGGACACCGTGATTAATGCTGCGGTGAACATGGTGAGTGCATATGTTTTTGCATACCAATGTTATCAAGTTCTTTTGGTAGATACCCAGTAGAGGGATTGCTGGGTCATGTGGTAGTTCTATTCTTAATTTTTTTGCGGAACCACCATACTTTCTCCCATAATGGCTGTACCAGTTTACATTCCCACCAACAGTGAATGAGGGTTCCTTTTTCTCCACAGCCTCTCCAACATTTGTTATTACCTGTCTTGTTGATAACAGCCAATCTAACAGGTGTGAGGTGGTATCTCATTGTAGTCTTGATTTACATTTATCTAATAGCTAGTGAATATGAGCATTTTAAAAAATATCTGTTGACCATTTGTCCATTCTTTGATAAAAGATCAAGCCCTGAGAATTAATTTATCATGACTCTGGGTTATACTCTTTATGTCATTCTTCTTTTTCCACAAAAGGTAATCTGAATTTGCTACTGATTCATTTTCTCAGACTATTTCCAGCCTGTAACGTTTTGGAATTCAAATATTCCCCCCCCCCCACTTTCTCTGTTTTTTTTTATTCAAGCTGGTGGTGTTTCTGCTTATACAATTCTATTAAAACTTTTGAGAGCTTCCTATGAATTATACTGTGATTCATACCATTAAAAAAAGCCACATCTACAAATCTTTTTATGAAAAATCACAGTCTCCTTTGGGCTTCTGCTGAAGCTGCTGAGGACTCTTAAAAGTCCTGGGTTTGTTGTGCATTTTGTTGTGACTGAAGAGTTCTCTAAGGCATTACTTTAAGTCCTTCCAAAGTCTTAACAAAGAATTTTATACTTACACTCTCAGTTTCATCTTTGTACAATGTTTTCCTGACCATGTCCTAAATTTTAGTTTTGTCCAGAACCATTCTTAATTTAACATTGCTTTAACATCCACCTGGAGAAGGAGATTTTCAAACTCAGTACATTCTGTCTTCTTCATATTAAATTTCTTTTTCTTGAGCTTATTCCTCACCCTTCACATTTTAATGTAAGCAGCAAAAAAAGCCAGGATGTCCTTTAACCCTGCCTGGAAATCTCCTTAGCTAGATCACCTAGTTCACATTATTGTAGGCAAGAGTGTTGCTAAACTTTCTGTCACTTCATAATGGAGCCTCTTCTCTCTGGTTTCCAGTAACATTTTCCTCACTTTTCTTTTCTTTTCTTTTTTTATTAAATGAGAAGCGGGGAGGCAGAAAGACAGACTCCTACATGCACCCTGACCAGGGTCCACGCGGCAAGCCCCCTACAGGGCGATGCTCTGTGCATCTGAGGCCACTGTTTGGTTGCTCAGCAAACAAGCTATTTTAGTGCTTGAGGTGTGGCCATGGAGCCATCCTCAGCGCCTGGGTCCAACTTTGCTCAAACTATTCGAGCCATGGCTGCGGGAGAGGAAGAGAGAGAGAGAGAGGTAGAGAGAGAGAGAGAAAGAGAACGGGGAGGAGTTGAGAAGCAGATGGTCGTTTCTTCTGTGTGTCCTAACTGGGAATTGATATGTGGATCTTTTTTTTTTTTTTTTATAATTTTATTTTTTTAATGGGGTGACATCAATAAATCAGGATACATATATTCAAAGATAACAAGTCCAGGTTATCTTGTCGTTCAATTATGTTGCATACCCACCACCCAAAGTCAGATTGTCCTCTGTCACCTTCTATCTTGTTTTCTTTGTGCCCCTCCCCCTCCCCCTTTCCCTCTCCCATTCCCCCCTCCCCCCTGTAACCACCACACTCTTATCAATGTCTCTTAGTTTCACTTTTATGTCCCACCTACGTATGGAATAATACAGTTCCTGTTTTTTTCTGATTTACTTATTTCACTCCTTATAATGTTATCAAGATCCCACCATTTTGCTGTAAATGTTCCGATGTCATCATTTCTTATGGCTGAGTAGTATTCCATAGTGTATATGTGCCACATCTTCTTTATCCAGTCATCTATTGATGGGCTTTTTGGTTGTTTCCATGTCCTGGCCACTGTGAACAATGCTGCAATAAACATGGGGCTGCATGTGTCTTTACGTATCAATGTTTCTGCTAACTGGGAATTGAACGCTGTGCTTCCACAAGCTGAGCTGACATTCTACCACTCAGCCAACCGGCTGGAACCTCACTTTTCTTTAATCCTTGACAGAAAGCCTTCTTGAGGACATTGGGCTTCTGCTAACAGTCTCTTTGAGACCTTTTAAGTTTTTACTAATAATCTTCTCAAGGTCTTCCAGTTTATGTCCTCTACTGTTCCAAAGCCACTCTTATATTTTAACTTTTTTTGTTACAGCAGCAGCTCATTGTCTCTCCCCTCTGCGCCCCCACTGTGGACTCCCTTGACTACTTACATCTCCAGCTCCTGCCCAGCAAACCAGCCCTGGTCTCTACCCCTGCAGTGAGTAAACAGTTTTCTTCCAGAACTTCTGTTCCTTTTGAAGGCCTCAGGAAACAATTATAACATATTCCTCCAAAGATAAGCTCCTCAGAGGCACTGTCTCAGGAAAGAGCTGAAAGACAGAGTTAGTGAAATATTTTATTTAATGCTGTTTTCAGGAACAACTTACTAAACAAACTGAAAAACTTCTCAGAGTGTTAAGTATTTTATCTGGAGAAAAGTATCATTTTAGAAAATGTTTCACTATCATTTTCTAAATGAAGAAGAGAAATCTAAACAGTGCTGTAAGAAACATTTTTAGTTCTCTGTTTCAAAGCAAAATCCAGAGAGTGAGATCCATTTCTAACATTTTTGGAGATGGGTGGAGAAATGTAGGATTATATTGTGTTAGGCTAATGTGGCTTATTACTGTTTTATTTTTCACCAGCATCAGCTTGCCTGCGGAAGGAATGCATGGTAGAGTGGGAAAGGCTGACGACTCGTGCAGACCTAGGCCAGTTTCTTAACCCCTTGTTTCTTCATCTCTAAGGTAGAATCATAATTATCTCATAAGATTGATGTGAGGGGGCCCTGGCCAGTTGGCTCAGCAGCAGAGCGTCGGCCTGGCGTGCGAGGGACCCGGGTTCGATTCCCGGCCAGGGCACATAGGGGAAGCGCCCATTTGCTTCTCCACCCCTCCCCCTCTCCTTCCTTTCTGTCTCTCTCTTCCCCTCCCGCAGCCAAGGCTCCATTGGAGCAGAGATGGCCCGGGTGCTGGGGATGGTTCCTTGGCCTCTGCCCCAGGTGCTAGAGTGGCTCTGGTTGCAACAAAGCGACCCCCCGGAGGGGCAGAGCGTTGCCCCTGGTGGGCGTGCCGGGTGGATCCCGGTTGGGCGCATGCGGGAGTCTGTCTGACTGTCTCTCCCCGTTTCCAGCTTCAGAAAAATACAAAAAAAAAAAAAAAAAAAGATTGATGTGAGGGTTGGAGGAAATACAATGTATGAGAAATTGCCAGGCACAGCAATAGCGGGTGATAAACTACTCTAAACTTAATAATATGGAAATTGCAATAATGACTTTTCGTGTTTCCTCTGAAGCCTCCGTTTGTCTTTCTGCAATGTTTGAAACCAGGAGTCCATGCTCCCACTCCTTGCCACGGCTGGGAAGGAGCAAGAGGAAAGGCAGCTTCTCTCCTGCTTTCTTAAGAATTAGGTTCTCAATAGTGACGTGCTCCTTCCTGCTTCCCCACACTGGCCTCAGCCCACATACCAGCTGTTCAAAATGGTGAAAGAAATCACTTACTGTGATGTTTTGGGAATCAAACCCAATGCCATCCAGAAAGAACAGAAAAAGGCTTACAGGAAGCTGACCTTGAAGTACCACCCTGATAAGAATCTAAATGAAGAAGAGAAGTCTAAACAGATTTCCCAAGCTTATGAAGTGCTCTCTGCTGTAAAGAAAAGGGACTTATCCAACAAAGGAGGAAAACAGGCAATGAAAGGAGGTGGAGCAGGTGGCAGTTTGGGCTCCCCCATGGACATCATTGAGACATTTTCTGTGGAGAAAGAAGAAGAATGCAGAGAGAAAGGAAAGGTAAAAATGTTGTGCATCAGCTCTCAGTAACCTTAGAATATTTATGTAACAATGCAACAAAACAGCTAGCTCTGTAAAAGAATGTGACTTGTAACAAATGTGAAGGCAGAGGTGGTAAGAAAGGAGCAGTAGAGGGCTGTCCATTGCCAAGGTCCTGGATGCAAATAAGAATTCATCAGATAGGACCTGGAATGGTTCAGCAAACTCAGTCTGTGTGCATGGAGTGCCAGGGCATGGGGAACGGATCAGTCGTAAAGATAGATGCAAAAGCTACAACAGAAGGAAGATGTTGAGAGAAGAGTCTAGAGGTTCATACTGACAAAGCCATGAACGATGGCCAGAAGATAGCATTCCATGGTGAAGGAGACCAAGAACCAGGCCTGGAGCCGGGAGATATTATTACTGTTTTAGATCAGAAGGACAACGAGGAGAAGACCTTTCCATGTGTGTAGACAAACAGCTGGTTGAACCACAGTGGCTTCCAAAAGCCAATAGCTCCTGTTGACAACTGAACCAGAGTCATCACCCCTCGCCCAGGGCAGATCATGAAGCATGGAGCTGTCAAGCGTGGGGTAGATGAAGGCATGCCAATACGTCATAGACCAGTGGTCCCCAACCTTGTTTGAGCCAGAGACAGGTTTAATGTCAGAAAATATTTTCACAGACCGGCCTTTAGGGTGGGACAGATAAATGTATCACGTGACTGAGACAAGCGTCAAGAGTGAGTCTTAGATGGATGTAACAGAGGAAATCTGGTCATTTTTTAAAAAGAAAACATCGGTCAGACTTAAATATAAATTAAATGGAAATAATGTAAGTTATTTATTCTTTCTCTGCAGACCGGTACCAAATGGCCCATGGACCGGTACTGGTCTGCGGCCCAGGGGTTGGGGACCACTGTCATAGACCATATGAAAAGGATCATCTAATCATTGAATTTAAGGTAAACTTTCCTGAGAATGGCCTTCTTTCTTCAGATAAACTTTCTTTGCTGGAAAAACTTCTACCTGAACGGAAGGAAATAGAGGAGACTGATGAAAAGAACCAGGTCGAACTGGTGGATTTTGATCCAAAGCAAGAAAGATGGTGCCATTACAAAGGAGAAGCATATGAGGATGAGCATCATCCTTGGGGTGGTGTTCAGGGTCAGACCTCTTAATGGGGCCAGTGAGTAACCCTCACTGCTGGCCTTTTATAAACTGTAGAGAATGAGTGAAGGACTATAAACATAATATGCTCACTACTTACAATCATTTTATTTTTTAAATATTCAACTATGGTAATGTTTTAAAAATTAAATGAAAAATAAACTCAAGTTTAAAAGCTTAAAAAACATTTTAGGTTTTTTTAAAAAACATAAACATTTTAAAACATTTAGTATGGTTCTTTTCCATACTAAATAAAAATCTCAAATTTGGGACTATGCAATATGAAAATTTTCAGAGATCATGTTAAATTTGTTACCAACAGCCTGTCCAGGTGGTGGTCCAGTGGATAGAGCGTCGGACTGGGATGCGGAAGACCCAGGTTCGAGACCCCGAGGTCTCCAGCTTGAGCACGGGCTCATCTGGTTTGAGCAAAAGCTCACCAGCTTGAGCCCAAGGTTGCTGGCTTGAGCAAGGGGTTACTCGGTTTGCTGAAGGCCTGCAGTCAAGGCACATATGAGAAAGCAATCAATGAACAACTAAGGTGTTGCAATGCACAACAAAAAACTAATGATTGATGCTTTTCATCTCTCCATTCCTGTCTGTCTGTCCCTGTCTATCCCTCTCTCTGACTCTGTTAAAAAAAAAAAATTGTTACCAACAGACCATTATTTCAGAGAAGAAATGAGACCAACTTAATATGATTTCTGCCTAAATTCACCCAGGTTTTCATCTCTCTGGCTTTGTCTCCTGTGGTGTCACACTGGGAAAAGCATGGAATTGGGGGAAAAGAGACTAAAGAAGGTGAATATAAGGTTCGGAGGAGGAGGAGTGTCAGACTATTGGAGAAGAGCTGTTGAAACCCTGGTGCTGTATGTCTGTGAGAGGAAACTGGGAGGGGAGATGTGGACAAAAGCAGAGGCTCAAGGAGAGGGAGTGTGAAGGAGAGGCATTTGGACTGCCCTTCACGGGAAAGAAGATAAGGAAGGAGCTATGGAAGGAATGAGTTAATTGGGTTTTCCAGAATTCTGGTAGACGTCCTCTCCTTGCTGCCCCCATGCCTTGCTCTTGAGATAATTCCTCCATTTTACAAAACCTGTATTCTTTGTCCCCTCCCTGCTTAGGTCAGGCCAAGTTGTCTCTTGTCTTGGAAATGACACCAGCCTCCTAACCAACTGGTCCTTTCACCTCACACCCCTGCCCACTAATCTGTTCATCTCACAACTACAGTGACCCTTCTTCAATCTGATCTTGTCCCCGACCCACCCCACACTTCAGACTTTTCAATGGATTCCTATACCTTTCAAGCCCGAGTCTGATCTCCTCGCTGCAGCATATCAGGCCTTTTGGGACCTGTCTTGGCCCATCTCTCAGCCTCACCTCTCTGCATTCTCTGCTCCAGCCCCCCAGGCAGCCCGTCACCCCCCAGAGCCTGGCCTCTTCACCTGCTTTGCTTGTGCTCTGGCTCTCACTCAGTCTTTTCTCTTTCATCAATCTAAATTTGTGCTTTGAACTTGGTATTTCCTCTTCAGATCTTTCCCCCTTCTTCTCCATCTAATTCCCATATGGTTTTCACGATTCAGCTCAACCACTCTTTTCTGAATCCTTCCTTACCGTCACCCCACCCCCACCCCACTATATCTTACCCACCCCCAACCGAAGCTGACCGGGCACACAGTGCTTACTTCTACAGTGCTGGTACTTATCTCAGCTCGGTTGGTCTGACCCTGGGGAGAGACCTGCTTCAGGGCAGAGACCCTGCTTTAGCAGCGTCTGGAATGCCTTGAATGGTTTCTGGAAAATCAATGTAGAAGAATTCCACAATGCTGACTGAGTGAAGGCATGGATCAATTAAAGGTCACAGGTGGCAAAGAAGAGATGATCAGGAGGGACCCAGTGAAGGAAAGAGGTCTGGGGAGGAAGAAAAGTTTGATTAAATATAAAGAAGAAAACACAGCGTTTGAGTAAAAGACACTCATTCCCTATGGCTGGGGTGGGTCACTGCTGCATTAGGGGGACAGCACCACATCCAAGCAGCAGGCTGGGTTTTTCCTGCTGAATCTGAGTTAGAATAGGGGTGGGTGAGGGTGGGAGACTCGGATCCTATAACCAGCACCACTCAGAAGTCACCTGACTTTCTCTCCAGGGCCCCGCTCTCTGTGCCTCCAGCTGTCTAACATCCTTCCCTACTAACTATGCTGTCCCTGTCACTCCCTTCACTACATCCCCAAACTGTCACCCAACACCAGGGACAAGCTCTCCCATTCTTCTCTCTGGTTCCAGTGTCCCCATTTTCTTCCTCCACGTCCACTTGCCTTATTTTACATGCTCACTCCTCCTCAGCCCAACTACCCAAAGTCATCCATTCTTCCACGTCTTAGGAGCTAAGGCTATTCATCCTTTTGTCCAGTTCCCTCACCAAGACATGCTGCCTCCACTTTTCAGCTCCCTAATGCTTACCAAAGACTCCCAAGTTCTGTTAAGAATATTAATAAACAACCATTTTTTTTAAACCTCAAGACACTAAATTGCATCTGTGCAAGATACCACTTTGATGAAAACCTCTTTAATGTTGCTAGGCATGGCCTGTAGCTGAAGATGAATATCCCTGCTTGTGGAAGATCAGTTACAGGGTTTATCAGCCTAGGCAGAGTGGAAAAGGTAAAGGAGAAACATCAGGGGACCCCATACCCCCCCCCCCACCAGTGGCCGCCCATCCTCTCTCCTCCAGTGCACACACTGTCCACACAGCCGGAGCACCATGGTTTATTTTATCTGTTTATTTTGCAATTCACACAGAGAAGGGGCCTCTTTTTGATGCACTGGTTCAGGGGTTCAAAGTGTCTAGCCACCTTGACCCCTTCACCAGCCTCCGACATTGCAGTACGCTGCCCAACTGGGAAAGATTTATACTTATTTTTATATAATGGAAAACTCATTGCCGGACATCAAGTTACTCACTTTGATTTGTTTTCTTTGGAAGAAGCGGCCGGCGGCGGCGGTGGCGGCGGCAGCGCCCCAAGCTGGGTCATTAATATGGCAGCAACAGCAACAAAGACCTTTACAGCCGCTGCCTGCAAACCGTGGATAAAGTTCAAGCATTTATTCTGTTTGAGGCCTCCCAGTGTCTATAAAAGCCCAGCACGATTATATGATCAGTGTCAAGACCCACTTTCCCTTCTTTGTGCTCTGGGATGCATTTCCTTGCCCTGTCCCTCCGTGTTGCCACCGCAGCTGCTCTGGCTTTAATAGCAACCCAAGGCACACACTATTGGAGTGTTCCTTGGGCTTTGTTTTAAACATGGTTTTTGCTTGTGTTAACTACCGCCTGGCTCTCTGACACCCATGAATGGGGCTATGCGGGGCTGTCAATCAACAACAATAATAATGCCATCTGGGTTTGAATAATACTAATGAGAAGAAGAAGAAGAGGGATACTGTGTATTAACATAGCACTTTTGTCCTAGAAGCTCAGAGGGCGTTCGGGATAATAATTCTTTCATGCTTGGAGCACTGCTTGACGGTAGATATTATGATCCCACCACAGGGGACTAAGACACAGAGAGGGCAAGTGGCTGGCTCCAAGGTCACACAGTAAGTCAGAAGTGGCATAAAACTTAGTGGTTGCTAGTCCTCTAATGCACTGTCCCCATGGGATCACACTGAACTATAACTCTGTGCGTCTGCTTTAAAAACCTATCTGTAAAAATAGGTATAGGACTCAGTTGACTCATACCTTAAGGGATGAAGAAAAGGAGGAAGAGGAAAGAATGCTCTAGGATAGAGAAGAGCACATCCAAGCCAGGGGACAAGGAAGAGAGAGAGTAATGGGATACTGGTTTACCATTCTGAGAGGCATCTGGGATTTCTATAGGATAGGAGGATGGTGGAAGCACGTTAAAGCAGAATGGATAAAGAGAGAGAAGCTCTCCCATGCAGGTGAGAAAGTAAACTAATCACAGAGCCAAAAAGCTCAGAGAAGGCTAAATAAGAAACAGCAGCCATCTGGAAGGAAGGATATTGCCAAAGACACCAAGAATTTTCCTGGTTGGTCTAAAATCCCATTCTGCATTTTGCAGCTCACGCCGAGGGGCTGGGGTCCTAGCTTTCCCTTCTCAACCCCCTTAGTGCACAGGGGACCTCAAACCTGACTCTCTCACTTCAAATCAGTAGAATCATACCTAACTTCTCTGTGCCTCAGTTTCAACCTCTGTAAAATCACTGAATAACATTATCTTATTGGGTTATCTAGCACACTGCAATAACTTTTGAATTGATTCCTTCAACTTCATCCTCTCTCTGATGTCTATCGTTGGGTTGTTATAAGGATTAATAATAAGTTAATATATACAATGTTAAGAACAGTACATGACACATAGTGGCACCTCCATAAATGTTAGTTATTATTATTATTATTATAAGTAGTAATACATTTGTTATTGTTGTCATCATCATCATCATCTTCATCTTCATCATTATGATCTTCTGGTTGTTGGCCACTTACTCTTGGACAGATAAGAAATAACGCAAGCTCCACGAAGGAAGAGTTCAGCCATATTGAGGACATTATATGGCTATGTAAGGATATATAATTCAACCACCCAGGGCCTCTGCCCTTCATCTATGCTTGTGTTGCTTTTAGGAGCTGCACCCCAAAGAGCTGTCCTATTATTCTCACTGACTGCATATGTTAATTTTATCTCCTCTGATAGACTCTAATTCTGTTCTCTTCCCTACTACACCCAGCACTCCACTTGACAAGCAGCCTTTGCTCAGAAAATATAGATCACCTTTCCACGATTTCTACAACACCTGCTATGTGCTAGACTTTGAGCTGAGGGCTACAAGACTGTATTAGGGAGATTGTCTAGGGAGATTATACATCCTTGGTGGAAGACATAAGCCATATGGTAACAATTCACTAACCTGGCAGACCTCAGAATCTGAGCTTGTTCCAATAGACTGCAGTTAAAATGACTTTGAATGCCCACTGAAATTCTACTTTTATTGTTTTCCTTTGGAACTATTAAAAGTTGTAAGAAAGGGAGTAACATGATCAAAGCACCACCCCAGGAAGATGCAATATTGTAGAGGAGAGATAAGGCCAGGGAGAGACTGAAGGTGGAGAAATCAATTTGGAAGTAACTATAATATGCTACAAAGGAGTGAGAAAAACTGTACTAAACAATTAATTGATTTATTGGTTTTGAAATCTTCCAAAACCTCTCATCAAATAATTATATTTCCAGTTCTCTCTCCTTGGCAGAGAGCCTCTAAATGCCTGAGCTGACACCTTCTGCTCCATAATCTCCTTATTTATGGTATCGTCTCTCCTTTGTTTTTGTCCCTGACCCAGTTTAGAGACACTTTATGACTGGGACTGAATCTGAGGCACTCTCTAGTTTCCAAGGCAAGCGTTCTTTGGCAATAAACAAACAGATTTACAATTCCTCCCCAGACCTTCAAGGCAGAAAGACACTGCTTTCACATCTCGACAAGCTGGGCTGAATCCTCCCTCTTCTCTTCTCTCACCCCATGTCAGGATTCTGACCTTGCGTTTGATGTTTTCGCTCATGTCTTCCCTTTTTCTATGGACTTTGAACTGCTTGAGGACAGAGCCCACATCTGCTCCCATGTTTGAGTCCCTTTACAGTGTCGGGCCTGACACAGCACAGGTGCTTATTTATTTACAAAAATAAGGATATACTTTATTAAAAGTATCTGACAATTTTCATGTATTCAAATAGTATGTAATGCCACATCACATGTAAGTATCTTGGTGACAGTATCTGGCTGACATGATTTCTCTTTCAAACAGAATTTCATTATATCTGCATAAGAAGGCAGTATTTGTGAGGTCTGCCTTCAAAAATAAGAAATCAGCCTGACTAGGAGGTGGCACAATGGATGGAACATCAACCTGGGATACTGAAGACCCAGGTTTGAAACCCCAAGGTCACCGGTTTGAGCCCAGGCTCATCCGGCTTGAGTATGAGATCATAGACATTACGCTGTGGTTGCGAGCCTGAGCCCAAAGGTTGCTGGCTTGAAGGCCAAGGTTGCTGGATTGAGCAAGGGCTCACTGGCTCAGCTGGAGACCCCTGGTCTAGGAACAGGTGAGAAGAAATGAACGAACAACTAAAGTGCCACAATTATGAGTTATTGGTTCTCATCTCTCTCCCTTCCTGTCTGTCTCTTTTTCTCTACTCTCTCACACAAAAAAAAATAAAGAAGGAAAGAAATGAAGAAAGAAGGAAAGAAAGAAAGAGAGAAAGAAAGAAAGAAAAGGAAAGAAAAGAAAAGAAAGGAAGAAGGAAAAGAAAAGAGAAGGAAAGAAAGGAAAAGAAAAGAAAGGAAAGGGAAGAAAAGAAAAAAGAAAAGAAAGAGAAGAAATAACTCAGCACTAGATGGGTAACTCAGTTGATTAGAGCATCATCTCAATATACCAAGGTTGCAGGTTCGATCCCTAGTCAGGGCACATACAAGAATCAACAAATGAATGCATAAATACAGAGAACAACAAATGCATGTTTCTCTCTCTCTCTCTGTCTCTCTCTCTCTCTCTCTGTCTCTCTTTCCCCTTTCCTCCCTCCTTCCCTTCCTCTCTCTTTCTCTAAAAATTAATTTTTAAAATTTGGGGAAAAAAAGAATAATAAATCACTTATTAACGGAGTAGTCTTCAAAAAGCAATCCACATATTCTTTTCTCCCTCCTTTCATCCTCTTTTCTTCCAGAAGGCACATGGTCACTGAACATCAGACACTTACACTAGGCACTGTGGGAGGTTGGTGCCTGCCCTTGAGGAGTTCCAAATACAATGGAAAATACACAGCCACTCATAATTTTATAAATTGAGTTTTACTTTAGAAGCAAAACAGAAACAAACTCATAGATCTAGAGAACAAATTGATGGCTGCCAGAGGGGAGGGCACTGGGGGACTGGGGGAAAAGGGTGAGGGGAGTAAGAAGTATAAACTGCCAGTTATCAAAACAGTCATGTTGATGTAAAGCACAGCATAGGGGATGTAGTCAGTAATATTGTAATAACTATGTATGGTGCCAGGTGGGGGCACTTCATAAATTACATAAATGCCTACTCACTATATTGTACACCTGAAACTAATATAATATTGTATGTGAACTATAATTGAAAAAAATTAAATTTATTTTAAAAATAAGATACAAACAAACACACAGTCATGTGAAGGAACAAGGAAATGGACCATGGCTTACTGAACAATCACTAGAATGGGCAGTATGCGAGTCAGCTCTGGTGGCAGCTGCATTTTCAAATAACTGGGAGGGGCAGGAGGGCTTTGCTGTCTGGAGACACAGCACTGAGGCACTGAGGCATGGGGAACTCAGAGGATGGCGAATCCCCCTTAGGAAGCAAGGACAGGCCAGTAGCTTGGCGGATGAACTGCAGTAAGATGGAGGGGGTAGCGATGGACCTAAATAAGCCACAGGGAGGACTTTGGATGCTATTCACAGGCAAGAACAACAACTAAAGTGACTGGAACAGTGACATAGACCCCAAATCTGGTTTTGATGTGAGGGAGTTGGCTCAGGTGGTAAGCTGGCGTTTGCCCTGTGGGTTGAGGTGACTGGTACTTGCTACACTTTTTCTCATGACTGCAGGAGAAAGGAGAACCCTACCAGAGATGCCGGACACTTCCTACTGTGTTTTAGTGCCTGGGAATTTCTCTGGTGTGGGGATGGACAGATTTGTCCTTGGAGCATTTTTCTTGAGAAAGGGGTGGTCCCTAAAAATCCTTTCTCCCTTCCCTCGCTTCACCCTGAGGACTGTCTTTACATTCAGCTTGAGATTGCACTAACAGGTCTTTGAGCCTCTATAGTCTCTCAAGTGGATTGACCCCCACAATGGGCAAAGAGCCCCAAAGGCCTGTCCCCTTCTCTGGCAGACCAAGCTGGCCCATTCCTCACCATGTCATGGATTTTCCTGGAGGCCAACAGCGGATGCCACACGATCATGGCTTGACAGGATTCCATGCTGTCTGCACAAACAGAGACTGGAGACTCTGGGAACAGCCTAGCTCTCACCTCACTCCCAGAAAGCCTCCCTTTTCTGGCCCATGCAAACAGGCCATCAATTGTGGCTCTCACTTCTACACACTGATGTACTGTGGAACTGAGGCTTGGGGGTTTTGCCTTTAAAAAATAAATCTATCCATCTCCTCTCTGCATTGGACATGCTGGTCTCTGAGGACCTTTCCTTCCCAGACAGCTCAAGTGGAGACAAGAGGATTCCTGGGAGGGGGTTGACCTGACTGCAGGCACCCAGGCCAACTACCACCAGCCCCACACACAGCTCCTCTCCTCCCTGCACACAGAATACCCTGTTCACTGTGCGCTCACACTTTTCCACATTGCCGCCCCTCTGCCCAGAATGTCCCTTCTTTCCTGCTCTGCTTGGGGAACTTCTACTCATTGTTTACTACCTAACTTTAAGGGACCTTGTGCTGTGAAGACTTCCCGAGCTCCCATGTGGACAGATACCGCCTTCCTCCTTCTCTGTGTTCTTTGGGTGTGCCTCAGTGACAGTGCTGACGAGAATGAATGATGGTTGTTGATATATCGCTTTCCCAGCTAGACTGTGAGCTGCCTGAGGGGGGTACGAGGTCCTCAGGAAACAGTTGTACAGGATGGTGCACTGCTCAACCCTCTGGGCTGCTATTCACATTGCAGTCCAAATAGACTCTGCACCATCCCAAGCAGCAACTTTGCAGATAGTTAGATCTTATGGTTAACAGGGTCTGGCACACAATAAAAGTTTGTTTATTTACTCTAATGTAAGGCTACTGCTTAGGTTTTTCCTCCCCCTGCCTGGCTAAAAGAGAAACACTAGTTAGCCCAAGAGCCTTGCAGTGAGAAAATACCCAGCTCTTTTTGGAAGGCGGACATTGCTTATATTGATACATCTAGGAGGAAACCTGAGATCCCAGTGAGGCCTTCAAACAGCTAACGGCTGGTCCAGGAAGACCAAATGGGCTTCAGCTCATGGGTCAAATCAGATTAAGATGTAGTAACTGCATGAAGCACTAAACTAGGAAGCCTTCTGAGGCAGCATCCGAACTCGGTGGAAAACACTGCCCAGATGGTTTGAAGTCTGTCCTGGCATGAAGGGTAAATGAAGAGCTGTGTGCCATTGGCTGCCATCCTTTCTGGTTTGGCCTTGAGCTGGTGACATGAGTTGTGTGGCTGTTGGTCAGATTACAAAATAGGCATTCTTTTTTTTTTTTTAAATAATTTTATTTTTTTAATGGGGCGACATCAATAAATCAGGATACATATATTCAAAGATAACAAGTCCAGGTTATCCTTTTTTTTTTTTTTTTTTTTTTTTTTTTTTTTTTTTTGTATTTTTCTGAAGCTGGAAACGGGGAGAGACAGTCAGACAGACTCCCGCATGCACCCGACCGGGATCCACCCGGCACTCCCACCAGGGGCGAGACGCTCTGCCCACCAGGGGGCGATGCTCTGCCCATCCTGGGCGTCGCTCTGCCGCGACCAGAGCCACTCTAGCGCCTGGGGCAGAGGCCAAGGAGCCATCCTCAGCGCCCGGGCCATCCTTGCTCCAATGGAGCCTTGGCTGCTGGAGGGGAAGAGAGAGACAGAGAGGAAGGAGGGGGTGGGGGTGGAGAAGCAAATGGGCGCTTCTCCTATGTGCCCTGGCCGGGAATCAAACCCGGGTCCCCCGCATGCCAGGCTGACGCTCTAACGCTGAGCCAACTGGCCAGGGCCTAAGTCCAGGTTATCTTGTCGTTCAATTATGTTGCATACCCATCACCCAAAGTCAGATTGTCCTCTGTCACCTTCTATCTAGTTTCCTTTGTGCCCCTCCCCCTCCCCCTTTCCCTTCCCCCCCTCCCCCCCGTAACCACCACACTCTTATCAATGTCTCTTAGTTTCACTTTTATGTCCCACCTACGTATGGAATAATGCAGTTCCTGGTTTTTTCTGATTTACTTATTTCACTTCGTATAATGTTATCAAGATCCCACTATTTTGCTGTAATTGATCCGATGTCATCATTTCTTATGGCTGAGTAGTAGTGTATATGTGCCACATCTTCTTTATCCAGTCATCTATTGACGGGCTTTTTGGTTGTTTCCATGTCCTGGCCATTGTGAACAATGCTGCAATGAACATGGGGCTGCATGTGTCTTTACGTATCAATGTTTCTGAGTTTTTGGGGTATATACCCAGTAGAGGGATTGCTGGGTCATAAGGTAGTTCTACAAAATAGGCATTCTTAACGTGTTGTGCCCTCATGTTCTCACAGTCCCATAAGTGGTACATGAACTTTTGCCTGTGTGCCTGAGTTTCTCATCTACATAATGAGATACCTTTCTTTTAGGGTTTCAGAAAGGTGAAGTGGAGAGTCAAAGCGGAGCTGGTAATTCCCCCAGTAAAATAAAATTATATAGGAGATGGGGGTGCTAAGAACCCCTTTCAGATTGCCAGACAATATAGGATACTACCCCATCCTCGCTCTAAAGTCATCTTTTCTCTGCCAGCTCTATGCACCCCCTATCCCACATTATATTGAGATCAGAAAAAAATTAAGGTGAGTGGGTGGGAAAGAACCTGTGAAAGACAGTTATGATAACAAAACAATGATTCTTGTGGAAACACGGCAGATGGGCTCTGCGGGGTCGGAAAAGGCTTCTGGTTTAGCTGTATCACCGGAAGAAGACCTGGAGGGTCGTGATCAGAGACCCAGGCTCTGGCACCTCTCCACCTGGGCTTAACTCCAGCTGATAATCATTAGCTATGCGACCAGGGCCAACTGCTTGACTCTACTCTTCAGTTTTCTTTTTTATCAAAGGGAGCTAATAATCGCACTTACTTTACAGAACCATAAGGATTAAGTGAATTAATAAGTAGGAAGCCTGGCCTGACCTGTGGTAGCGCAGTGGATGAAGGGTCGACCTGGAATGGTGAGGTCGCCGGTTCAAAACCCTGGGTCTTACCTGGTCAAGGCACATATGGGAGTTGATGCCTCCTGCTCCTCCCCCACTTCTCTCTGTCTCTCTCCCTCCCCCTCTCTAAAATGAATAAATAATAAAATAAAATAAAAAAATAAGTAGGAAGCCTTAGAACAGTCTGGTACATGGTAGTATTCCAGTGTTAATGTTGCTATTACACTACTGTTACTGTCTTGTATTGCTCTTACAGCTCAATGCGGAAGGGAAAATGGACTTAGATGATGGAATAGACACACTTGAGAAGAGACCAAGGGCCACACAGTAGACAAACATGCCTCCCATTCATCACATCAACTCCACACTCCTCTTATTTCAGCTTTCACGGAGTTAGCTAGAGCTTTACACAACCTCACGTTGTAACAACTCCTTTCCTCAGGCTGGTCTCTGAAGAAGTGCAGAATCAAGTGCCCTCAGTACGCTGAGCATTCTGCCAGGAACTTTCACACTCATCGTCAGTCCCAGACACTGTCTTGGGCACTGTCAATCCATGGTCATTGGTGCCAATGGGAAACCCCAATTTGTAGTGCAGTGAAGAAGGAAACTTTGTTCAGTGCAAACAGCTCAATGGTAATTCTTTTTGGTAGTGAAAACAGCACTGCTGCTGAACAGCTCAACAGTGCTAGAGCAAGGCAGTGAAAACATCACAGCCATGTGGCTGCTCCAGGCCAGGTACCCCTGAGTCCAGGCCCCTCCAGCTAGGCAGCTCTGTTCCACCACGGTCACTCTGGTTCTCCCCACTTCTCGGTGGTCTGCACCTGTCACTTCTGCTCCAACCCAAGGGAAACGGTCTTCACTCTTCAGAGGAAAGTGAGGTTCTCCCCAAGCTAACCAGAACCTGCCCTATTAGACAGAAATCCCTAGTCCCTGTTCCCTGATTGGTCAAAAGAGAGCCACTCTGATTGGTCAGAGCTGTTCAACTCTGATTGGATGGGGAAAGTCTCAGTCCTATTGATTGAAATAGGATTCCAGGAACTTCTTTATAAGGCCTAGCTCAGATTGTAGAAACAGAGTGCAGGCAGGCAGTTTAGGCTGTGGCTGGCAGGTCAGTGTAGAAGCTTTTCAGGGAAATGTAATTGGTGTGACAAGCCTCTGTCCAGAAATGGCTGCTAGGTTCTGGACACTTGTTGTTGTTTGAGCCTAGTTAGCTGCCAGGAGCCCTTCTTACACCTCAGGGCTCATAGCACCAACCAATTAATAAAAAACCCTTTGGATACTTCTACCTGTAAGGTTTTCAAATCCCCTGGACAATTCTGTGAAGTGCTAGGCTATTTATGTGTTCACTCATTTATTATTTATTCTTTTAGAAAATGCTAAAATGGCTTTGAGAGTAGAATCCTGGAGGAGGGACTTTATGCATTCACACCTTGTTGATCTCCATGCATGGAATGCTGGTTCTTTCCTTGTCTACCTGGCAAACCCCTATTCATCCCTCAGGGTCCAGCATAAGTATAACTTCCTCTGCAAAGCTTTCCTTCTTGTCCTCCAATCTCAAAGTGGAGTTAGTAACATTCTTGTGAATTCTTTTTGCCTACACTGTATTATAGACTTTATAATCCAATTGCTTACTACACTGTAACCATCTTGAAGGCAAGAAAATCCTAACTTACCTCTGAATTTCCAGGGTCTGACATCTCGCCTGGTATGCTGCAGGTGTCTGACAGTGCTGAGTGAGACTTTGTCAGCCTCTGGTGTGTCTTTGGGACAATGTGTTCTATAAGTTTAAGACGTGTTTTCAGGTTGTGAACACCAGGCTGCCAAAGGGATTAAAAAAGCAAATATGAAGAAAGATTTGTTGACAATTGCAGTCATAAAACTCCAAAACAGCTTACCAGAGAGAATGATTTGAACATGATTCTGTCTGGAGATGGGGCTCAACCATTTGGCTCTCCACTGGCCTTCTCAGGTCCAGGAACCTCTAAGTAGACTATCGGACATGTGCAGGAGGAATGGGGGGTAACAGGAGCCAGCTCATCCCACCTTCATACACTTACGCACCCCCCCCCTTTTTTTTTGTATTTTTCCAAAGTTAGAAGCAGACAGGCAGTCAGACAGACTTCTGCATGCTCCCGACCAGGATTCACCCGGCATGCCCACCAGGGGGCGATGCTCTGGCCATCTGGGGTGTTGTTCCTCTTGTGGCCGAAGCCATTATAACGCCTGAGGTGGAGGCCATGGAACCGTCCTCAGCACCCGAGCCAACTTTGCTCAAATGGAGCCTTGGCTGCCAGAGGGGAAGAGAGAGAGAGAGAGAGAGGAAGGAGGGGAGAAGGGTGGAGAAGCAGATGGGTGCTTCTCCTGTGTGCCCTGACCAGGAATCAAACCCAAGACTTACACACACAGGGCCGATGCTCTACCGCTGAGCTAAACGGCCAGGGCCCTTACGCACCCTTTAACCATGTTTAGGGTGTCCAGCCCTTGCCTTTCTGCCTAAGTTACACTCTCCTTCACAGCTAACTCAAGTCAAACATTCACCAAAAACTCTTTTGACCAATCTCTTCCAAAGAAAATGCCCCTTCTTCTGGGTTCTGAGCACTGTAACATTTACCAGGCCTCTAATTGATTCAGGAATATGTTACTTGACTTAACAATGGGAAATTCTTTCGAGAGGAAAAAATTTATTTCTCCTAGGCCCCTTGTTTCCTCCCCAGCGCTGAGCACAATTTGGAATACTAGTGTGTGCATGTGTGCGTGCATGAGATTGTGTGTGTATGTGTGTTGGCATGGCAACATAATGTGTATAATCTGAGTCGGAGATCCTGGTGTCATACATCTGGAACAAAACAAACTCATTTATGACATCTTCCAGCATGTACAATGTCTCTGAAACATTGAGATCTCAAAGAAACAAAACAGTTCCAAAACAGGGTGGAGAGCTGACATTCTTTCCTTGCCTGCCGGCTTGCCCTTCCCCCGGCCCACCTCCCCATATACAGAATGGAAACTTTCAGGGGAAAGAATTTTGAACAGCTGTTGTGAGAGACCACACAGACTTCCCCACATCTGCTAGCATACAGCCGGTGAGCTCATTTCTCCGGGGAATGCAGTCTGAGTCTGTGGGGTCCACTTAAGTCCACCTTGGGAGGGGCTGAGGAGGAAAGAGGAAGTGGCCCCAGGTGGAGGGGAAACTTTCTCACATCAGAAAATTCATTGGAGACAGGCTAAAGGACAAGTAATCCCACAGTCGCCTTCCTTGACTAGGAGAGTTTGCTTTGCCAGTCATGGTTAAGAGGAGGCATTATCAAATTTACAATTGCTTTTACAAAGAACCTTGACTCCCATCAAGTTCTCCTCCTCTCCTCAGAGAAGTCCAAGTCAAGAAGTAATTGCTGGTTAGAAAATATTCTACAAAGGAATATGGTCCTGGGCTGAGGCAGCTCTCCCCAAGCTTTCTAGTGGTAAAAACAATACTCTAACTTGTATGGGACTCTATCTTTCACTCATGGTATTGCATTTGGTCTTTGGTGGCCCTCAGAGAAGGCATGGTGGATGTTGCTAACACGATGTTAGCACCAGAATTGGCATGGGGAAGGGTATTGACATTGGCTCTGATTTGCTAAGGTTGAAGCTGAGGTTTATGGAGATGTCATGAGTTGCCCAAGTTCACAAAACAGAACTGAGTGAGGACTTGGATTCTTACATTTGAATGGTAAAACCATGTACTTTTCCTTTGCAAAACCATGCAATCGTCTCTCACAAAATAGCAGCTTGTTTGTGAGAGTGAGCTTTCACTCCTCCCATTTTTGGGGGCCCTGGTCTCACAAATGCAACCAAGCCCTGGGATTCTTACAAGTATGACACAATCCCTTCCCAAGTTGAGCTTTGGCTCCATACCCGGGCGGAGCAGCAGAGGGGAGGTTCAGCGAGAATACCTAAACCCTTTGGAAATCACACCGTCATCCTCTAGTTGGATAGCTGTGGCACCCAAGCGTGTGGGAGCAGGAAGTAGGAGATCTGGGTGCATCGGCAGCCCCTGCCTCAACTGCCCAGCTGTAGCACGTCGTGTATCCCCGGCCTCAGTCTTTTCGTCTATGGTCATATGAGGAGGTTAGGCCAGGTGATTTCTACAGACGCTCTCAGCTCTGGTGCTCTGTGGGTCTATGACAGAAAGGGAACACAGGTGGAGACTTTCCCAGAGGGAACCTCTGCCTGTGAGACCCTCACCTCCAGTCATCCTCCAGCCCCATGTCTGCTGTTAGCCTGGAGCTGGCCTAGCCCTGCCTGGCTTGGGGATACCATTGTGCAGTATCAGTGGAAGGTTTGGGTGAGGGCGGGCTGAGGCCAGCAGGGGGGAGCCCACTGGGGTGTTTTTTTCAGATGCATATGTCCCCTCTCAGGCAGTTCTTTCAGAGCTCTGGACAATGTGCTCTTTTTGTCCCCAGCTCTTTCAGCCGCCTGCTCATTCTCTTTGCATCTGCTGTCACACAGGACATCCCGGCTGGCAGGCGACCATGGGGACACATTGTGCTCCCGTAATGAAGCATAGGCTGGTGATATGGGGGTATCAGGAGCCTGCAGAGTCCAGGGGTGAGCAGAAGGGCACCCCATCTTTCCAGTCCAGGCTCCTCTTGAGGGAAAGGGCACTTGGCCCTCTTTCACATCTCACAATTCGTAGGGATGTGCCTCTAAGAATGGAACTAGTCAGAGACTTTGGAGGATGGCGTGTTGAGGGGTGAGCTGGAACAGGGGTTCAGGCTTCCCTCAAGGAGTGGCACTGCTGGGCCAGCGGCAGGGAGCTCCTGGGAGAAGAAGCATCAGCTAGGAGCACGTGGCCTCCATCCTTCTCACAAAGAGATTCCGCCCCTACACCATCCTACAGTGTGAGTGTGTGAGACAGAACCCTGGGGGATCCCCTTTCGTTCGTCACCCACTGAAGGTTTGTTTCTTCAAAGTAACTTGGATCCAGGAGGAGAGGTAAAATGATCCCTTAGGGTCCCCTCCGGTCTTAATGTGTTGTGATTGGAGGCCTTCTCCATCCAGATGAAGACGGAAAAGAAGGATGGCTTCAAGAATCCATATAAAGGGTTAGCTCTATCACTCTTCTCTTTAAAAAGTTTATATGAATATCCAGTCAAAACCAACAGGGTGTCTCCTTTGAAATGTTATCTATGCATGTTTCCAAGTAGACCACAGGACTGTATACTGTCTTGGGATGTCCTTAGAAGGCTCTGTCATTGATCAGGTAAGAGTAAAAACCCCAGAGTCCTTTCTTTCAAATGGAAGAGGGAAAGACAGGGACAGAAGAAAACTATTCAAACTTCGTCTTCTTTCCTTGTGGCTTGTGGTCTCCGCCGCCGCCTCTGCCTCCTCGGAAGCCTCCCCGACCTCCAAAACCGCCCCGACCTCGGCCACCAAACCCGCCTCGGCCTCCTCTGCCGCCACCTCGCCCTCCAAAGCCACCTCGGCCTCCACCGCGGCCTCCGAAGCCACCTTCACCCTAGCAGAGGTCCCCAAACTTTTTACACAGGGGGCCAGTTCACTGTCCCTCAGACCGTTGGAGGGCCACCACATACAGTGCTCCTCTCACTGACCACCAATGAAAGAGGTGCCCCTTCCGGAAGTGCGGGGGGGGGGCGAATAAATGGCCTCAGGGGGCCACATGTGGCCCACGGGCCGTAGTTTGAGGACCCCTGCAAGTTAGGCTTGGCCCAGTCCAAAGTAACTTTGTTTCCATCAATTTCCCCATTTTCCATGGCCTGCTTAGCAGCTTTGGCATCTTCCTCACTGTTGAAGGCTACAAAACCAAACCCTTTGGAAGAGCCAGTCTCCCTGTCAGTGACTATCCTTGCCCGAACAGAGCCATCAAAAGACTCCTTTAATGTCTCTTCTGTAGTCTCCTCCGACAGACCTCTGACAAACAGAGTTTTGGATGGTTGGCTTCTTGCATTAGGTGATCCCCTGGGTCCTTGCAATTCCAGCCTGATTGCTCTGCCCTCAATTTCTCTTTTAGTACAAGAATTTAAAGCTGCTTCTGGGGTACTTCGATAAAAGTAGCCTTCTCAAATACTTCCTGAAGAGTTTCTTCTGTTGCACTGTAGGAGAGATTGCTTAAAACCAGAGTTTTTGATTCACCACTCCAAGTGCTGTTCTTTCCACCTCTGTAGTCTTGACTTTGACCTTATCTGTAACTTTTGAATTTATATTGTTTCTTCCCATGGTCAAAACCATTTTTTTCCTACAAATAGTTTTTTTGTGTGTGTGTTGGGAGTCTAAAGGAGAGCAGAATGTTTTATCATGATTTTGCTTAAGCAACTTTGGGACAAATTAAAAGTCCTAAACTATTTAAAAAAAAAAAAAGAATCCATATAAAATGGCCAAAAGCAGTGCAATTTACCACGGTATGCAAATGAGCAGTTGGGTTGGATGGGGAGATTATGGATGATTCTTCTCCCCACCTCAAATGTTCTTTAAGAATGTCCTCTATTATCTCCCCTGCCAATAGTAAAGAAAAATGAAATTGGTAGAGTCCTGGGGGAGGAGAGGTTTTTTTCCCTGTGTGGCTTCTAGCCCAAGTTGTGATCTTTGCACCAGAAGATGATGATGCCACCAGT
The DNA here is from genome assembly GCF_036850765.1 of Saccopteryx bilineata. Taxonomy (NCBI): domain Eukaryota; kingdom Metazoa; phylum Chordata; class Mammalia; order Chiroptera; family Emballonuridae; genus Saccopteryx; species Saccopteryx bilineata. The sequence continues at coordinate 116,914,205 of NC_089491.1, forward strand.
GTTGATGACTACCTGCACTGTGGGTGTGGCTGGAGGCCACCAGGGGGTAAGGAGCCCTAATGTCTTCAGACAGGGCTGCCTTTGTAGCATGGGTTCTGCCTGCAACTCTCAGGGTCAGCTCACGTCCTATTACCAAAAGAGAGCCCCTCAATCCCAGGCTCCTTTCCTACTTGCTACAGGGTTACCTTGCAGAAGCCAGGACTCTCTACAATGTTCTGGTATGCACAGATGTCTTCGCAACTGTTACTACAACTAAGAGTTTGTCTTTCTAGAATGTTTATTGCACACCTCCACACACACCAGTCTACCCTTCACTCCTCCTGGCCTGCTTGCTCACCCACCACCCTAAATAAAAATGCCTGGGCCTTGTCCAACAAGGCCCCCTGTCCTTTTTAACAAGCGAAGTGTGCTAGTGTGCTGGCATTGCAACTGGTGGTCTTCTCCCTGATGGTCGTTAATTAGTACAGAATGTAGACTTCAGTTGTCCTGCCAGCCCGGATGAAAACGCAGCTGGCAGGTAGCCGAGACGGAGGAATTTGTCATAGGTTAGATCAGCCTCAGCTCTAAGAACCAAGTGTACAGCTTATGCAAATAGTTTTGCTTAGCATGGATCCTGTGTTCTTACCCCCCTCACTCCCCCTACAGAGTTTTTTTAAACTGAAGGGTGGGGAGGGAGTGGGAGAACAAGGGAAGGAGGGAGAACAAGCACTTACTTGCCAGATCTCATTCTAAATCAGAAAGGAGCAAATTGCTTTTCCTAAAAAAGAAAAAGGCAGGGGGGAAAAGAAGACAAAACACCCATCCTTTGGTCTAATGTACCAAGCATTTGAAAGCTGAATCGCTCAATAAGAAAGGCTAACAGTGAGTGTACTTGGAGAGAGACTATTATCCCCATCAAAACCCATTCTCACTCTCTGGGAGGCCTGCAGAGCACCTGGGTGGGGACTTGCAACACTGGGTTCTATTCCTCTCTTTGCTTGGACTGTGTACCTCCTCAACCTGACCCGGGCTTCTCCAACTTTGGCAGATGCTGTTAGCTAACCTGGTTTACCAGAGCACCCACAAGTCCCAGGAGAAAGAAGTGTTATGGTGGCTTCTCTCAGCACATGTATCTAACTGACAAGACAGTTCTGAGCTGTGTGACTTGAGATACATTGCTTAACCTCTCTGAGCTCAGCTTTCTCGCCTGTAAACACAGGGATATCAAGTTTTCCCTCATATTAAAGTAGTGTTCTTGGTACATATTAAAAGCTCAGTTAATATATATATATATATATATTTTTTTTTTAGAATTTTTTTTTTACAAGGACAGAGAGAGAGAGAGAGGGATAGATAGGGACACACAGACAGGAACGGAGAGAGATGAGAAGCATCAATCATCAGTTATTTCGTTGTGACACCTTGGATGTTCATTGATTGCTTTCTTATATGTGCCTTGACCGTGGGCCTTCAGCAGATCGAGTGATCCCTGGTGCAAGCCAGTAACCTTGGGTCCAAGCTAGTGAGCTTTTTGTTCAAGCCAGATGAGCCTGCACTCAAGCTGGCGACCTCGGGGTCTCGAACCTGGGTCCTCTGCATCCCAGTCCGACGCTCTATCCACAGCATCATCGCCTGGTCAGGCAAGCTCAGTTAATATTGAATAAGAATAAGTGAAACAAGACCAAGAAATGAGCATTCTGCCTGGTGGGTGAGTAAAATGTTGGCTAAATCTTGACTAGCAGCCTAATAATGGGGACAAGACCAACAAATAATCACGGGAAAAGTTGAATTTTAAGGTTGTAAAATAACATTCGAAGCATCAAGTTGGTTGAATGCTGGTTGTATTGAAGATGCGGGTGGGTTGGAAGTAGGAGAAGAAAATCTCAGGATTAATGTGGGACAGTGTGTCCCAACCACAGCCATTGACATTGAGGTTGAGTAGTTCTTTGCTGAATGCAGCAGGGTGGAGGGTGCTGTGGAGAGGGACTGTCCTGTGCAGTGTAGAGTTGTTAGCAACGTCCTACACCTACTAGATGCCCATAGCAGCTTTTCCAGCTGTAACATCAGAAATGTGACGTTTCTGAGTCTTCCTTGGCAGGCAAAATTTCCACAGCAGGAAACTACCACTGATCTACGATCATGTCCTCCAAGCAAGCATATCAATGATCTGGTGAGCTCCATCCATGGACTGTGGGCAGTGATACTTACATTTCAACTGCTACGTAACTGTGGAAGAAATAACAGGTCATTGCTCAAGGGCTAGGACAAGGGTCAAAGGAGACTGTGAGCCAATCTGTGTGCAAACCAAGAATGGAAAGGGGATCAATGACTTCCCGTTTCTGATCTGGTACAAAAAAAGAACCTAGAAGTCACAACTTCATTCTGACAACAAGTAAAAAATCTGAAAAAACAGAAAATTCAACAATTCTTAGATCTAACAGACAAGTGAAGTCACAAGGACAGATCCTGTCCCCCAGTTGGAGAGGCAAACAGGTGAATACAGAACATCACAACTTACCAGAGAAGAAACCACCAGCAGAAACGTCCGTGGAAACAAGCACCGGGGTAGGAGATCTTGAACTGTAACTGACCAGTTGCTGGAGGCTCAGGATGGACAAGTCTGAGAGTTCAAATTTCAGGGGAGAGCCTACACTTCTGTCAGGTTCACCTCCAGGACCTTATCCAGGTTCTCACAGTAAACATCAGGGAAAAGGTCCCTCAGGCCAGGAGAGGAAGGAAAAAAACCATTCAAAATTTTTTTTCAATTACAGTTGACATTTAACATTATTTTATATTAGTTTTGGGTGTATAGCATAGCAGTTATACATTTATATAACTTAGGAAGTAATCCCCTAATAGGTCTAGTACCCACCTGGCACCATACACAGTTATTACAATAGTAATGCCTGTACTTCCTATGCTGTACTTGACATCCTTGTGACTATTTTATAACTACCAATGTGTGCTTCTTATTTCCCTCATCATTTTCACCCAGCCCCCATGCCCCTCCATCCAGCAACAACCAGTTTATTCTCTGTATCTATTTGTTTGTTTATATTGGAAAAGGACCATTTTTGTAATGTACCGGAGCACTCTATTCTTCCTAACAAAGCCTGCCCTCAGAAAAAAACTAGTTTATTGGAGTCTAACCTACTGGGGTCTTATCAGGCCAACCAATAAAGGAAAGGAAGCACTTAACTACTCCTGCTTCATGTAGGGAAGGCAAATAGCCCAATGCAGCCTGCTCTAGCTTTCCTCAAGGAAGAAAGAAAGTACTCAACTCTAGCCATTCTAACTATCCTTCTCCACCTGAGTGAGGTATGGGAGTGGGGGACTGAGAGGCGCTTGTGGAGTTCGTAGTCCAGGGGCACAGGCCCACTAAAAGACAGAGGTCTAATCACAGGACTATAGAAGGCTTCTCTTTCCCCACAGCCCACCACTCACCTGCTACATTACTGAAGACCTATGTACTGCAGTTCCTTTTACTCAGGGTACCATGTCCAGCTAGCAAGAAACAATTACAAAACATATTAAGAGGTAAGAAATAAAGTTTAAAGAGATAAATAATGCATTAGAGCCAGACTCAAATGTGACTGGGCCTGACCAGGCAGTGGTGCAGTGGACAGAGCATCGGTCTGGGATGCTGAGGACCCAGGTTTGAAACCCTGAGGTCACTGGCTTGAGCATGGACTCATCTGGCTTGAATGCAGGCCCACCAGTTTGAGTGCGGTGTGGCTAGTTTGAGCATGGGATTATAGAAGTGATCCCATGGTCACTGGCTTGAAGCCCAAGGTCGCTGGCTTGGGCCCAAGGTCACTAGCTTTAGCAAGGGGTAATTAGCTTGGCTGGAGCCTCCTGGTCAAGGCACATATGAGAAAGCAATCCATGAACAAGTAAAGTGCCACACTACGAGTTAGTGTTTCTCATCTCTCTCTCTTCCTGTCTGTCTGTCTGTCTCTCTCTTGCTTAAAAAATGTAACTGGGATGTTATAATGATCAGATTGAGAATTTAAAACAATTATAATTAATATTTTAAGGGCTCTGTTGGATACAGTAAATCAGCCATGTAAGCAAAGAGGTAGAAATTCTAAGACTTTTTAAAAAGAGGAATCAAATACTATAACAGAAATGAATAATATCTTTAATGGGCTCATTAGTAGATGAAATATAACTGAGGAAAGAATCTCAGAGCTTGAGGTATCTCAATAGTAACTTTTAAAACAGAAAAACCAAAGGGAAAAAAAAAAAGTCTTCAAAAAGAGAGAGAGAGAAAAGAGAATATCCAAAACCCGTGGGGCCACTTCAGAAGCTGTAGCATGTGTGATGAAAATACCAGGAGAAGAAAGAGAGAAAGGGATAGAGAAATATTTGAGGTAATAACGACTGAGAATTTCCCCACATCGATATCAAACATCAAACCACAAATCAAAGAAACTAAGAGAATGACAAGCAGGCTGAATGCCACAAAAACTACACCTAGGCATATCATATTCAAACTGCAGGACAACAGATATATAGAACAAACTCTTGAAAAAAGTTAGAGGGAGAGGAAAAAACACCTTACTTATCATATAAAGAAACTTGGAATTATATCCAAATTCTCAGAAACCATAGGAACAAAAAAGATTGGAGCAAAAAAAGAAGCCCATCAATCTACAGTTCTGTGTCTTATGAGATTATCCTTCAGAAGTGAAGCATAAACAAAAACTTTCTCAGTCAAACATTAAAAGAATTAATTTTCAGTAGATTTTCCTTGGAAGAAATGCTAAGAGAAGTTCTTCAGAGAGAAGAAAAATTATATAGATCAGACACTTGACTCTACATAAAGAAAAAAGGAGCTTTAGAGAAGCAATAAATGAAAGCAAAATAAAAACTTTTATTTTTCTTATTCTTAATTTATCTAAAAAGATAATGTTTTGTTTAAAATAATAGCAACAATTTATTAGATTATGTACGCTTTGATGCACACACACATGTTTGTATCTAAGTGAAATGAGTGACAGCAATAACGGATGAGAAGGAGGGTGGGGTTTTTGTTATAATACTTGCATTATATGGTATTATTTGAAAGTGGACTTGGATACATTGTAAATGTATATCGCAAACTCTAAGGCAACTGCTGAACACATTTTAAAAAAATAAAAAAGAAGTGTTACTCATATGCTAAGAAAAGGTAGAAAATAGAATAATATAAAACACTTAGTTAAAACCATTAAAAGCAGTAGATATGATACTAAAATCATAGGCAACAAAGCAAAAACAGATTAGTGGACTACATCAAACTAGAAAACTTTTGCCAACAACAAAAAAAAATAACAGACTTAAAAGGCAATCAGTCAAATGGCAAAAATATTTGCAAAACAAACATATGATGAGGCATGAATAAATAAATAACTCCTACAACTCCATTTGGGGTGAAGGGAGGGAAAACAAGTAAACTGGTTTTAAAATGGGCCAAGAACTTGAATAGTCATTCCTCCAGAGAAGGTGGACAAATGGCCAATAAGTATCAGAAATGATATTCAACATCACTAATCATCAGAGGAATTCAAACCAAGACCACGGACATATCCCCTCATACCCATTAGGATGACTACTGAAAAGGGAAAAGAACAAACAGAGGATGTGGAAAAATTAGAATGTTTTTGTACTGCTGGTCACATTGTAAATGGTAAAGCTGCTATGCAAAATAAAATGGAGTTTCCAAAAAAATTAAAATTAAAAACAGAACTACCGTATTATTGAGCAATCCTACATCTGTGTATTTATTCAAAAGAATTGAAAGCAGAGTCTTGAAGAGATACTTGCACTCCCATGTTCATTGCAGCATAATTCACAATGGGCAAGAAGTGGAAGCAACCTAAACATCCCTCAATAAATGAGTGCATAAAGAAAATGTGATATATATATACATATATATGTATATACACAATATAATATTAGCCTCATAAAAAAAGAAATCTTGTCATATGCTAAACATCGATGAACATTGAGTCATTATGCTTAGTAAAATAAGCCCATCACAGAAAAACAAATACTGCATGATTCTGCTTATATAAGGTGTCTAACGTTACTAAGGCCATAGAAGCAGAAAAGAGAATGGTGGTTGCCAGGAGCTGTGGGGAGAGAGAAATAGGGAGTTTCAATCATGTAAACAAAAGAGTTCTAAAGATCTGCAGTACTTTAATGTGCATGTACTTAAAAGTACCGTACTGTACACTTAAAAATTTATTAAGAGGATAGGTTTTATATTATATGTTTTGTGCCACAATTCAAAAAATCCCCACAAAAGGTAGAAAACAAGAATGGAAGACAAAAATAGAAACAGAGAACAAAGACAGTGAGTAGAAAAAAGTAACATGTATGGTCAAGAGTGCCCCAACTCTATCAATGATCATTTTAAATGTCAGTGGTTTAAAGAAACCAATTAATAGGTAAAGATTGCCAGAGTGAAAAGAAAAAGCCAATCATATATTACCTATAAGAAAATTTCTTTAAATATAAAAGCATATATAGATTAAAAGTAAACAGATGAAGAAAGATATACTATACTATTACTAATCAAAAGAAAGTAGGAGTAGTGATATTAATTTCAGACAGAGCAAATTTCAGAGTAAGGAAAATTATTAGGGATAAAGGGAGGCATTATTGTTGTTGTTGTTATTATTATTATTATTATTATTAGTGACAGAGACAGAGAGTCAGAGAGAGGGACAGATAGGGACAGACAGGAAGGGAGAGAGATGAGAAGCATCAATTTTTCCTTGTGGCTCCATAGTTGTTCATTGACTGCTTCTCATATGTGCCTTGACCAGAGGGCTACAGCAGAGCGAGTGACCCCTTGCTCAAGCCAGCAATCTTGTGCTCAAGCCAGCAACCTTGTGCTCAAGCCAGCAACCTTGGGCTTCAAGCCAATGACTTTTGGGGTCAAGCCGGCCACCATGGGGTCATGTCTATGATCACACGCTCAAGCCAGTGACCCTGTACTCAAGCTGGTGAGCCCGCGCTCAAGCCAGTTGAGCCCGCACTCGAGCCGGCAACCTTAGAGTTTCAAATCTTGGGTTGTCTGTGTCCCAGTCTGATGCTCTATCCACTGTGCCACCGCCTGGTCAAGCAAGGGGGGCATAATTAACGATAGAGGTCAATTTTCTAAGAAGATGCCATAATTCATAATGTGTATGCACCTAACAACAGAATGTTAAACTATGTGAGACAAAGATTGACAAAAACCTCAAAGACAGTAAATGACTCCATATTCAATACCCCTCCACCAGAAATGGACTAATCCAGCAGACAGAAAACCATATTGAACTCAACAGCATTATCAGTCAACTGGAGGACTGACATCTATTGGCTCTTTTATCTGACAGTAAAAGAATATACATTATTTTCAAGCTCACATGGAATATTCATTAAGATGACTACATTCTGGGCCACAAAACACATCTTAACAAATTTAAAAGGCTAGAAATCATACAATGTCTGCTCTTATATCACAATAAAATTAAACTAGATGTCAATAACAGAAAGATAATAGGAAAATCTCCAAGTACTTGGAGGTCAAACAGCATACTTCTAAACAACACAAGGACCATGGAAGAAATCTCAAGAGAAAATTTTCAAAAAATGTTTGAACTAAATTATGATACAACTTGTCAAAATTTGTGTGATGCAGATAAAAGGAAATTTATAGCAATGAATGAATATATTAGAAAAAAGAAAGATCGAAAATTAGTAATCTAAGCTCTCACCTTAAGAAACTAGAAAAAAATCAAATTAATTTCAAAATAAACAGAAGAAAACGAATAATAAAGAAGTAGAACAAAATCAATAAAATTGAAGGAGAAAATCAACAAAACCAAAAACTGGTTCTTTTGTGAGATCAATAGAATTGATGATCTTTTTAGTCAAGAGAACTCAGAAAATAAAAAAGGAGAGATGACTCAAATTACTAATATTAGAAATGAAAGAGGAGACATCATTAAAGACCTTCTAAAGATTAATAAGATAACAAAGGCGTATCATTAATAACTCTATGCCCACAAATGTGATAATCTATATGAAATGAGCCATTTCTTGAAAGATTCAATCTGTGAAAATTCACATAAGAAGAAATAGAAATATGAATAAGCCTTTATCTATTAAGGAAAAATAACTAATAACCTTTCAAAACAGAAGGTACCAGGCTCAGATGGAGTCACTGGTGAATTCTTCCAAACATTTAAGGAAAAAATTATAGTAATTTGCTAGTCACTTTCAAAAGATAGAAGTCAGCACTACCCTACCCTGACACAAAAACCAAAGATTGGGTAAGAAAAGAAAACTTCAGACCAATATATCTCATGTACATAGATTATAAAAATTCTCAAAAAATATTAGTAAATTGAATCCAACAATGTATAAAAAGAATTATACACCCCAATCAAGTGGTATTTATTTCAGCTTGCCAGGCTGATTCAGGAGTCAAAAATACATTAATATAATTCCTCACATCAACAGGCTAAAAAAGAAAAATTACATGATCATATCAAGAGATTTATTAAAAGCATTTTACAATATTAACATTTATTCATGATAAAAAAAAAACCTTTCAATAACTAAGCATGGAAGAAAAATTCCTTAACTTGAGAGAGAACATCTACAAAATATTTTTTTCAGCTAACATCACATTTAATGCTGGGAAACTATAAGTTTTCCTGTTAAAATCAGGAACAAGGCAGGAATGCTTTTTTTTGTCATTCTTTTTCAACATCATAATAAAAGTCCCAGCTAAAGCAATAAGACAAAAAATTTAAAAGTATGCAGGTTGGGAACGAAGAAGCAAAAATACCTTTGTTTGCAGATAACAGATTGCCTATTAAGAAAATCTGGAAGAACGTATCAAAACACTTTAGGTAAAAAATAAATAGTTATCAGAAGGTTGCAGGATATAATGTTAACGTACAAAAGTCAACTGCTTTCTTGTAGACCAGAAACAAACAAGTGGAATTTGAAATGAAAAACAAAATACCATTTATATTAGGATACTAAAAATGGAAAGGTATTATAATATTCCTATTCAAGTGCTTATTGGAGAAATGCTTATTTGAGTTCTTTGCCCATTTTTAAATCAGGTTATTTGAGTTCTAGGAGTTTTTTATATATCTTGGATATTAACTAGTTATAAAATATATTATTTGCAATTTTTTTCTCCCATTCCATAAGTTGTCTTTTCACTCTGTTGATTGTGTTCTTTGATGCACAAAAGCTTTTAATTTTGATATAGTCCAGCATACCTATTTTTGCTTTTGATGCCTATAATTTTTTTTAATTTTTTTATAGTGTTTTAACTCCCAGTAAGTTTCAGTCAGTACCTACACATGGCAGCTAAAACTAAGATAATTAAAACTGTAGTCGAACTGGCTGAAGTACCAGATAATAGAATTTGAGGGATCCAAAGCATTTTGAAATTGAAAGGGGAAATCCAGGAATGGAGAGAATCATAAGACAAAAAGAAAGAAAGAAAGAAAGAAAGAAAGAAAGAAAGAAAGAAAGAAAGAAAGAAAGAAAGAAAGAAAGAAAGAAAGTATATAAACTCTGGCTTGTCCTTAAACTACAAATATATGTCTCAGATTCCAAGAAACATAACTAAAATGAAAATAAATGGTAATTTTGGCTGCAAATCACCAAAGAGGACATAGAGCATGGAGTATAAGTCCATTTAAGTCAATTGCCCATCGAAGCAAAATAATAAACACTTTTCAGAAGAATTTAGTGTCTCTGCTCATATTATTAACAATGTCCGGTATATAATCCAGAATAACTGAACATACAAAGAAATATGAGCATACGACCTATATTCTAAAGAAAAGGCAATGTCAATTAATCTCAAGATAATACAGATATTGTATTTGGTAAGTAGAAATTTTAAAGCTATTATTATATCTATGTTTAACTACATAAAGGAAAATATACCAATAATGAATAAACCAATAGAAAAATTCCAGCAGAGAAATAGAAACTATATAAAATATACAAATGGAAATACATATTTAATAAATATATATTTATATAAAATAAAAAATTCAGTGGATGGGATTAACAACTTTCACTTTTATTCAACATGTACCAGAAGTCTTAGCCAGTACAAGGAAGAAAAAGAAATAGGGTATAAAATTTGGCCAAAAAGAAATAAAATTATTTCTATTTGAAGGAGACATACTTTTTTAAGAAAAAATTTTAACATATATAAAACAATACAACACAAGAAAGATTATCCATGAAAAAAAAGATAATTTGAACTTCATTAAAACTAAAAACTTCTGCTATGCAAAGGACACTGTTGAGAGACTCAAAAGACAAGTCACCATAGATTGGGAGAATATATTTGCAGAACATGTCATTGATAAAAAACTTGCATTCAAAATATACAAAGAACAATTAACAATAAGAAAACAAATTACTAAATTGAAAATGTGCAAAATATTTGAAACAATACCTCATCAAAGAAGATATAGAGATGGCAAATAAGCATATTAAAAGATGCTAAACATTGTTTACCATTAGATAGTTGCAAACTGTAATGAGAAACTACTATACACCTACTTGCATGCTGAAAATCAAAATAACAGTTTCTGGTGAAGATGTGGAACAATGGAAACTCTCATATACTGCTGATGGGCATGCAAAATGGTACAGTCATTTTAGGAAACAGCTTGACAGTTTCTTACAAAACTAAGCATTTACTCAACTGTTTTTGAAATTTATGACCACGCTAAAACTTTCACACAAATATTTAGAGCAGATTTGTTTATAATCACCAAATATCAGATGTATCAAAGTGTCTTTTAATAGGTGAACCGATTAAACAAACTGTGGTGCATCCATGCAATGTAATAAGAATTAGAAAGCAATCAATATACAACTAAAGTGCCACAACTACAAGTTGATGCTTCTCATCTCTCTCCCTTCCTATCTGTCTCTGTCTCTCTCTCAAAACAAAAACAAAAAAACTGTGAATCTAAGTGGAAAAAATAAAATCTCTTTTTAAAAAGGCAAACAAACAATATAAACAATAAAATTACAAAAGACCAGAAAGCTCTCCCTGCGTGATGGGCTTAAAAAGGTTTTTAAAATGACGTTATAATCCCCTTAGGTAAACATTTCTATAGCGTTTGAACTGTTGATTATGTTGTGTGTCCATCACCCAAAATCAAATCATTTTCCGTCACTGTGTATTTGTCTCTCTTTACTTCCCTCTTCCTTACCCCCATCCTGTTAACCACTTCACATTTATCAATGTCCATGAGTCTTAGTTTTATATTTTACCTATGTGTGAAATCATATAGTTCTTAGCTTTTTCTGATTTACTTACTTCATTTAGTATAATGTTCTCAAGGTCCATCTGTGTTGTCGTAAATGGCAATATGTCATATTTTTTATAGCTGAATAGTATTTCATTGGATGATACTTGAAGATATCATGCAAAGTAAAAAAATCAAACAAACAAACCAGACACTATAGATCACTTAATGAATGATTCCATTGATGTGAAATATCCAGCACAGGTAAATCTATAAAAGTCAGAGAGCCAATTAGTGGTTGACAAGGAATGGGGGGACTTAATAAGTACAGGGTTTCCTTTTGGGGTGATAAAATATTTCAGAACTATATAGAAGTACTGCCTGCATAGCATCATAAATATACTAAATGTCACTGAAGTGTTCTCTTGAAATTGTTATTTTTATGTTATGTGAATTTCCAATAAAAATGTTTAAATTCTCAATTAAATTGTCAAGAAAGGAAAAAAAATTGTGAAGACGAGCCCCCTTTGGGCCTTCCATTTCCCTATGGAAGCATACATACCAATTTTGAAAATCCTAGAGAGATAGCGAGAGCATTAGAGGCAGAACTAGATCATGGTCTAAGGACTTCATAACCTTCCTACAAGGGAAAGGTGAGTAATATACTACATGGAGTTAGAGGAGTGGGCATGGAGACACAAAGTCGGAGAGAAGCCAAGAGAGGTGGAGAGGTGGGGAGTAACTCCCTGGTAGAAGTGAGGAATCCTGATTCAGGAAAATCTGAGTTTGTATCAGAGCTCTGTTCTCAGCTGTAGGAATCTCTTCATCTCCCTGAGCACGTTTCCCAAATGTAAAATAGAAATACCAATATACCACTACGTCTTATCCACAGTCCCCAGATCCCAGAAGCTCTGAAAATAAGTTCTATTGTAAGTTTGGTGCAAACTCATTTGGTTTCAAAACCTGGCCTGACCAAAAGTAAAATGATGTATAGTTTTAATTTATTCCACTGAATGTGACCCAGCTGAGGGTGTTTGATTAATATTATATAAAGCCACCTCATTACCTTTGCAATACATGCAAAATACAGAAATAAATAAATTCCAAAACTCATCTGGCCCTGAGGGTTTTGGATAAGGATTCAGGTTTATTTATGTACTAGGCATGATGGCTCATGCTTTGAGTACATTTTCTCATTTAATGTACATAAAGCCTGATACACATTGGAACTCAATGTATAGGAGCTGCTATTATGGAATGCCAGTAATCTGGGAATTCTCTATAGATAAAGTAAATCTAACCAAAAATTTATAGGTGGCAAATTGGGAGGGTAGAGTAAGCAAGGCTGCTACAGATGGTGGGAGGAGGGGATTATTTCCATTCTCATTTTTTCCTTTTCACAACCACTGAGAAAAGAAAACAGTAGACAACAGGTTATAAGCCCTTGGTAAGGAGTTTGGATTTGTTAATGGAAGGCAGAAGGGGTGGGGAGGAATGGCCATGTGTTACCGATTGCATAGTCCAACTGGAGATTGGACTTCCATCACTTTCACTCACACTAGTACTTCAATAAAAAATCAAACGAAGATAAAATATAGATGTAGCCTGACCAGGCGGTGGCGCAGTGGATAGAGCATTGGACTGGGATGCGGAAGACCCAGGTTCGAGACCCCGAGGTCGCCAGCTTGAGCGTGGGCTCATCTGGGTTGAGCAAAAACTCACCAGCTTGAGCCCAGGGTCGCTGGCTCAAGCAAGGGGTTACTTGGTCTTCTGAAGGCCGGCAGTCAAGGCCCATATGAGAAAGCAACCAATGAACAACTCAGGTGTTGCAATGCACAACGAAAAACTAATGATTGATGCTTCTCATCTCTTTGTTCTTGTCTGTCTATCCCTCTCTCTGACTCTCTCTCTCTCTCTCTGTCTCTGTAAAAAATAAAAAAAATAAAAAAATAGATGTAACCATGATGTTTTGTGGATAGAAAAAAATCTATGTGGGTAGTTCTTTAAGGATATTGAATACAAAGGCCACATTCATTTAAGACTTGTGTTAGAAGGTGTCCTTCCTTAAGAACCTGAAAATTTTTAAGTCTTAGTTATGTCACATCAAGACATTCCTGGATAATAGAGAGAGGGAGAAAAGTGCTCTCTTTGCACAGTTGAAATTGAAAACCACAGATTCTATTCCTGCCCAAGATCACAAATCTGCTCAGAACAATGACAGGAAGAGGACTCAAAAACCCTTCCTTACAACAGTAGATTTATTCACTCACTGCTCTAGTATACACTTAGAAATCATCAAATAAAGGGCAGTTCTAGGGAGAAATCATTAGAGAAACCCCACTCTCAATATCAATCCCCAGAGCTGCAAAGTATAGAATGGTGACAATTCCAGTGCCATGAGGACTTTTCCTGGATGTGGACTTTTCTGGACTCCTGCTCCCTGTGACAGCTCCTAACAGACTGAACTGTGGTTGGGTTGCATTTTTCAGGGATTTGGCATGGTGATGGGGCCAACTTGGACTTGGTGAACATGTTAAGGACACTACTCTTTTATGCATTCTTGCTGTATTGGCCAAGAGTTTTCTTAAAGGCTTTTAATCACTGTAAAAAAAATAATAAAAGACTGGATAAAGAAGATGGGGCACATATACACCATGGTATACTATTCAGCTAGAAGAAATGATGACATCAGATCACTTACAGCAGAATGGTGGAATCTTGATAACAGTATGCAGAGTGAAATAAGTGAATCAGAGAAAAACAGGAACTGCAGGATTCCATACATTGGTGGGACATAAAAACGAGACTAAGAGACATAGACAGGAGTGGGTGGTTACGGGGGGTGGGGGGAGGGGAGGAGGGAGGGGGGAGGGGGGAGGGGTACAGAGAAAACTGGATAGAGGGTGAAGGAGGACAATCTCTCTTTGGGTGATGGGTACGCAACAGAACTGAATGACAAGATAGCCTGGAAATGTTTTCTTTGAATATATGTACCCTGATTTATTGATGTCATCCCATTAAAAATTTATTTATAAAAAAAATAAAAATAAAAAAAATACCAATCCCCAGCAACTAGTCTAAGTGTCCTCTTTTGTCATAGCTTACATTATCCAAGGTTAAACTAAGACAAAAGGGATCTAGGAAAGTCTCAAAGAAGAGTCCACAAAGTGATTGGCAATAAAAGACAAAAGGGTTTGCCTCTATCTCTCTGGATGTATATGCCATGGGACACAGACTCCCAAACTCTATTTTTGGTAACTTTAATGTCCTTAGGAATGACCTCTACCATCAAACAAGAGGACTTAACAGCTGGTCTCCACGACCTCTTTTAAAAATTTTAAAATATAATTTCAGATAAGTAGAAAAGTTGTCAAAATAATACAAAGAATTCATAATGGTCTTTATTCAGATTCCTCAAAGATTACCACTTCATACTGTTGACTTCTCTCCCTCTCTCTTTCCCTCTCTCTCTTTTTTCTTCTTTCTTTCTCTCTCTGTGCAAGTGTGAATGAACTGTGTGAAAATTAATTGCAGACATTATGCCCCTTCAGCCCCATATATTTCAGAATGCCTTTCCTAAAAATAAGACATACTCTAATACTGTATTACCATAGTACCATTAATAACATCAAGAAATTGGCATTGATAACAATACTACTATCTAAACTACATATCTTATGAAGATTTCACTAATTGCCCTAGACTGCCCTTTACTGCAAAAGAAAATCCAAAATCCTATTGGATTCATTTATTATGTCTCTACTTAAGCTTCTTTAATCTGAAATAGTTCTTCTCTCTGTTGTTGTGTTTCATGCCATAGACATTTTTGAAGATTACAGCTCAATTCTTTTGTAGATTGTCCTTCAAGTTGGGCCTGTCCTTGTGATTAGATTATACATAGTTTGCAGGAACACCATAGAAGTGATGTGTTCTTCTCAGTGCATCATTTCAGGAGACATACATGTCAATTTGCCCCATTACTAGAGATGTTAACTATGATCACTCATTTAAGATTGTGTCTGCCAGGTTTCTCCATTGTAAAATGACTATTTCCCCTTGTCATTAGTGCTTTATTTATTTTATTTTAGTTTATTTTTTTACTGAGTAACAGACAGGAGGGCAGGGAAAGAGATGAGAAGCATCAATTTGTAGTTGCATCACTTTAGTTGTTCACTGATTGTTTCTCATACGTGCCTTGACCGGGGGCTCTAAGCTAAGCCAGTGACCTTTTGATCAAGCCAATGACCTTGGGCTCAAGTCACAGATCCTGAAATTATGTCTCTATGATCCTATGCTTAAGTTGGCAACCCTACACTCAAACTGGTGAGTCTGTGCTCAAGCCAGCAACCTTGGGGGTTTTGAACCTGGGTCCTCAGAGTCCCAGGTCGACACTCTTATACACTGTGCCAAAACCGGTCAGGTTTAACTAGTGTCTTATTGGAAGACACTGAGAGTATATAAAATTCTAATACTTCACAAACTTTTACCATCACTTTTAGCATCCATTAATATTTCTTGCCTATAAATAATTATTATTATGAAGGTTGCCAAAAGGTAATTTTTTAATTCCATCATTTCTTGTACATTTATTAGTTGGCTTCCCATGGTAGGAAGAGCTTTTCCTTCTTATTTGTTTGTTTGTTTGTTTGTTTATATCAGAGGAGACTTATAGGTTCTTATTAATGGGTTATATTATTTTAATATTATTATTTATTTTGATGCTCAAATTCTCCTAGATTTTCTAATAACTTTTTTAACTCTAATATTCTATGAGAAGAGAACATTGAGCATTATCTAATTGCTAACACTAAGTTTTTTTTTTAAGGGTGATGTTCAAATTGTAAACCAAATATTGAATGACTGTCTAAAATTCACCAAGGAAAGAGATGCCTTGGTTGAGTGCCCAAGCCTTGAAAAAAAGGATTGAATGCTTTGAACCTAATGTTTGTGTGGGGCAGTGAGAAAACAGCTATGTGAGAAAGACACCTTGAAGGATAGCTAAGTCCATGAACTGTAGAAATCTCTCTGATATGTTGGGAGGTTTGAGTTTCCTCTTTCACCAGGTCTTAGCTGAAAGTTATTTACTTAACCTTTTCCACAAGCTGAGTCTGATCAGCCATGCAACTCTTCCACTCTCATATTTATTCTGATTGTATACAATTATTCCTCCACACTTTCCTTGAGTAAGAAGGAAATAGAGCCACTGCCTGTCACTGTGATCTGGAATGATTTACTCAGAAGTAGATTCTACAAGCTTGTGGAATGGCATTTGCTGGTTTATATGAAAAAAATAAAATCTCACTAAGTAGGAGGACCCAAAAGTTATCAGAGTTGCAAACTGTATGTGCCTATGTTGGGCAAAACTTGGGAGAGTTCACCCTTATTTCAACCCTAATCTTTTCCCTTTTCCCCTAAAGTGCAACAAGCTGTATCATATAGTAGTAGGCTATACAATCTAGGTTTTTTGTGAGTGCATTAACAGTGAACCAGCACTAGAATGCTTAACTTTCATCTTTGAATTCTGGCTAATAAAGAATTCAGAGCCAAAACTCAAATACAAGTAAAAACTCATTTAGAAAGTCACAGAGGCAGAATAAATGAGAAGTGGAAAAAGTGAGCCAGCTGGGCTGCGTGGGCTCAGGAGAAAAGTTACAGAGGCAAAAGAAGAGCCCTTGGAGCTTGGGAGAAAGAAAGCAAAGGTATGTGCCTCGAGGAAAGTAAGGGAATGGGGATAGGCATGGGTGTGCTCAAGAGAGAGAGAGAAAGAGAGAGAGTCCCAACCCCACCCTTTAGGCAAATCTGCACATATATTAGTTCAGTCTAATAAGAAACTGTGCTCTTCTTAAACTGGTTTCTACTAGCAAAACAATATGGCTAAAAAATTACTTGGAAAGAATTATTAATGTCTCTTTGAAAACTCAGCCACCTAAAGTGGTTTAACATCTTTGAGCTGAGGCAGAGGACACCTGGTCATAGATATGTAGGAAACCAGCATTTTCTGAACTTTCTGGAATGAATGAAGAGGTCAAGCATATAGGAAAAAACAGCCTCACCTCCCCTTAGTCACTCTTGGAAACTTAACTTAGTGTTTTGGCACACACAAGAATCTGCACACGTGCATTGAGGGGCCAAGGAAGCCTACATTTTAGAGGTGGCATTTATCTGTCTCTCTGAAATACTAATGAAGACTTGATTTCAAAATTGTGGCCCTGGCTTGTTGGCTCAGTGGTAGAGTGTCAGCCTGCCATATGAATGTCCTGGGTTTGATTCCCAGTCAGGGCACACAGGAGAAGCACCCATCTGCTTCTCCACCCCTCCCCCTCTCGCTTCTCTCTCTCCCTCTCTTCTCTCATCCTGCAGCCATGGCTCTATTAGAGTGAGTTGGCCCCAGGCACTGAGGATGGCTCCATGGCCTCCCTTCAGGCACTAAAAAATGACTCTGGTTGCAATGGAGCAAGGGCCCCAGATGGGCAGAACATCGCCCTCTAGTGGGCTTGCCAGGTGGATCTGGGTCAGGGTGCATGTGGGAATCTGCCTCTGCCTCCCCTCCTCTCGCTAAAAAATATTTTTTTAAAAAGTTGCATAATTATTAGATATCATACAGAAAATGAAACAATTGGCAGTTATCAAATTTTCAGAACATTTTAAAGCTTAGTTACCATGAAATAAAAAGGAAATCATTTAGTTGATGCTGCAGCTAAAGAGGCAACGTTAAACAGCCAAATTATCCTGATCTGAGAATGCTCCTTACTTCCAATTAAATGAATAAAAGACTGTCTTTCACAGTTCCAATGGATAGCTGCAGAAGAAGAAAAGAGGTTAAGATGACAAGAAGGGGGAACCTTTGATCTAAATAAACAGATATGGTCTCGATTAGAAACCAGTCTTACGTATAGAAACTCAATTACCTATATTTCAACATGAAATGAGCTAAAGTATTGGGGTCCTAAAAAGATGACTTCATAGAGTAAACAATTTAACTGGAAACTTGCCTCCTACTGTAACTAGTAGAGTGTATAGCAGATGTTCTAGATGTCCAAATGACTATGAAAAGTCAGTCCATGGGTCCCAGGGACATTTCCCACTTCCTTTAAGTTCATTTGAGGTGTGGCAATTGGATTTTATCCCAATGTCACCGTCTCAAGAATACAAATATGTGTTAGTTATGATTTGCATGTTTTTTCACTGGGTTGAAGCATTACCTTGTAGGAGAAAAGTAGCTTTAACACTAGGTTAAGTTATTCTGGAAAAAAACTAATTCCCAATTGAGGAAGTACCTCTGAGTTATGATGATAGAGGGACTCATTTCACTGAGCAAATAATTCAATCCATTTGTAATATTTGTTCTATTCTTCAGTAATTTCATTGTGCCTATCACCCTCGTTCTCTGAATTGGTGGAACATACAAATGGTACAATTTAAATTCACTAGGTAAATTTTCAAATGCACTTAATCTTCTTTGGCCAAGAGCTCTCCTTATACTGCTCTTCAAGCTGAAATCTATGTCTTTTGGTAAACACGTAGCTTTACTTCTCATTAAATAACCACTGGTCACCCTATGCATCTACATTAAGGGATGTAAGAATCAGCCTTACTGGTAGGTAATGTTGGAGAATTAAATGCTTCGTATTTTAGAAATTGGACTTGTGGGTTTTAATATTTTTTTAATTGTGGTGACACTGATTAACATAATTATGTAGATTTTAGATGCTCAATTCTACAACACATCTCTGTACACCATATTGTGTGTTCATCCCCTTAAGTCAAGTCTCCGTTCATCACCATTTATCACCTTCCATTTGACAGTCAGAATATACATTTAATATAGCTAACCTCCAGAACATCATAACTAAGCCTAGGCTCAGAACACGTATATTAGCCTTCAGTTGGACAAAATCCTCTAATACAATGAACCAGTGTAAGGTAATATGTGTTTACCCTCATGATGGCACGGCTGACCGGGAGCTGCGGCTCCAGCCACCACCCAGCATCATGACAGAGTATCCTACCACACATCGCTAGCTTGGGAAAAGACCAAAATTTAAAGCACAGTTTCTACTATATGAGTATCACTTTTGCACCATCGTAAAGTTGAAAATTTTAAGTTTAACCATTGTAAGTTGAGACTAATTTCTTTGAACCTGTTTTCTCAGTAATAAAATAGGTATTTGTGTGTGTGTGTGTGTGTGTGTGTATAAAGATGTAGATAGATAGATGATAGATAAATAGAAAGATGATAGATAGATAGATAGATAGATAGATAGATAGATAGATAGATCATAGATAGATAGATCATAGATAGATCGAGACATATAAATATCCCTCCCAACAAGGATTTGCAGAGCCTCCAGCTCCTGACCTCCCCCTCCCTAATGAATGAACCCACTCCCATTTGCCTCATCACTTGAAGAAACAGCTTTCGCTGAAGTCATCAGTGACTTCCATGTTGCTACTTCCAGTGGATATTTGTAGCCTTTGTTTTACTTAAACTCTTGGAATCATTTTACCCTTTTCATTTTTTGAATACTGTCTTCCCACGACTCTCACAATCCAAAACCTCCCAGATTCCATTCCCCTTTTTGACTGCTGCTTCTCATTTATAGGCTCCTTATTCTCTATCCAGCAATTAAATATTGGACTTCATTAAGAAATCCCCTTCTCATTCTGGATTTTCACCTTAGGTGAGCTAACCTTTACTTTTGTTTCCCCAATATAAAGATTCTTGTGAATTTTTATCTTCAGTCTGTATCTTCTTCCTATAACCAGACTTACAGAATTAAATCCAACTTGATTCTTCCACTTACACGTTCAAAAGCACTTTGAACTTGAAATTTCCAAAACCCAACTCAGAATTTTTCCTCCTAAAACATAACTATTTTTAAATGTTTTATATTCTCATGAATAGAAAGATCATCTATCCAGTTTTAAAAGCCAACATTAGGTTTCATTCTTGATTAATCATCAATCTCCCTCCATATCTAATTTATTATCAAGTTCTAAGTGTTCTTTTCATTTCCATGATCACAACCCTAGTCAAAACTAATAGCATCTCTTGCCAGGACTATTGCTGATCTTTCAAATCTGCTCTCATTTCTCTCCAATCTGTTTTCCACATTGCAGCCAGAGTGATCTTTATGAAAGTTGAATCGGATGTCATATCTCCTGCTTAAAATTTTTAGTAACTTTTCTTGCTTCTCTTGCAAAACCCAAAATCTTTAACATGGTTAATAAACACTGTCAGGCCTTCCCCTCCTGACCTCTCCAGCACATCATACCTTATGATTGTCCTCATTCTGTACATTTCAGCTACACTCTCCTTCTGAATATGGCGTGCTCCACTCTTCCACAGGGCCTTTGCACATGATCTTTCTTCAGCCTGGAATACTCCTTTCCCTTCACCTGGCTCACCCCTATTTTTCATTTATTTAATTAATTTTAGAGTTCAGCTCAGTTATAATTTTTTCAGGGAAATTTTCTGTGATCTCCTTGACCTAGTTAAATCTCTTTATTATAAGCTTTCATAGCATCAATGACAACAGAAATTTTTTTTAACAAACCTCTACTTACCTGGATCCCAGATTCACCAAATTTCTCTCTCTCTCTGCGAGTCACACTGATTGGTACTCCTGGTACCCGAAATGCTGGCAGCTGGCTGGCTATTCTTTAACAGGGTTCCACTTTTCTATTTATTTCTTGTTTAGTTTTTGTTTATCAAAAGTCATTTGTATTGTTACCAAATTTATTCATGCTAGTTGTACACGCTTTTATCATATCATTAAATTAAATATCATCTAAGCCAATGAAATGTGAGTACAAAAAGTATTTATTTATATGAAAAATAAATTGAATGATTTGAAAAGACTTGATTAAGGTAAGGCACCAAAACTTGCTGCTTATTTAGAAGTAAAGCAATTATAAAAGATAAAGGAGGGGATTATAAAACTACAGAAAAATGCTGCAAACACATTTCTTTTAAAGTATGTCTTTAGCCTCTCCCTCCACTTTAAAGAAATAAAGCAGGAAATCATAGATGATGCATTCAGGGTGTGGCTTTTACACAAAAAAAATGACAGAGAAAAGCATTATTAGCTCTGCTTCAAAAGATCCATGCAGATGTGTGTACACACATATAAATCTTTTATGTTAAAATAAATATTATGGCATATATCTTTTTTTATGATTCCTCTCTCCAGTAGGAATACATCCATTCTGCAGGTAATGACATTGGTTTGTTATCGTCAGGACCAGTCACAGAATTCATGGAGCCCAGTGTAAAATGGAAACATGGGGCTCTTTGTTCAAAACATATTTGGAAGTTCAAGATGGTGACAGCAGAGCATCAAAACAAGCTTGGGGCCTATTGAAGTCTGGGACCCTGTGAGCCTGCACAGGTCACATACCCATGAAGTCAGTTCTGATTCTTGTCTCCTAACACAGAAGCCTGGCACAGAGTCAGTGCCTCTTGCACTCAGAAGTATTTACTGAAGGCCGTCAATGTGCCAGGCACTGCTCTAGACCAGGAGTCCCCAAACTACGGCCGGCCCGTGGGCCGCATGCGGCCCCCTGTGGCCATTTATCTGTCCCCCCACCGCACTTCCGGAAGGGGCACCTCTTTCATTGGTGGTCAGTGAGAGGAGCACTGTATGTGGTGGCCCTCCAATGTTCTGAGGGACAGTAAACTGGCCCCCTGTGTAAAAAGTTTGAGGACCCCTGCTAGACTCTGGAAATACAGTATGGAACAAAAGTGACAAAACTCTGCCTTCATGGAGCTTAATTTCTACTGAGTGTTAGGAGGCAAGGGATATACACACACACACACACACATATAATAAACAATAAATACATAAAATATGTGGCACTTTAAATGGTGTTAATGCTAGAAAGATAATATAACAAGGAAGAGGAAAAAGGAGTGTGAGAGATAAGAAATATTTGTTTGATGAATGCAACAAATGTCTAACCAAAACTCAAAGGAAAATAAAAAAGCAAAATATAATCAAGGCATGAGGGGAAGGGGGTGGAAACCCGACCCAGGGAAAATAAGAATACAAATAAAAATCCAAACCAGAAAAATATAGACTAAGCAATGTTTGAGCTACAAATTTGGTTCTGAGCTTTCCGGTAATCAATGCAAAAGATAAGAGATGATCAATCACATAATTCTTATCAGAAATGGGGAAGCATACCAATAACCTAGGGATAAAAGAGGAGATAGCAGTCTATCCCTTACTTCCTTACAGAACCAAATCAGATCGCAGCTGGGAAAAGAATTTAAATAAACATAGGGTACTATGATATACAGGGAGGTATTACTATTAGAATTCTTTCATAGGATAAAAGAGAAACTTTTTATTGTAACGTCTTTGTTTTTCCTGGAAGAGTGCTAAGTAAATTCATCTTTGTAGTCCAAGAAACTTTCAAATAGGCTTACATTTTGAAGTTGAAATCCAACAATCAACTCAACTCACAAAAATTTCAACCAGTCTGTACAAATTCTACCAATTTCCCCTTCTGACCCTTATCGGAAGGTGACTGGCAAGTGCTAGACAGGCAGTGACATTAGACAAGATGTCCTGGATCTCTGTCCTCCCTTCCTTTTCTCCAGCTCTCACTCCACGTGCATGGAACCTGAAGCCATCAGCTCCTTCTTTCTGCTCTTCTCTCGGAACTCTAAGGACCCACATTAGTAGCTCCAGGAAGCCAGGTAGGTCCATCCTCAGTGATATGGACATGTCTTATGAACCCGGAGCCAAGAAATCGTTGGTTAAGAGCTTAGAAAAATGGCGACCCAGGCTCCTCACCTTCCTTCCTGCCTTCTCCCTTCCTATCATCCTTTTTTACTCCATATCCCTTAATCTTTCCCTCTGGGCTGCCTTCTTCTTACCACCATCACCGGAAGTCCTACTGAGTCGAACTTTCAGAGACAGACAGTTCACTGGGACAGACAACTGAAGGAGGAGGCGACATCAACAAACTAGCACATTTGTCTTTGTGTTTTTTTTGTGGTTGTTATCCTGTGTCTATATCTCTCTCCCCCACACTGACAAACCAAATAAATATCTGTGTGTACTTCAGAGACAGAATTTAATGGGAAACAAATGAATAAAATGTACCAGTTACCTTGATGAGTAGATTGTCTTTTATCTGGATGGAAAATGAAAAAACAACAACCCTCACTAGTACAGAAATGTGATAGGACCCTAAAAGAGCCTCAGAGCAGTTAATCATGAGGCTATTTTAAGCATTATTTTAAACAGTAAGCCTACAGGTTCTCCTGGTGGCCTGTCTGAGGCTCTTCTGATACTGAACATCAACCCATGGAGACCAGCCAAAGAGAAAACTATCTGAGTATTTCCACCAAAGATGTCCCCACACTATGAATCTGGTGCCATTTGAATTTCTCCATAAAATGTGAAAGAGAAAGTGCTCCCCACCAGCCACTGTTTCTGGCGTTAACAGTTGACACCAGCCCTTTTGTGGGTACCCATTCTAGCTATCAAAGAGACATGGTTAATGAGAGAAGAGCTTGCTGCAGATTTCTATTTTAGGCCTTGTGCCAGTAAATATAACTCTGTTTACCCTGACTTGAGTCGGGCTGCGCGAGCTGCACATGGCTGTTTGAAGTGCTCCTTACATGTGGTCTTTGAAACTCTGAGCTGTGGTACATGTGGTCGTGTTCTTTCTTTCTCTCTGCTATGGTAGAATTGGAAACTGAACGTTCCCCTGTGGCTTGCATCGTGTCCATGTGAATGAGACAAGAACTCGGGGACTAGTGAATTCCATCTCACCTTTGCCGCCACTTCAGGTGATCTTGTAACTGATCATTCTGGAAGCATGTCTTCTCCTTCTGGCTCCTCTCTCTGGGATCCTGGGTCCCCCAGTCTTCTCACCTCCTAGGAAATAGCCTTCATCTCATTTCTTTTTTGGCAACTTCTGGCTGTTAAGTCACGATTCTTTGACCAGTTCCTGGAGGCCAAATGCTTGTGAATACTCAGTCAGGGTCAGCCCCAGTAGTCCACTATGGTTGGTCAATATATCTGCGAAGTTTTACAGTTTGGTTCTACCTTAGAGTGTCCCTCCTGAGCCATCTCATTTTTCTACTGCTCTCTTTCCCTCACCTGTCTCTAAATCCTGTCAATTTACCCTAAAACCTTTTTCTCTGTCCATTCCTGTATCCATTGCCTCAGGCTAAGTCCCTATTAGTGTTTATTTTAATTATTAAAATAGCCTACCACCTTTTTTTGTCATGTGCTCTGTTTCTAATCTATCCTCAACCTTGCCAACATAGTTATCATTTTTCTTTTCTTATGTAACACTCAGGGCTATAACTTTCCCTCTAAGTCAGGGTTTCTCAACTCCAACACTATTGACATTTGGGGGGTCAGATAATTCTTTATAGGTGGCTGTCCTTTGCAGTGTAAGATAGCAGTATCTCCAGTCTCTATCCATAAGATGCTCATGTCTGCTCTTAGTTGTGACACCAAAAGTGTCTCCAGATATTGCCAAATGTCCCCAGATGAGAACGACTATGCTCAGAACTTCTTAACTGTGTCCCTTAGATGTTACTAAGTAGGATTTTAATTTTTTTTTAAATATTGAGGTAAAGTATTTTAATTTTATTTACTTATTTATTCATTTTTAGAGAGGAGAGAGAGAGACAGAGAGAGAGAAGGAGGGAGGAGCTGGAAGCATCAACTCCCATATGTGCCTTGACCAGGCAAGCCCAGGGTTTTTGAACCGGCAACTTCAGCATTTCCAGGTCGACACTTTATCCACTGAGCCACCACAGGTCAGGCAGATTTTAAATTTTGTTTTAAGTATTTGTTCATTTCTATTATAGTTTCTAAACATGTTGTTCTCAGTTACCTTATGTTGTTCATAAGGTAGATTTAGTCAGAGAAGCTTGACTATATGATGTTAATTCTTCAATGCTTGTTGGGACTTGCTTTGTGGCTTAGTACCTTGACAGTTTTGTAATTATTTCTTGTGTGTTCAAAAAAAATGTATATTCTTCAATTGTTGGGCACAAGATTCTTTATATGTTTGTTAGATCAACCTTGTTCATTGTGTCATTCAAACCTTACAAATTTATGCCAATTTTTATACCACTTGATCTATCAAGTGTATTTTAAATTTTCCTATAAAGATTTGTCAGTTCCTTCTTATAATTCAGTCAACTTTTGCTCTTATACATTTTGTGGGTCTGCAATGGATATGTAGAAATTTAGATTTGTTACATCTTCCTGATGAATTATTATTTTTATCATTATATAATAATTACCTTTTTGTCTCAAAAACATTTACTCTGCTGCAGTCATAGCTACTGTTTTATTTTGATCAGTATTTGCGTGATATACCTCTTTTTATCCTTTCCTTTCAAACTTTTTGAATCTTTCTGTTTTTGTTACATTTTGTATGTGTTCCCCAGTTCAAGTCTCCTTCCATCACCATTTATCCCTCCTACATTCTCCTCTACCTCCCTCCGCCCCCTTTTGCTCTGGTATTCACCATACTGTAGTCTGTGAAACCCTCTGTTTTAGGTATGTATTTTGAAAACAGCATAAGCAACTTTTCTTTCTATTTTTTTCCTTTTCACATTGAACCTGACAATTGTGTTTTGACTAGTGAGTCAAATTTATTGTGCTTCCTAATGTATTTGATTTATTTCCACCATTTCTTTATGTACTTTCTATTTATTCTGCTTTTTAATGCCTTTATGCCTCTTTTTCCTGGCTTCTTTTGGATCAGTCAAGATTTCTGTATTTCTCTCTTTCCCTCCATTTCTCTGTTTCTATTCTTTTAATGGTTAACCTGAAATTTTCGAGCATTTTGGACCTAAGGTCTAAAGTAAATATTGATAACTTTTTCCCAAATAATATAGGGAATTTAGAACATTTTAACTTGTCTTACATGTTACTGCTTTCCAGCATTGTAGGTAGCTTCACCTTACTTTTATACCCCTAAAAGTTATTGTTACCAATATTGTTTTTCTTGAATAATTAATGCAGGTTTGGGCTTTGCCTAGTTGCTTACCAACTTCTTTCATTACCATTCCCTCCTGCTTTTGAACCTTTACCTTTGAATTCAATTTCTTCTTTTTTAAAAACACATATGCTAGAAATCTTTTCCACAGGGTCCTTGAATGGTCAATTCACTTGGTCATTACTTAAAAATATTTTTATTTCCTTTTTGGTTATAAATGATAGTTGAAGGGGTTAAAAGTGAAGGCTAACAGTTATTTTCTCTCAGAATTTTAAAAATATTATTTCAGACTTCTGATTTCCATTGTTCCTTTTGAGAAGTCAGTCTAATTATTATTTTTTTGTGAGTAATCTATATTTTTTTCTTGTTGCTTTTAAGATCTTCTATTTATATTTGGTTTTTAAATGTTTTTCCGTGATGTTACTTGATACAGATTTTATTTTATCTTTCTTAGGACTCATTTCCTGCCTCTGAAGATTCATTTCTTTCATAGATTCTAAAAAAATTTCAGCCTTTTTCTATGGTTATTTCCTTTACTCTCTCTCTCAATGTCCTTTTTCTGAAATTCCCATAAGTCATATGTTTATCTTCATTTTACCCTCCCTGTCTTTTAACCTTGTTTTTATATATATTTTTATTTCTAATGAGTCTGTGTTGCATTTGAGGTACTTTTCTAAAATCTGCCAGTTCTTAAACTCTCAATTCAGCTATGTCTAATCCATGTCAATTAAAACACTTTTGTTTTTCTAGGTTTTACTTATTTTTCTAATCCATCTAGGTTATTTTTCATAGTGTCTTATGATTTCCTATTTTTTACATTTCTTTCTTTATACATCTTTAATGTGTTTTTTTTTTAATACTAATTTGTACTGTCTCCAATAGCTCTATGTTCTGAATAAAGATTCTTGGTAGCCTATACCTATTGTTTGTCATATCTGCTGTTTGCCAATGGTGGACTGTGAGACAAGTAGGACTTCAGAGTTGAGAATTCATTACATGGGTCATGAGAATTCTAAAGGACCTCCATTGAATTTGTCCTGCAAGGGCCATTTTGCCTACATTTCTCCATGGGGTCCCATCAGGAACATTCACCAAAGATGACTTCTCATTATCTCATTGACTTGGGCATTCCAGGACTACTCAAGTAATGTAAATGAGAACCACAGATCAACATGAAGGTGAGAATGTGAATACTTTTTCCTCTACTTGTAGGCCAGGCTCAGTAAACAAGCTATGTAGCACCTCCCTTTTGTAGGTGAGCAGAAAATGTTTCCTTTTAAATTTTTTCTTAGCTTTATGTGAAGGCCTTAATTCCAACTTTCCACCTGACCATAGACTCAATACTTCATAGTCAATATTTCTGTGAACCTAAAATACCCAATCTAAATTAAAAAATATAAAATCTTAAAAGCTCCCAAAGCCAACCATCCCCGCCCCCTCCCACACCTAGCGGAGCCTCACATCAGTTCACTTGTGGGCTGCACTCATTCTCTGGGTCTACTTTACTTACTTCTCCAGAAGGTCTTTCTTGTTTTCTGGTGAGTTCAGTTTAGCATGTAGAAAACATTCAGCATTTTGTTCAGCATTTCCAGAAGTTTAAGATAGGGGAGTTTTAGATCATCTAATCTGCCATATCATAGGGATGGGGGACCTCCCAGACATAACAGTGAAAAACATTAATTTGATT